>NW_011888897.1:3170637-3178089 GCF_000151845.1 Pteropus vampyrus | reverse complement strand
ATGGCCACAATAATTCCTCCAATTCCATATATACTTTTGAAATGTAACTTTGCCACTCCTTCCATCAAGATTTGGAGTATATTTCACCTCACCAATTACAGGCTGGACCTGCAACTTGCTTTGGCTAACGGTATAAGGCTTAAGTCACACTGTGCCACTTCCAAGCCTAGCCCTTAAGAGGCCCAGCTGGTCTTCTGCTTTTGCGTTCTTAGAGCCTTGCTCTGCCGTGGAAGAAAGTTCAGATTGTCCAGCTGGAGAAAGAAGCCTAGCAGAGGAGGACCGAGACACTCCTGCTTCCTGGCAGCAACAAAGCCCTTGACGTTAATGTATACACACGAGTGACTCCAGTGACATCATGTGTCCCCATGGAGCCTTACCGGAATTTTTGATCTATAAAATTGTGAGCAATAATGCTGCTGTTGTTGTAGGCCAGTAAGTTGTGGAGTGCTTTGCTACATAGCAGTAGATAACCAGAAGAAGAGGGCAGGTTGCCTTCCAAGAGGTTTCATAAGAGTGCTTTAATCTTGTTAAGTTTATTAAATTTTTCAGGCTCAAAAATTCAGTCTCATTGAGATCTCGGCATAGATTATAGATAATCACTTATGCTAATCTAGCTCACAGAGACTTATGGATAAACTACGATGTCATTTCACTCATATAAAAGAAAAATACGGCTATTATGTAGATAAGATACTCATTCGCATCTTTAGTTAATGAAGCCTCTCGTCGTGGGAAGCCTATCTATGGCAACAATTGATGATCAGAAGGATCCAGAACAAGGGGGTCTGAAAACTAGACAGCTGTGGTCATGGCTTCCAGAGGGATTGGGACTTCTTAATGCTTGAGGGGACCGTGAAGTGCTCTGGCAAATGCTTAGATGGACACTTCTCAAGTTTGCCCCCTTCTCGCTTTTTTTTTTTCTAAAAAAGTCTGTTTATTCAATTACATTAGATTCAAGATGTGTAAGTCCTAAATTCCTTTTTTCTGATTTGCTCTTTCTCAGTTCCAGTGTTTCTCAACAGAGGACAGTTTTTCCTTTAGAGAACTTTGGCAGTATCTGGAGACAATTTTTGTTGTCACAACTTAGCGGTGGGGCGAGATGGTGCTACTGGATGCTAATCATGGCACTCAATACCCTGCAATGTACAGGACCTTCACCCCCACATGTTGATTAATGATTGAACTCTTAGAGCACATTTATTTTTGATATCTTCGAGTGCTAAAGGTATCATTTCCCCCATGTACTACTACTTACAAGAAATGTTTTGCTCATTATCAGTCGTTTGTGTTTCTTGAATATTAGTGATTTCTGTACCGCTTTTTCTTTTTAACTCATTATCCTTTAAATCTTAGTATTGTCTAATAAATTGCTTGCCCTAAATTTACATTTAAATATTTTCTTCAGTAAAATCAAAGAATTTTGCATCATGTCTTTGTAAGTCCTAAACACATAGCACCAGTTTTTGCTTAATTGTGAAGATGATATTTTCAATACTGACTTCAATACTGATATTTTCAAATAAAACAGTTTTTTTTGAGACCAAAATGTGGGGTTCTTTGAAAATAAAATTGGGCGATATACTTCCATGTGGAAGTCTATCAGCGATGAGACTTGTCAGACTCTTATGCGGAACATGCCTTACACTGCTGCATGATGATGGTCAGGTTCTCAGAGGCCTTGGTAAAATGCCGACATGAGCTTTCTGTGTCTTTGGGAGGTGGCCTCAAGAGGCAAGGCAGCCAGATTCCCTGTTGGTAGATGGTATCAAGGAGGTGACTGAGCATAGCTGAGCACTAATGTCATGGAAATTCTAAGGAAAGCCTTACGTTCTCTAGATTAAATGAGAACTTGAAGCCCCATCTTCTCTCTTCTTCTATCTAGGTGAGATATACTAGCATAGCCATCCAAGGGATGTTAATCTCTAACACTAAACATATTTTTCCAAAGCTTGGAAACCCCTTCCAGCATTCAAAATTTCATTTCAGGCTCAAAAATTCAGTCTCATTGAGATCTCGGCATAGATTATAGATAATCACTTATCACTTATTTCCCTTCTTTTCTCTTTCAAAAGAAAAGGCAAGCATTTTCTATCAATTCCCATTAATCTGTGCTATTGAGGAGGAAGATTGGTACGTATAATCCAAAAGAGCTGAGTCCAATAATTATTTCTGTTTGGCTCAGGAATGCATCCATGGGTACAGGGAAACGGCTTTTTAGAGCCAGATGACTTGAGGCTAAGTGATTGTTAGTCACTGAGTGAGCATTTAACCATTGGAAAATCATTTAAACTTTTTTAGACTTAGTTCTTTCATCTGTACAATAAGAATAATAATGTTTTATCTCTGATGTTTCCGTGGTTCAAATGAGATAATCCATTGAAAGTTCTCTACACACTGTAGAATACTACACAACTATATGGAGCTATTTTACTACTGTCAAGGTCATATTTGAACATTGGACCATCTGGCATTTGTGGAATTGAGTATCTGACCTAAGGAACCAGGATAGTGAAGCTCGCTGCTGATGAGCCCACTGATGAGCTCCTGGACCAGCTCCATTGGACAAAGAGCAGAACTTGTCCCCGCCTTGTCATTAACTCACTGTCTGGTGGGTTCATACTTCAAAACCACATCTTAGAGGAGGTTTGGGTGTGCTAATTAAGTGTTCTGGAGGAAAAGGGGGGCCTTAAGCTTTCTCTTGCATCCCTTTCTGGCCACAAGCTGCAGCTTAGAAGAAGAGTAAACAAATAAACCATTGCCACTCCCCAGTACTCCCACTGGAAAGTAAGATTTCCCAGAGATAAGTTGTAAAGTGGGTAATGAAAAGCCTACTGTTTTTCCCTTCGAAACTGGGAGATCACTTTGTTTGGTGAACTAGGCTGAGGGCTACCCAATGTTAGCCCTCTGGAGTTGTATAATGTAAAACTATTATTATTATTATTTCATTATTATTATTTCATTATAAGGCCCTAAGTGATACTACATTTCTAGCGGACCATTCAGCTTAACACAATTTGGCTTTAAATAACTCACAGTCAGCTGGTGATTCTAGGAAACTACTTATGCTCCATGAAACCCTGAATAGGAACAGCCAGCCTTCCTGCCACCTCTATCCACCAGCCAGTCTCACAACACAGTGAACACCCTGGGAGGCCATACCCAATCAGCCAGAGACGACATTGGAAGAGAAATGCCTTCACTGTTCTAGCCCTGTTACTGCAGAGCATTTTCTGGCCCCAGTAAGCCCTTATCACACGCACAGTGAGGACCTACAAACAGTTGGATCTGACATGTGAGATTTGTGTCACAGGGTGCCCATATTCAGTGCATGAGGTAAAGTCAGAGTGAGAAGTAGATGAGGTCAGGTGCCAGAAATGACAACAGGACTCAGCAGGTCTGGTCCACAAGGCCAGAACTACACCTGTGTACAGATATGCCATCGAAGCTAACCAGACAGGGTCCCCCACAGCAAGGTGCAGCCCCGGGGCAGGCTTGTTTTCTGCGTGATTTAGGTGGTTTCTCTGACCACCATCTTGTGGTGCTGACTGAGGATTGACCGTCATGGACACCCTGCAGCTGGCTTGAAAGGTGGATTCCCTAAGCAGAAGAGGTCAGGGATCTCTCATTTATCTTCGTATCTTCTGAGTCCAGTCAACGGCTTAATGTGGGGTTTGTGTTTAGCAAATATTAAAGGAATAAATAAGAGGTAGTCAGGAGACTTTGGCTCTGCTCCTAGGTCTCTTTTTTCTTTCCAAAATGAGTTCTCCCGACTGCTTCTCCCCGTTCTTAACACAATGGTAAGCAATAAAAAGCATTCAAACAATATTTGTTTTATCTCAATCAAGCAAACCCTATGGAAGCATTGGAGAAAAATCCTGCCAGGGAAGAATGATTTTCTCCCTCTTGTCTTCCTATGGTATTTTTATAGAGCTATGTTCCAATAAGACATTGATCATACTTAATCATACTTAATCATACTTAAAAAATATGCTTGTAATCCCTGTTAGCATATGAATGATACAGTGATGGAAGCCATGGAGGCCCTCACTTATTTATCTTGCTGCCTCAGACCTTACCGATGCCCCTCACAAGGCCATGGGTAGTGAACATCTGCGGGGACATTGTCTCAGTAGCCATCATGGTAGACCCAGCCCTGTTGCCAGTCCACTGCTCTGCCCCAGGTCTGTGGAGCGCAGACAGGTTTGTGGGCTCTGGGGGCTCCTGAACCCCAACCTCTCTTCCTCCACAAGCTCCATACTAAAGCAACCACATGTCATGTCTCTTTTCCACCCATGGGATAATTGTCAAGAATAATGTGACTTTGGCCTGGGCTCTTCTCTTTCGGGATGTAAACAGGTACTTTTAGAGAACTGAAAGTTTTTGATCATTCCTCAGTCAACACAAAATAACAAACTACACCTCTCAGAGCCAGGAAGGACCCCCAGTGGCTACCTGCCTTTGGGAAAGGTGAGCTACCCTTTTGGCTACTGCCATGTTATAAAATCCACAAACTCATACTTTCTTCCACAAGCACCATATTCATACTCATGCATCTTGAATGTATATGTGTACACCCGTCTGCATATGTGTGCATATGAGCAAACAAGCAGTTGTGTCTTTAGGCTGTAGCTTTCCCAACCAACACAGAGTAAACATTTTTGGAAAGTCTAATTAGACAACTAAATCAGACTATTAATATGACCCTGGCGAGGCTTTCAGAATTAAGTAATTGTAGACACATACCAATTGGCCCTCATTTTATGATGGAAAGAAGCCAGAGAAACAGATTTTCTAATGACAACAAAGTTTGGAATGTTATCAGACAACTATACTGAATGATTCTCAAATCTCTGCTTCTTTCAAAAGCGATAAAGGTCACCTTCTCTTGGATAGCATTGAAAAACACTCTGCTACTAGGTATCTGTTTGTTACCTTAGGCAAGTCGCTTCCCCTCTCTGAGCCTCAATAAAATTAGGGTGCAGACTGAGTGAAAGCAAAAATCTTCCTCTCCTCTTACATCTGTCTTCCTCTATGTGGTTCTCTTTCATTTCACGGAAGAAGAGGCAATTTGTAGGAGAGCCCATCCAAGATACAATGTATGTTTTGACATAGCTCCTTCTTCAAATCGTTAGTCTCTGATTTACTAACTCCCTCAACTTTCCCACTCCCTCATCATTAAGTGAAATTCTTGGTTCCTGATTCTTGAAGGAGGGTCGTGGCGATTCACAATCCATGGAGGTGAACCAGGCGCATGGAGTTTTCCTGTGGCTGATGGAAGAATCTTCCTTCAAGTTGCTTTCCTTTGAAGAGGCTTCCAGAAATGCTTAAGGTGTGCAGACAGGGGAGACCAAAGAATATCAATGGAGTTTATGATTTTAATTAATGACAAATGCATCTTAATACTTTGAGTAAATTGGCTAAATATTATATTTTTGTTGATCAAATGACAGAAATATGCCATTCAACGATGGGCTGTTTCAGCTGCAGAGACCTCAGAGAGTTCTTAATATAATCCCTTGTTTATGGAGGAGGAAATCTCAACTCGGAAGAAGAGAAATGATTTACTGAAGGCTACATGAATTAGTGGTGTGTTTTGAATTAGATCCCAGTGATAAATCCCAATAAGAGACTTAAGTGTGACAGAGAAATTGGGTGGTGGGTAAGTGTTTGACCTCCTTTCTAAATGTTTCTGGTGGCTTGTGTTACACAACAATCAGAGAGCTAGTTGGGAGTTTGATAAAAGGAACAAATACTAGCTTTGGACTCTTGGTGCTTATAAAATCTTCTTTATGCTCTAGATGGCAGAAAGCTATTGACCATTCTTTTGCAGACCAGGAACCTAAATGCAAAAGATAGAAAGGCATGTGTAAGGTCAGGGTAGCGGTAGACTACAGTGATTGTTACTAATGTACGAAGCTCATCCATAGTCCTAACCACCTTGAGGAATAGATAGAATGATTCTGAGTTTGCATATGAGTAAATCAAGGCTCAGAGGGTTTAGGCAATGTAACTAGTTCACCCCAGAGCACACAGCTGGTAAGTGGTGGAATATGGAAGAAGAGTCCAGTTCTTCTACATGGATGGTAAGAAACCCAGCTGCAGAAACAGACATATTTAAGGTGAGCTAACTGATGGGCGAGGCCAACCACGGGGCATGATGTAAACTAGGCACTAAGTAGTCGAGGGACAAAAGAAGGAGCAGAGGGGCAGCTGTGTTTAGCAGCCTTGCATGTGGCCATGCCATGTACATCTGTCTAGAGCATGGGTTAATCTGGCCTTAAAACACATAGTTGGCAACCAGTGAGTACTGTTTTACCATACACATTGACTGCTACGCTTTAGTGTGTTCTTGGCACTGTGAATCTCAGAATCTCTCACATATCTTTTGTCTTTTTAAAAATTTAGTTTGACATATGCCCACATGTTTTTCATGCTCAGTCTGAATGTGTGCCATTCATAAGCCATCAGCTTGCACATACACCCAGACACCATGGGAGATGTGGTGCCTGACTTCACAGTAATCGCAGTCTATGGAGATAGGACAGATACGGTCAACTTTACATTAAGAAAACTCAGTTAAAAAAAACATAACTCAGTGTACAAGATCAGATAATCTAGACGTGCGTTTTCACTCTGTTGGAGCATTTACTGCAAAATTTTTCTGAATATTAAGATTATTTAATATATGTCAAGCGAGTTTCCATTTCTAAAAAAATAATGTTAATATTTTGGATATATCCAGGTGTTTCTGGATAATAGCATAGAAAACATGTGACTCTCAGACATGAGAATTAGCGTTAGGCTTGGGAACTTCATAAATTCAAGTAATAGTGTTATGTCGTATATTTAAAGTGCTATCGTATTTAGAAGCACTTTTATGTATTCCTTACACAATCATAACGGCTAACATTTTTGAGTACCTCTTTTGTGCCAGATTCTGATTTAAACATTTTATTTATTTCAGTTGATTCTCACAACAACCCTATGAGGGATGTATTGTTATAACTTTCATTTAAAAATGTGGAAACTGAGGGCACAGAGGTTTTAAGTAACTTGTGCCAAGCCATGCAGTTAGAAATGACAAAATCAGAATTTGATCCCAGGGGTCCCTGGGGCGTGAATGACACATACAACCACCCTGGAAAATATGTTGTATTATTCCCATTCTACAGAGGAGAAGAACAAGCCCAAGAAGGTAAAATAACTTCACCGAAACCACCCGGCCAAGTAGAGGTAGGACTGGAACCTATGTCTGTGATGTCAAGGCAGTGTGTTTTCCATGAGGTGGGTGTCAGAGAAGAGACTACGGGAGGGTGGCAGAAGTGGCCCCTCCCTTTGTGCAGAGGATTTTCAAGTCTGCCAGCAACACAGAAGTCTCCAGTGGGATTGTCCCAACCCTGGGGAGTTTGCCTCAGGCCATTTGTTTGAGGTAGACAAGTAAGAAATGAAAAA
>NW_011888897.1:3166625-3169272 GCF_000151845.1 Pteropus vampyrus | reverse complement strand
GGGAGAGATATTTGTCTGTCTGATTTACTGTTACATCCCTAGCATCTAACACAATTCCTAGTTCTTCGTAGGCACTCAAAAAGAAGTAGAAGGAATGCATGAAAGTTGAATAAATGAATGAATGGTAAAAGTCCTTTTTTCTGCTCAAGGGAGGGAAGAAACTGAAGAAGAAGCAGTGCCCTTGTGTAAGAAGGTTCCTTAGACAGGGTCCTCCCTGACGCCAAATACACAGGCTTTTCTGCATCCATGGTACAGACTAACCTCCAGGTCTGGGAGGCCTGAGACAGATGAGAACAATCTGGAGACTCTGTGGCTTACATAGATTTTTGAACATGTGAACAAAGCAGGATAAGTTTCATACAGGTGCCAAGAGAGGCCAGGTCCTGCCCTGGCTATGGATCTCAAAGTCTTTCCCTTGTTATCAGGTGACAAGTCTGAGGGACCAACCTGCAAGATAGCATAATATTTGTAGAATCAGGATTCTCCTAAGACTTTTAAATTAGAATTTCCAGAGGGGAGGAGCCAGGCCAGGCTGCCTACCTTAGCACACACTAGGGTAAAGGAGAATAACAGGTTCGAATTCCCAGGTATAAAAAAATAGGTCATATAGATGTGGTGTACAGTGTAGGGAATATAGTCGACAATACTGTAAGAGCATTGCGCAATGTCACGTCATGATATGTGCTGGGCATATCATGGCGGTCACTTCTTTAGATATGTAAATGTCGACTAACTGGTGTACACCTGAAACTAATACAATATGGAATGTTAGCTATATTTCGATAAAAATCTTATTTATTAAAAAAAGCAAATTAGTACTTCAAAAATAACCGTGACTATTATCTTAATACAGACATTCTCCAACTTACGATGGTTACGACTTTATGACGGTGCAGGAGCGATACACTGAAGAACACTGTGCCCATCAAACCATCAAGTGTAGATGCCCCAGTGCCTTCTACCAGCGATTCTTAAGCCTTATCAGGAGAAAGAGAAGTTGATAACCTTGTAGCAGTAGCATCCCAATTATTCAGCAGTTAATTTTAGTTCAGTGCTGCAAACGTCCTCCGGGCCCAGTGCGCTTTCAGCTGTGTGTGTCAGTGGCGAGCACCCAGCGAGCCAGCCTGTTTCTCACTTTCAGAACGGTGCTCAAGAAATTCCATGAAATAGTCAACACTCTATTATAAAATAGTCTTTGTGTCAGATGATTTTGCCCAACTGTAGGCTAAGGTAAGTGTTCTGAATACACTTCAGGTAGGCTAGGCTAAGCTATGCTGTTCAGTATGTTAGGTGTATTAAATGCATTGATGACTTAACAATAATTTCAACTTACGATGGGTTGATTGGGACACAACCCCATCATAAATCAAGGAACATTTGCATCGATTTCATTACTTTTCTTAACATATAAAAAATGGGGATATTTATATTCCACCAAAAGTTTGCAGAGTTCCAAATTTAGCACTATGATACAGCCTTCTGTAAAACTATAAGGAACCCCTTCTTCTTTAAGTGGTTTCCAGAACTTCAGGTGTGGGTTGGACAGTAGCTATTCCTTTGCTCTGTCCTGTTCAGACATTACTAAGACCCTTGGCAGTGTCACTGGAGGCATCAAAAATCCTGCCGAGAACCTTTTTCTAAAATCTCATCTACATATTTTGTACACTGACATTAAGAAGATTGTTTCTCCTAGGACTGTCCAGTTTCAGGCACAGTTCACCTGAAAAGGCAGGAGACGGATATTACTCACATGAGTGGGCTCTGGTGAGAAGGGCACATCTTACTGATGCGTCCTGAACATCCTACCGGGAGAGGCAGCCGTGGAGGAACAGAAAGAGCCCAGGACCTGGGGCCAGGAGGCCTGCTTTTGTGTCTGAGCTCTACCTCTTATTTTCTCTGTGTCCTTAGGCAAGTCACTTCTCCTCTCTGAGTCTTGGTTCACTGCTCTAGAAAGGGAGGCTCATAATATGTGCACTCCTCACACTGTCTCATTAGATCTCTCAGAAGTTCTTCGAAAAGTTCTATTTAAATGTGGGAGGCTCCATAGGTTGTTGGCAGGGTGATGTGTGATGTTTCAGAGGGGAAAGAAGGAGAGTCCAGCAGTGCGAGGCTTTCCCCAAGGCCAGGTATGGGGGTGCTGCTTGAAAGCAACTGTGCTTGGGGTACCTCCTTCCCTCTGGCCCTGGCCATGGCCTGGAGTACTATGCCGCCAGTGGAGATCATTGGCCACGATCTCCAGTTCCTTCCATCATAAAGGTCACCACAGGGATTCGCCACACCCCTTAACAATTCAGCTGGAATCACCCAGGCACAGCCCAAGGCAAGGCTTGCTTTGTCTAGGTGGCATCTCTCATTTATTCATCAGCTTCCCTAGGGAAGGAGAGCTTATGTTGTTTGGCACTGACAATGAGAACAATGCAGCCCATATTTATAGCTCTGCCCTCACACCTGCAGGGCTTAGCTCGGCACTGAGCACTGGCAGGAATAAGAGCAAGATGTTTTCCATCCCCTGCACACAGCAGCAAGGAGGGCACAGTCAACTTCAATTTAATGCAAAGGGTGCGTGGTGAGCTATGGGCCAAGCACGTTGCTGGATGCTCCGGGGAGGAAGGGCTCGCTCTGGGGTGGGAGGGAAGGGGTCAAGCTC
>NW_011888897.1:3153351-3165400 GCF_000151845.1 Pteropus vampyrus | reverse complement strand
GCAGGAATAAGAGCAAGATGTTTTCCATCCCCTGCACACAGCAGCAAGGAGGGCACAGTCAACTTCAATTTAATGCAAAGGGTGCGTGGTGAGCTGTGGGCCAAGCACGTTGCTGGATGCTCCTGGGAGGAAGGGCTGGCTCTGGGGTGGGAGGGAAGGGGTCAAGCTCTGTCCTGCCCTTAAAGGGTAAAAAAAAGAGGAAAGGGGCTTAGGTTAACTTGGTCCAAATTCTGACTGTCATTTATGAGTCATGTAACCTTCAGCAAGTCTCTGAAACTCAATTTTTCTCCCTGAAAAACTACTATAATTATAGATATACTAATCCACACAAGAATCTTGTGAGTTTTAAATATGGACACTGTGAAAGCACCTGGCATACAGTAAGTAGATACACAATCAACATTTGTTGTTTTTGAATCTTGTTGGAGTGAAAAGACAGCCACTCAGGAAACAATTAAAGAACAATACAAGGCAGTCTATGACAAGGTGCTGAATTAAATATCACCAGGTGCCAACCTGTGTAGCAGTGACAGCCGCCCTCAGTCCCCAGCGGTGCTGGAGAGTGCTGACAATAGCGTGTCTGTCTGATTTCACAGGAGAAGGAGGGCCCGCCACCCACTGTGGAGCCATTCTGTCTGGGCAATGGAAAACTCCATCTCCCCAAGAGGCCATCCATTTCTACATTCTCTTAGTCGAATCAGGGGTTGGAGGATTATTTCCCTTGCAATTTGATTAAAGTTTATTAAGTCTTTAGGATGTAGGCCTACAGTAGGCGCATGAGGATACAAAATAGGTAAAGCACAGGCTCACCCTCGCAGAGCAATCGGAAGACTGTGTGTGCAGAGTGTGTGTGTAGATATAAACTCAATATATACATCTACCTCTCTACACACGCACGCACACACACACACACACACACGGTTGACCCTTAAACAACATGGGATTAGGGACACTGACCCCCACACAGTCAAAAATCTGCATATTACTTTTGACTCCCCCAAAACTTAACTACCAATAGCCTATGTTGACTGGAAGCCTTACTGATAATATAAATGATCAATTAACACGTTTTTGTATGTTATATGTATTATATACTGTAGTCTTACAATAAAGTCAGCTAGAGCAGAAAATGTTTTAAGAAAGTCATGAGAAAATACATTTACAATGTTTATTGAAAAATATCCATGTATAAGTGGCCCTGTGTAGTTCAAACCCGTGTTGTTCAATGGTCAAACTGTATGTATAAATAATAAGACCTGCTTATCTGGTATAAACAAAAGGTTAGAGTGCTTTAAAGCAGCAAGAAATTTGGGAAATCGGGAAGTCTGCACGGTGGAGAAGGCATTTGGATATGGCCCTGGAGGCAGCTCCAGCTTGCACGTGGTTCAAATACAGGCTTACCTTCTGGCTAGAAGATGCAGGCCCCGCAGCTTTTCCTATAGCATACCCAAACACAAAAATGAAATGCTTGTTCTTCAAAAAAAACCAAAAAACAAAAAATAACAACAAAAAAATAATGTTGCTGTAAGGTCTTATGACAGAATCCAATTCTGAAAGATAGGTTTCCAGCATAAAGAGAAAAAGGAAATGTGTGAGAATAAAAGAAAGCAATCAAGAAAAAGAGAGACTTTGAGGATGGTTGGACTAGAACGAGGCAGGGAGCTGAAAAGTTATCTCCGGTGAAGGGTAGGTAGGAAAAGCAGAGGGGGGAAGTGACAGACGTGCTCTTGCAGTGGAGGGCCCGTCATGGCTAAGGCGTAGGCTGAGGGGTGTAATGGCAGCAAGGGGAGAGAATTCTGAAAGGACGTTGAGGCCCAAGCATGGAGAACCATGTGTAGTTAGATGAGGCGTTGGGCTTAATTTCCTGTTTGACCACGGAAAAGAAAAGATCGGATAAAGTGCTTTGAGAAGACTTTTTCCCCCAGCATGGAGGAAGCAATAGAGTAAAGAGAAATGGAAGCAGAAAAGTCTGCTGGCTGCTCTCAAAACCAGGCAAAGGGGGAGGGCTGATGGAATAGAAAAGAAGAGGGGACAATGAGACATAGCTGGGAGCCAGACTTGACCTGACATCTCGATGGTTTGGACGTGGAGTGGTAAACACACACCACAACCCTTCCCTGGCCTTGGAGCCCCGCCTTTTCCCCTCTCCCTCCTCATGTTGCCAAATTCCCTGGAGAATGGGCAGCACCTGCCACCTCCGCTTCCTCCCCACCCACTTTCTCCACATCCGGCAGTGTCCCGACCCCCTCCCCGGCACAGAAACGGCTCTCTTGAAGGTCACGAAGGCCCTCTCCGTGGACAAATCCAGGGGCCTCTTCTTCAGTCCCATCTTCTACACAGAATTTGATACTGTTGACCTTTTACTCTTTGGAATTCTTCCCCCTTGACTTCTGCAGCGAGACACTATCCTGGTTCACTCCTACTTTCTGGCGCCTTCTCCTCCCTACTTTGTGTCCTTATTTTCTTTCTTTTGCTCCCCCAGGAGAGCGTTCTCTTTTCCAGAGAATCTGTTTTCTCTTCTCTCCATAACTCTCTCCTATAGTGATATCTCCAGTCTCTGACCACGACTTCAACTATTGTGCCTCCCGAGTCTGTGTTACATCTGTTCCCAGTGCTGGACCCACATTTCAAAGGACTGTGGATCTTGCAGTTGTATGTTCTGAATGACTTTAAACCTTTCCTTCAAGGTCGCCTCCTCCTCCTTACTTCCCTGTTTCTGTTAATAGACCATTCCCCTAAGCACCTACACTCAAAATTCCAGAGTGTTTTCAATGCTGCTCTTCTCTCACTGCTTCTGTCTACCATCATCATCTTTAGTCATTCTATCCTGGGATCTCACACCCCAGTTCCGGTCCTACCTAAATCATGATTAGGGTATAGCAGTTGCCTCTGGGTACTCTCTATTCAGTCTGTCATCATGACCTGTCCTTCATGTAATCACCAAGTCAATCTTCCCCAAATATCGTTCATGTTGTACAAACCCTTTTCAGCACATATATAAATAAAACCCATTGCTAAACTGACTTCTAGGAAAAGAATAATTAAGGTATACATATACTAGTTTAACAGACAGACTTGAAAGCCAATAATAGCCAAAAAGTAATACAAGACAATAGTACAAAGGTAAATCTGCTACTGGAGCATAAAGGAAGGAAGTACTAACTACTGAGGTAAAGTGGGAACCTTCAGAAGAGCTGACATTTAAACTGGGTCTTTATGATAAATAGCTGTTTAGAAGATAAAAGAAAGTTGAGGAAATTTGCATTGAAGAGAGAGGAAATAGCAAGTTCACAGACAAAGAAGCTTGGAAGCACATGGCTAGCAGCTGATTGGTTGTCAGATGTTGGATGTGCAGGGAAGGTAGAATGTGGTCTTGCATGTTGTATTTTGAGGAGTATAGGCATCCTCTTATATGCAGTGGGGTGTCAAGAGGTTTCTTAGCAGAGGATGCTACACTAGGTTAGCTATGAGTAAAAAGAAGACCAGAAATGGACCACTGGTACACTTTATCAGCTTTCCTGGAAGAGAAGCATGAGGTAGGTGAGGTGAACGCCAAATCCTATTACAAAGTAAGTGACACCAGTGTAACAGCAAAGTCAGTAACGAGTCACACCTGAAGGTGCCAGAGACCTTTCAGCAGACTCCTGACATGCAGTCCAGGAGAAGAGATGAAATCAGGAACCAAAGGGTGCAAGCATGGTTATAGAGATGAGGAGGTGCTCATGAAATGCAGGAGAGGGGGTCTGATTTAACGCCAGTAGATTCTGTTTTCTCAGCATCAGGTCTGTTTGTGAGAACCAGGCACCTACATTTTTCAGACATGATGTCTCAAAAGGGTTGGATATGTCAGACTGCTCTTGAGCCCATTACTCTAGTGACAGGATGGGGGATATAATAAAGAACATGGAGGCAGTAAAGTTAGGAGACTTGTCCCATAGGCTAGGTCAGGGACAGTGGGCAGAGATGATGGGATCAAACTGAATAGTGTTCAGCAATCTACAAGCCTTAGTGACCTCTAATATCCAGGGTCAAAGAGAGGAAGCTAACATTTATCACTTTGATCATGTCACTTATTTGCTCAAAACATTCTTTAAAATACTCATTTTTTAGAAATGTTACAAAAATGTGGGCTACAGAAGATTTTAGAATATATAAGGACATAACACCAATTAACAACAGTTTTCATAGCCAGCAATTTGTTGATTCAATTCTCTTTTGATCCTTCTGATAAAATCAAGGAGAAGCAGTTGAATTTTAATATATATCTCACTTCTTCGATAACATTCCTTTCTAAGAATAGAACAGGCCATAAGCTTTTGACAAGCCACAGTATCTACCCATAACTTAATTTCATTGTTTATGATATAATCACTTTTTTTCATCAAACTTCTGGAATCTCTTTTAAGTGTTTTAGACTTGTGGGTTTTCTTTTTACTTTTTAGAGAAGTTTTAGAAGTATTCCCTCTAAAATTAGGAAGATGAAAAAGATATTTGCTGCTATTGCAACTCTTCATTCAGCAGAATACAAACAGTCCTGGTCAATGGATAAGTAACAAGAAAAAGAAAAAGAGCCATAAGAATTAGAAAGGAGCCATAAGAATTAGAACGAAAGAAGAAAAATCATAATAGATAAAAGAATAATTGACATAGCCCAAGAAAATCAACTAACTACTATCATGCAATAACCAATCAGAAAATGTCTTTGAAATTAAGTGGCATTTGTAGTAAGATAATAAACTCAAAGAATCTAAAAATAAAAATATCATTTAAAAATAAAGCAAAAGCCCTAAAGTAACTAGAAATTAATGAGTGTGCAAGATCTATATGGAAAGAAATGATAGAATAACCAATAAGACATTTTTTAAAAAAATTAAATAAATAGAGGACTGTACCGTGGTCATAAATGAGAAAACATACAAATTTTAATTCTCCCCTAAGTAATATTATATTTACATAAATGCAATGTAAATCTTACCAGGATAAGATAAAATAACACTAAAATGTATATGAAATAATAAAAGTTTATGAAGGGCTTATATACTTTGAAAAACAAAACAAAAAGAAGAGACTCTCTTTACCTACAGATATTAAAACATGTTACAAAGACAAATTAATTAAAACTGGCACAGTACTGGTGCAAGGACAGAGAGATATACCAATTAAACAGAATAGAGGATTAAGGAACAGTACTCCATATATATAGGGGAACTTAGTTTATCATGGAAGAGACCAATACTGATCAATACTGAAAGGGTCAGTTATTCAGTAGATCATGATGGGGTCATTGAAAAACAATATTAAATTAGAACTCAAATTCAGACTACTTGCAAAAATGAATTCCAAGTGGATTAAAGGTTTAAATGTAAAAGGCAAAACTATAAAACTATTAGAAGAAAATTCGGAGACTGTTTCTGTGTTCTTTTATTGAACAAAGTTCGTTGAGCAAGATGCAAGAACATATAGCATAAGGGGGAAAACTTTGGATTTGACCACATAGAAATGAAATATTTTGTTCTAAGAAAGAACTTCCTACACAAATTTGAAAGTTGCCAGACAGGGAAAATATGTTGTAAAATACATGACTGATTGTAATGCAGAATATATAAGAAAGTTATGTAAATCTTCACGAAACAGGAAATCCAAGTGAAAATGAGTCAAGTACCTATATAAACAAGTTCTAGATGGTAAAAGGTATGAGATAATGTACATATGAATAGGTGCTCGACTTGATTACTGATCAAGAAAATGTGAAGTCAAATAATAACTTGAAACACCACTTTATAGCTATGAAATTGGCAAAAAAAAAGGAAAATAGATCAAGTATTGGGTTAATATCAAGTACTGAGAAAATGGGAACTCACATACTTTGCAGGTGGGAGAATAAGCCTGTATAGGCATTTTAATACTGAATGTCCAGGATTTGGTCAGTTGTGCATGTACACAATGCCCAGCAATTTTACTCCTTACAGCTTTACTCAAACAGGCATACAAAGAGACATGTGCACAATTTTTTTTTTTTTTTTTGTAGCAAAGAGTTGGAAACAACCTTTGGAAACCAGACCAGAAAGTTAATCTGAAAATTCAACCTAATGCGAAATGGAGGAACAATAAGAATACTTTCTAAGATGGAACACAAACAGCTTCTTGACTAAAGACTAAGTTTTTACAAGAGGATTATATCCTCTTGTAATCCTATTTCTAGAATGAGTAATGGTGAATTGACTCTAGCTAGTTTGAAAGCTATGTCTTTCAGGTCCATGCCTATTTCATTCCAAAAGCTATGTTTGAGGAGTATTATGGGCTGAATTGCATCTCCCCAAATTCATAGATTGAAGCCCTAACCCCCAATGTGTCTTTATATGGTGACAGTGCCTTTAAGGAGGTAAGTAAGATTAAATTAGGTCATAAGGGTGGTCTCTAATCCAATGGGATAAGGGATTGGTGCCCTTATAAGAAGAAGAGACATCAGAGTGAGCACACAGGGAGAACGTGGCCCTCTGCAAATTAAGGAGAGAGGTCTCATCAGAAACCAGCATGTCTGCCACCCTGAACTTGGAATTCTAGCCACTGTAACTGTGAGAAAATAATTTTCTCTTATTTAAGCCACTGTGGTATTTTGTTACAGCAGCCTAAGTAGAGTAATAAAAAGAACATCTGTAATTGACAGAAAATTACCAAGGATGGTTCTAATTAATTCTTTAATTTTCAATTTATCTTCGTAAAGACCATCATCCCAAATGTATGCAGGTCCAATGTGAATTAGTATTTTGATCTGCTTTGCTTCACCCTCCTCAACACCCTTATAAAAATATAGGCTTGCATCAATCTATTTTTTGGATATGTTGTTGTTGTTTATAATTAATCACTTCAGCAGCACTCCTTACATGTTCTAATAGGCCACTGACTCTCTCCGTGATCTCAGCTGAGACATTTTGTTTCTTCCAAGGCAACACTTTTTTGACAAAGCAGTAATGTTGCTTTGGGGAATGGATATTAGATGGGATTCCAAAGTAATGGATGATAATCACTTTGCACAAGAACTTTACAGATTAGTTAGGGTGGCAGAAAGTCGTACACACACCTGTGCAAACTAAGATCCTGGCAAAGATCTTTATGGATCTGTGCAGCCTTACCTGGCCCTCCTCTTACCTCACTCCCACCCCAAATAAAATCCAAAGAGGAGAGCTGGGTTGGATATGCTAATACCCATACAGAAAGCTTGGACAGAAAGCTACAATCAAAAGGTCATTTAGTACTATGAAGAGTGTATTCTTTCTTCAGCATCTGAAAGGATTAACATTTTGCACTAAGGCCCAATTGCTCTTATGTGGGAGATTACCTCACATCTGGTTTATGCTCAGAAAAGAGACTTATGTGGCCACTACCAGGTAGGGTCGGGTAGGTGCCTATGATTCTAATTAATTCATCTAAAAACCTGGAAGATTATAAAGAGTCACAGGAAAGAATATGTGATGTGGCAGGAGAGAGCACCAGTACTTTATTGATGTGGAAACCAAGGTTTATAGAAGAGAACTGCTTAAGGTCATTGTCATCACGCATGGGAGAGCTGGAACTGGATCCTGGCAGCCATGTCCTTTCTGCCACACCTCAGTGCACACTATCAGACCCAGGACAATGCCACTTAAAGAAGGACGTGTAATGCTTGATGGTGCTAACTAGGAAGAAATTTATCTTGAGAATTATAAACTCTAATTTTTGCCTGATAGTACTTTAGGTGGTTTTCCTTAACATGTATTTAATGAGTATCAAATATGTGCAAATCAGAGGCAGCGGGGTGGGGAGGAGCAGAGATTGGAAACAGAGATGATGAATGTGGTTCCTGCTCTCCAAGGAACATCCAGACTAGTTGGGAAGACAAATTTGCTGATAGTATGAAGGAGTAGATGAAAGGAAGAGCTAGGGGTAAGTACTGAGAAGGGCTTTAGAATGAAAGTAGATAGAGTGATAATTTTAAGTTGGAGCTTGGTGATGGTATGGATGGGCAGCTTTAAAAATCCCACGCCACCAGTTTATTACTTGGGAATTTAGAGTCCTTCTAGGTCATCCAAATTATACACATAATGGCTGACCACCCATAGTCAATTATTGTACTACATGCTCAGGTAGGGAGAGGTGCTTAAGGAGAGGAGAGAACAGAGTAAGGGTGACTTACTGAGTTAGAAATGGTGTCGATGATTTGCACAATGGGTAGAGTTGATGCAGGAAGGGTTTCCAGAGAAAGGTGGCCACTTGCTGATATTCCAAGAAGAGAGAATAGAAGTACATAAAGAGTCTATCTTTAATTTTGTGGCTTCTAGGAATCTGGCTCAGCCAGTATAAGCCAAACAGGCTTCTGTACTTTTTCCTCGGGAGAGGCTATGAACCTCTGAATGAATGCAGGGAGAGAGCCCCCCATGAAAGGTTTGGTGGGAGGAACCTATGTCAAGGTGGAGAAGAATGACATGCTCTTCCTACTATTTCTGCTTCCAAGCTCTCTGGGTTTAGCTATATTTATGAGATGTAGAAGACAACTAGAAGGAGAGAGCCCAGCCCAGGAAGACAGGTTGGATTATAAGGAATAATGCATAGCAGTAAGCAGAGTTAATACAAGCCAGTCTGACCCAATCGTGACAAAAGGGACTTTGAGTAATAAAAATAGAAAATATTTTTTGAGGAAGGCTCCAGAGCAAGATCAAGTGACTTGGGTCAGAACATGTCCAGCAATTGTTAGGAAGTGTAGGTGACTCCTAAGGTGGGCTGGACAGCGTGAGGAGTATTGGCGAATGGGGGAGAAGGTGTGGGAAAAGGGAAGGTAGCTAGAAGCAAAATTGTCCCTTTTATTTTCTTCGGTCAGAACCTAAGTCCTTATGGATCAGAAATTCCATCTGTCTGTCTGTTTCTTTTCCAAAAGTGAGCTTCCTTAGATGATATCTTAGGCCGAGTTCTACATGAAACAGGCTCTGAGGTAAAGATTTGTATACAGGAGTTCAATGGGGGAATGAGGTGAGCAGGATTAGGCAGGAGGAGAAGTTGAACTGCAATGCAGTAGCATCAGAGGCACCAGCCAGCCCTGTAGAGTGCTCTGGAATTGAGATGAGCATCTAAGAATGTCCCAGTGGGGGCAAGGAGGCCAGGCCTGTGCCTTTACATCAATCATTCATTGGCTACAGGCTGCCCCTTGGGAGCAGGCGTAATCTTGGGCAAGGCAGCCCTAGGAATTGCTCCATTTGGCCGAGAGCAATGCTGAGAGAAGGATTCAGCTGTGAGTCATCTGCAGCCAACACAGCAACTGAGAGAATGAATGCCTTGGTCCTGAAAAAAGTGGGCTTCAGGACATCTGGGTGGGAGTCCTAGAACTGGCACTTAATATCTATATGATTCTGTAGAAATCACTTCCTCTCTCTGGGTCATATGCAAATGAGAAAGATAGACAAAATGATGTTCAGTGTCTCCTCCAACTCTGAGGCTCTGTGCTTCTAATGGTTGCAGAGTATGCATTGGCAGCAACAGTTATCTTTTCACTATTTTCTATGTTCTTCCACCATAAGAATTTCCATACAATTTTGTCTGAAACCTTTCATGACCTCTTTAAATTTATTCATTCATAAATGAAAAACATAGTGCTAAGTGCTGTGTAGAATAGAAAAAAAATGTGTAAACCATGAATTATATTCACCAGAGACATATGATCACCAAATGGGTAACAAATAGAATTACCCAAAGTAATCGGTAGATGCAGGGTTGAAGATTGGGTAACAGAAATTTGGAAGTCATTTGCACACAAATGAGAGCTGAAACCAAGGACAAGTATGAAGTCACTGAATAGGGAGTTTTCAGGAAGAAGGTGACTGAAGACTGAATTCTAGAGATCATGCATGTTGTTGGAGGCACAACCCAAACATATATGGGGTCCAGGGCAGGAGTACCCGTGGAGGCCCACATACTGTCTAACTATTTAAAAAGTATAAATCAAGCTAACAAATAGTCAAATAAAATAGATCTGTCCTCCTTTCTTAACAAATATATCTTCATAATGCCAAATAGAAAAATATGGTCACCTATTTGTCTATGACTGAAACACCAAAGATAACTAAATTTAATTTAATTATTATTGCACATTCTTAAATGTTCTGCTAATGAGCTGGTGATATTTAGATAAATAATAAAAATAAAAGGATAGAAAAGATTAAACAATAAAATAAACAGATATAATACATTATTATTCTATATGTAACAAAACATACATAATTCATAAATAATCATACTTTTACCTCATAACAATTATTTTTAAATCTTTTATTGTTTCCTTTTCAGCAAAATTACTAATTATGTTCTTAGAATCAAAACTTGCACATAATTTGTTCTAGTCATAGTACAAATTAAATTAAATTTGTTCAATTTAATTGAACAACATTTCTTGAGTCATTTTAGTTTAGATAGCTTCTTATTAACTTAAATTTGGAGAAACTTAGTTTTGCAGAGGCACTACCAATTAGAATTTTAATACAATTCTTCAAGTAATATTTATATTTAGAAATCAAATATGAATTATACACATCTTCAAATATTGGCATGGAATGGCATGTGATAAACTATTACTATTAAAATATTACAAAATATTTCAGTTTTATTATGGCATATATTGTAGTTTTATCATCCTTACCTAGATCTATGTAGTAATGTCAAGAATCAGTGTCGTCCTTTATATCTGTTATGTCTGGGCTTACAGATATACATATTTAAAAGTCATATGACATGTTTGCTATTGCAAAATAATCCTCAACTGCCATGTGCAACTGTTGAGAACACCATGCTCATTTGTGAGTACTTCTGGAACCAAAAATCAGAACATGAAGATAAGCAAGAATATGGATTCTTGGCATTACTGAGAATTACACCTTGTTACTAGCATCTTTCACACTGAGGCCAAGAGGAAAGATTTGATAAATCAGTTTTTCTTTTCTTACCTAAGAGCTTCAAATTCTCCACCTTAAATGAAATGTTGATCTCTAACATTGGCACAGCTCACATAATTTTACCCTAATCAGACATGCTTGCCTTTTAGCCAGAGATGGCTAGAAGTATTTTCCTGATGCCTGAAAGGAATTAATTCCAATGGAAAGGGTTGGGGTTACTACTCATGCTAAGCAAGCACTGAGAACCAAGTGACAGAGATACCCGAGTGTTCTTTATTTTTCTTGTGTTTATGAAACTTGGAGCCCTCTAAACCATAAGGCCTGAGCACAAGGACCCTTCTTGCCCAGGTCTAGTGACAGTGCTGCTTGAGTATGTAATGAAGAGATCAAAGAAAACAGAACAACATAGAACTAAATAACTCAGGGAGTCTTCTGCTTTAAGAGACATGTATCTCTCAAATAAATTGAAACTACAATCTCCAAAATGATTTCTCTATGTCCACTTTCCTCTGGCTCCAAACTTTCTCCACTCTATTATAGTCTGAGTTATCCTTGTCAAAAAGGAAGCCTGATATCACAGCATGATTTAAAATTCTTTGATAGCTTCCCATTATTTTCAGAACAGAGTCCCAAACTCTTATCATGACTCATAAAGCCATCCATGCCCTGTCCCTATCTAACTGTCTAGCTCTCTCTCTTAACCTCTTCTGTCTAGAACTTTATAATCCAGTCATCATAGCATGTTGTTTTCTCCTTCTTAGATGCACTGTGTGCTTTCAGTTCTGGGCTCTCATATATAAACTATTCCTTTAGCCATTTTTCCCCTCCCTCATTAGTTAAGTTTCAGGCCAGAATTCTCATCCTCTGGGACCCTTTCTGGGCCTCACTCACCCTCTCATGATATGTGCTCCTATAATGCTAAATTTTATCTGGAAAGGTTTAACCCTTTTGGTTATTGCTTATTTGTCTGTCCTCCTTACTATATTGTAAGCTCTGTGAGTTCATGGAGTCACTGGCATGTCCCTAGTATCTGTTTACAGGCAGATACTTAATAATGAACTATTAAATGAATAAATAAGGTTGAAAGCCATTGATACCTGGGAAAATTTTCTCTGAGCTCTAAGTCCAGGAGC
>NW_011888897.1:3132047-3151781 GCF_000151845.1 Pteropus vampyrus | reverse complement strand
TGTATGTAGTTTTAACATTGCTATAGATCTGGAGTTGGGTTGGAAGATGACATAGAATAATGTGAAATAGAAATCAACCAGTTAAATTGTAGGAAATAAATGCCTTTGGGTAGAGAGACTTTTAAAAATTTCTCAGACTTCAATTAAAGTTGAGGATTATTATAGAACTTTTTCCTACCGGGTCAAAGGGGAAAGAAAACATTCTTAGATGACAAAAGTAAACATATTTCTCTAGCTGGAGGGAATTTTCAAGTTTTTGTATGGATTTGTTTGTTAGCAATTAGAAACAAAAGTAGACTAAACGATTGACATATAATTGTTAAAGACTGTATACTCAAAAATCTAACATTAGGATATGCAGACTTCTTTGCATTAAGGAAAGTAGCTTAAACAAGGAAACGACCATATTGATCAATCCAAATATGCACTAATATGAGACACAGAAACAAGTCAAAGGCAGCACAGAACTAAGAATTCAAAAAAAGAAGTCATGTGTCGCTAGGATATCAGTTGTCTTAAGCAAAAGGGCAAATGTGATAAGCTTGCTGCATTTTAACTTGTACATTACTACATCTAAGCACATTTCCCTTTTAAAAGTATCTTGCAAAGAGGCACACATAACGGAAATTAAATATTTCTTTTCTCTTTTTTATTTTCTTCCTGGGTTTGAAATTGGAAAAGGTGGTAGAAAATTCTTAGAGGTAGAGATTCAGAGGTGAAGTGGAAACTGAATCGGCTATTGGCTCCAAGTTGGTGTTGAACTAGTCAGCATGTCAGCTTTTTTCTCTGTACAAATATAGCTGGAAACATGTGTTTAGAGGGCTCTGCATAGCTTCAAAAACAAGGTTTTGACAAATGAGTGAGATTGAAGAATGGCCTTTATACAGAATGACTTTGCTTTGTTCTCCCTCCATGTTTTTCCATCTAACTCATCAACCATAACAAGCTATGCAAATGCATATTGATGTGAATGCAGACTTGCTTGCCATTATGCAGGCACGGTAATGTGACTTTCCATTTTAGTTCTTTGAAAGCAGTTCTCAGAGAAAGCTGCCAAGAAGAGACTTGAGGCCATCAGCACTGTTATGGGGGTCAGAGGAACATTACACATCTCAGGCATGTGTGTGAACTGGGTAACTTGCTTCTACAACCACAAACTTATACATATCAGTTTAATTTGTTGCAAATTATTTCAAAATTAATTTGCTGTAAGTTATCCCAAAGCCACCTCTTTGATCTAGCTTTTGTTTCGACAGTCCCACAAATTAAATTGTGGGAAAATTGTTGGTCAGTATCACCAGAGACTGTGGTAGTCAGATAATTCCCCTTCCATCCCAGTGCTATGAAGTCTGTAATAGCAACCGCAATAACAACAATGACAAATGATGATGACAATAACGATAGTAATATCCGCTGCAGAAAAACCACAATCAGCTTGGACTGAACGAAAACCAAGTCGCATAATTTCAGATGAAAGGAAGGAAATGGTGAAGGAGTGTCTGTAATGCACCAGGAACTTTCACATCTGTGATTTTCACGACTATCCCCTAAGCCCAATGAGGTATCTACTATTTTCCTCATTTTACAGTTGAGGAAACTGAGAGTGAAAAAGGACACGTGACAGAAAAAATTAGAGATAAGGGAAAAAATTAGAAACGAGAACGAAACTAGAAGGAACGTGAGAGTGAGTAAACACAAGAGATAATGTCTTCGAAGAAATAAAAAGGAAGAAAAATTAAATCAGAAAGAAACGAAGACATTAAAAAGTATTTGAGAAAAAGTGACAAATATTAAAGATAGAGAAAGAAGATCCAGCATACCAATGATAGATATTTCTGAGAAAAAAAAAAAAGCAAGGGAAAAGAATAAATATAAGAAAAATTTCCTAAAATAAAAAACTATTTGAAACCAGATATCGAAATAGTATGCAATGTACCTAAGAATATCAATGCAGCATGATATAGTTGCCAAAGAGGGGATAGTTTGAGCTTCAATAAGGAAAAGAATTGAAATAAAGTGGACCCTATCAGGTTTTTTTAAATCCACTAATTTATAATAATATTTGCAATTGGTCATCTCCAGAGGGTAACAGAGAACCAATTTATTTTTTTTTGAAAACTGAGTAAATAAAAGGTAAAGTTCAAACATTTATCCTGCTTGTCCTATATAAACTGTACCACTGAGTAGTGAACTATTGGGTGAGGGAAAGTGTTTCCTTATACGAAGAGTCAAACTATGTGATGAAAAATGAAATAATAGATTAAGATGCCCCCAATCTCCAATGAATTAATGAATTTAAGTATTGAGCATAATGGTTACTAACATCAAAAAGAGAGCGAAAACCAGCTATAATGCTATGATGAAAAAACACACTATCCCCGCCTCCCCACCCCCAGTCTTGCCAAAGGGGTCGCATCTGAGTCTTGTCAAATATGGCCTCAGATTCTAGCTGCCCATTTGTGGGAAATGGAGAGAACAAAGGAGCACATTGAACTGCACCATGAGTGTACATTCAGCAAAATCTAGGCTGCAAGTCAAATGCCCAGGTTCATCAACACAAATTGTAAGGAAAAGAGAGGGAGGGAAGAAGAAACTATAGATTAAAGAGAGTTTAAAAAACTGTTTTTAAAAATATACAAGATTTAACTACTGCATTTAGGGATGCACTCAAGTGTTAAAACCATAAAGTAATGCAGGGACACGATTACTATAAAAGTAGGGTGGTGGCTATTTTTAGGGGGAAAATGGTGTTGTATCTGGGATGAAGTGCATGGAGAGACTGCTCAGTAGCTGGTATTTTCCTTATAACAGTTCCCTAGGATATACACTGGTTTTGTAAAGTTTCATTTTACAACAAAATGTGTGTGTGCATACATAGACACACAAAGTGTACACATACCTGTGTATTGATATGTGTGTGTATCTATATGTATACATACCTATCATGCTTGTCTGTCTATCTATCTACCTATCTATCTATCTAATCTATTGATAATTTTTTTAAAAAATAATGCTTTAAATGAAATGTCTTTCAAGAAAGATATCTCCACCATTAGGGAAGGATCTATAAATGATCAAAATCAAATTGGCAGAGCTGTCTCTATATCAATAAAATGAGAATTAAAACCAAGCCAGTCTGGAAGCTTTGGACAGGACCTTTAATATTAATCTGTGAGCAATATAAGCCACCCCTTGCTTATAGTACTCCACCCTGACATGTACTCCACTGGGGCCTGGCTCTCCCTTTGTCCCCAGCAATTAGCACAGTTTACATCTGAGTGATCATTGTTTTGACCTGCCCTAAGTCTCGGCATCCGGACTCCATCACCCACCATCTGTGCCCTTGTCAGGAGGACCAGTCAGCATCTCTCTAGCAAGCGCAGGAAGTGGGTCTTGGCCACAGGCCTAAACTGTGACAGGCAGCCAAGGGATAGGGACTTCTGTCATTCATGGTCTCGAAGACCAGAGCTGATCAAAACCAGCTACATACGTATATATTTGTCAAGAATACTCTCTGGTTTACAATGAGAGAAGGCAAAGTAGAAGAAAAGGGAAGAAGAGAGACACATGAGAGAATAGAGAAAAGATGCTGAGAGGACAAATAGGAGAGAGAAAATATAAAGAGAAAAATAACCAAGAAAAAAAAAAAGAAGAGAAAATAGGCAAGAAGGAGAAGAGAGGGAAAAGGACAAGTTAGGAATGAGTAGCTCATGGTCAACGAGAAGCAACATCCTTCTGAAAACAGTTGGCTATTGCCAGTTAAGTTGCATTCTGAACTATGCTTAAGTACTTCCAGCATTAAATAGAATATTTAATTCTTATCCAAATATTTATTTGTGGAAAGGGTTTTCACAGTAACCAAGAAACAACAGAAAATTTCACCAGCTCTACAAAAGACCAGAACAGCTTCACACTATCATTTTGAAATTCTGGGGAGCTGGAGGTCAAACTGGGGCAGTGGGAACATCCACATGTTAAGGAAGTGGCCGTGAACTTGGGCAGAAAAGTACTTGGTCAGCACCTGGGCAGATTCACTGGCCTCATGCTTCTCAGCACAGGCACCGGCCGTCGGGGAAAACTTTGGAATGAGCCTGTGGTTACTATCCAGGTCAGGGAGGAGAGATATCTCAAGGTTCCACAACTCTGCTGTCCCCAATGCACACTCTCACCAAGCTGGTTTGTATCGGCTGGGTTTGTCAGCTTTCAAAATATGCTAACATTGGCAAGAAGCTACATTAAGGGACCTTATACCTAAACTTATACCAGCGGGGAGGAAGTGAGTGATCAGGTATGAGTTGTGAAGATAAAATTTTGTTACTAGTGATAAAATATTAACATTTGTAAGCAAGTTGTTTATTTTAGATCCAAATTGAAAAGGATCCAAGATTGCCTCTGTAATGTCCCATTCCAATATGTGGTCCTGAGTAGGGTGAGAAGGGGACGATAGACTCAGTAGGGTAGAGGTGTGGGGAGGTAAATTGCACATAACACTGCCTTTCTTCTCTGATTGAGCTCTTAATTGGGACCTACCCTTGATAATTTCTCCTACATTTGAATGCACCTTGCACAGAAATTAATATAATATAAATATATAAATAGAATATAAAGTCAGTGAGAACAGAGAGTTCTGTTTCTTTGACTTACTGCTAAATCTCTAGTGCCTAGGACAGTGCCTGGCATATAGCAAGCACTCAGGACATAGTTATTGACAAAATGAATGAATAAATTGCCTCACTTATGCATGGTTGTAAAGCTGCTTTTTTGAATCATACCCTGGAAAGTCTATAAAAATATAACTTGCCTGAAAGCCTTTCTTTCTTGGGTGACTTTGCTTCAATTTCAAGGTTTTTAGGTGTTCAGCCTGTTGTGTCTGCTTCTGCCTCCTTGAATGCTCATCTGAAAACCTCTCTTGACTGTTGGATGTCACCTGACCGTGAATCCTGAGTGCTGGCCCAGATTTGATCCCTGACTTTGCATTGACTGCCTGCTTCTGTGTAGTTCATGGGTCTGGGACTGTAGTCTCCATTTTCTCTCCCTTGTTTGCTAACTTTTCCCAGTGCTCATGGATAGGTCTCCTAAGTACACAGAGGTCAATGTCAATGAGAGGGAGAGAAGCACATACTGGGAGAAGATTCACTGGTATCTCAGAAAAAGTTAAAAGATGAGAATTAGCTAACATTTATTGAGGGGCCTATTCTGTGTCAAGCATGTTCCAAAAAGTTTATAGTAAACTGATTAATCTGTTATGCAACACTAGGAAGCAGAGTTTTGTTATCATCCCCATTTTTAGATAATGACACTGAGGCACAGAGATGTTAAATAAGTTGCCCAAGGTATCACAGAGAATGAAAGGCAAAATCAAGATTCGAACTTGGTGAATTGCTGCTCCGCTGAAATTTATAACCGCTGCAGTGCGCTGATGCCAATTCTAAAGGTTATTTCTGCCTAGTTGGGGCAAGTAGATGAACAAGAAGAGCGTGATGGGACACTATATAGGTATAGAAAGAGCACAAAATGAGCTTTCTTCAACAATTAAAAATGACTACCACCACATCACCCATTCATTATTACTGTGTGTGAGCCAGATGTAGCCTAGGATTTTTATTCATCTTCATAATAAGCCCATAAGATGTGAAATTGGGCTCTCAAGTTCTTCAATAACTTTTCCAATGTCGCTGATCTAGAACTGGCAAAAGTAAGATTCATTCTCTGGTCTTGTCTAACTAAGCCCTGTGCTCTTAACTACCATGCTGACCTGCATATCCTGACCATAGAGCATCCACAACCATCTTTGGGGCCTTGGCATGTACTCAGCTCTCACTCATATTCTTCATGGTTGACGGTTATGTAGGGACAGGGTGCTAAGCTCTCTGAGTTATGTATATTGTCTCAGCATTTGTTTAACAGCGAGTAAGGAATAGGGTAACCTCATGTTCCAAATACGGTTAATCTTGATCTGAGAATTTTTTTTTTCAAATTGACCTAACATGCGATAGAAGTGTGTTGTGCTCAAAATAAATCACAACATAAATTTACTGGAAGTGGAAATACAGAGCAGCCCTACAAACTCTCATCATTTAATCCTATTATAGCTTCTGAAATGTTACCTCTTTACCCATCCCTTGAGATTTAGCAGTTTGACCAGATTTTTCTTGTTATTTCTGATTTTCTCTTAAGGCAAGTCTTACACTGTGTACATTTTCCACCACTTGGTTTTTCTGACTTCTTTTTTATATATTATGACAAATACCATTTCAAGTAAATAAAAAGAGGCTTTGGGATAGGGTTTGAGGGGAAATCTACAAGGTGACAGTTAATCTGTTCTTTGCACAATGAGAGAGAGTTAGACCTAGGAAAAGAAAAAATGTAGTTTTTATGATAGGAGAAGGGCAGATTAGGAAGGCATTATTAAGAGGTATGATCTGGAGCAATGGCGGGACCCCTGTGCTGAGAGTTTGGGCTGTGGCACTAGCAGACATGCAATTCTGAGGGAGCCATTCTCTGAGCCTTTTGTCTTCTCATCCAAAAAATGAGGAGGTTACACTGGTCTCCCAGATCCCATACGACATAAAATCCTTTGATTGTGATCTGAAATTACTACGGTTGAAATTTGTGATATGCATTTCTGCTGAGTGAGGGGCACATGTAATGGGCAGAGTTCAACAGGTACCGATTGATACCTCAGCTATGCCAATTAAGACCCCCATAAGCCGGAGAGGATGAGTTCGAAAGCGCTTTCTGAGCTTCCGGGCCTGGTTAAGGTTTGACCCATCTCGCAGCCACTTACTCTTCCCTGCCTCCTTCGTTCGGTCTTCTGATTCCACTAGTTGTGGTGATCTCCATGCACAGTGTCAAGTATATCTTCCAAAGCCAAGGATTTGAGTCAACCCAGAGGGTACCTTTCCCTTATTGTTCAGTCCTCATGGGTCTTTACCAAGGACACGTCTCTGCACTGCAAACAAATAACGAGCAGTGGAGTGAGAGAGAGAGCAGTGCTCAGCCTGCCAATGCTTTGGGCGGTGCATCCTTGGCCTTGTGCCTGCGATAGTATAATGGATGAATTATTAATTATGATTTATCACCAGTATAAAGGAAACTTGCAGGTGATTCTCTCCAAAGACAAGAATACAAAAGGCTGTGCCTGAGGCTCAAGCTTTTTTTAGTGGCAGATGAACATTTGGAATAGAAAAATAGAGATCGTGTTTGATATTTTTCACCTCAGCGTCAGCCAAACACTTAATAAACATTAATTCATTAATTTTCAAAACAGCTTTGTGAGGAAGGAAATATTATCTCTGCATTTTTCTCCTCACTGTTTTAAAGGTTGAGAAATTAAGGCATTAAAGGTATATCCCATTGCTTTTTAAAAAGCATTCCTAAATAAAATGCTTGTTCTTTTAAGAATTTTAATAGTATTTAATTGCATTTAATTGAAGTGCAACTTCACAACTCAAATTATTTCTTCTTCTGAATAAAAGGAAATAGTTATCATACCAGGAAACGTTTAAGAAAAGGAAGCATTTGTTTTGATTCTTTGTTAGGGAACTCTTAGGAACTCAAATAAATATTCCAGCAGCTTCCTATTCATTATTTGCCCTCAAATTCAATTTGTTAGAAATAATTTTACCATCTTCAGAGTCCCAAGTATTATTGGTAAATGCTACCAAAATGTTTTCTTGGTAACTACATTTCCTAGAATTTGTTCCTAGAATCAAATATTAAAGAGCATTTGAGCTCTATGGAGATATCTGGGTTTTAAATGCCTCTTTTTAAGGGCATTCCCCATCTACCTGAGACATGCTGGCTGGTATAGAGGCATGAAGAAGATCAAGAGGTTGCAAGAAATTAATGGTATGGACTAAAATGGAGAAGTTTATATTTCAGTTTATTGCTGTCATCATTCTTGACATCACCATTGTCATCGCTATTAATTCTTCATATTAGTGTATTACATCACACTTCACAAGTGCTTTCTTAAACACTGATTGAGTAAATTCCGTAAGAACCCTACAAGATAGGTCAGAGAGCCTTCTTCCATAAGAGATAATGTAAAGAACAATAACACATGGGGACCTGAAGAGTCAATACATGACGCTTGTCTTTTTCAAGCCTGAATTCTGAACAAACTGAAATAGATGAATAAACATTCAGAGAATAAGATATTTTTCTTACTATTGAAAAGTTGTTGGGAAATATAGCTTAGAAGTGTGGAGACAGGGGAATTCCTGATACTAAGCCCCTGATTAGGCAGTTACTCCTTCCAGACACAGACAGCATTGGCAAACCACGGATTCACTCTATAAGGACTTTTGGATTCACCTTCACAATATATATCATATTTTTCAGAGTAAGCAATATTAGATATCAGAATAAACACTTTAAATCTCAGAGTTTAACATGAGGAAAGTTGGTTCAGTATGTGTTGGGAGACCTTCATCCACCTTTTGGCACACATGATGTTTGTGATTTCTGTTGTAGGGGAAGAGAGAGATGGAGGAGACACACAAGTTCTTAACTGCCATAACCTGGGTGTGATACATATCAATTCTATTCACTGGTCAGAACTAATCATCTGGCCCTAATGTAACTGCAGAAAGGTTGAGAAATATAGGGAAATAAATGAAATATTTAGAATACTATCTCAATCCAATCACTTTTCTTACCACTTTCCTGCTATCACCTTAGTCCAAGCCACCACCATCTTTGCCTGAAATACTTTCTAACTTACCTTCTTTCTCCTAATCCTGCCCCAGTACATGATCTATTCCTTCTTCCATTATTGTTAATCTCTTACTTTCTGTTCTCCACGTGACAGCTAAAATGCTTTTGTTAAGTATAAAAATAGATGGTATCACTGCTTTGCCCCAAATTCTCAAAAGCCAAACTCCTTATCATGGATTCTAGGACTCTGCACTGTTTGCATTCTGAATACTTCTCTAATCTCCTTTTCTACCACTTCCCACCTGGCTCACTTTGTATTCACCACACTGGCCTCCTCTTGAGCACACCAATTTCAGTCCTGTTTAAGGCCTTCAGACCCACGTTTCCCTCTGCCCAGAATGCTCTTTCCTCAATTTTCGGATGGCTCACCCTTTCACATATGTCTCTTTGTGGCCATCACCTTCTTGGAAATCTGTCTTTGAATATTCTCGATTAAATCATCAACTTCTAGCCTCATCTTCTTTCTTTCATAGCTCTTGTCCCTTTCTAACATTTTATTACACATATATTTGCTTAGTTGTTTCTTATCTGTCTCTTCTACTTGAATGCAAGCTCAGTAGATACAAGGATTTTGACTATCCTGTTTATTGTTGTTATCCCAATACCAAGAGCACTGTCACTCAAATAGGTTTTTAATAAGTATTTGTTCAGGCAAGTGAGTGAATTATTTAATTAATTAGTAAAAATAAGTCAAATAATCAACCAAAGTATTTTTAGCAGCAAGAAAAACTGGCAGATTCACGATCCCAGTTCTAACTTGGCCATTCCACAGGCCACACATCTGGCTCTCCCCAGAACAGTGGGGCAACCTTGCCTGTGGTTTCTTAAGATTTCCTTGAAGTCCCTCAGAATCTTTTGTTGGGAACATCTTTCTCATTGACCCGAGCTCTCTTCACCTTCGTTAATCAAACCAGCTAACACCAGTCACAGGAGAAGTGTGTGTGTGTGTGTGTGTGTGTGTGTGTGTGTGTCGGGGTAGGGGGGTGGGGCTAGACCAACATGTGCAGTGGGATTTTGATGATAATGTTAATGGCAACCAAGAGAATCTTTCCCAGACCTTCACAACAGTGTTTGCAAAATGAAGCCATAAACTCCCCGACAGAGCTGTATGTCTTTGGAACAGGGCCTGTGTTTGGATGGAGAGGTGTGGCTTGAAAATATAAAATTCAGTCTTCGTTGGTAATAGAATATTAAATTAGTGGGGACACAGTGAAGGCACTTGGTCGCTTCTGTTGTGGCTGCCTCAGTAAGCTTGGCCTGTAAAATTCAGTTGAGGTGCGGAGACCAGCATACTTCATTTCTTGCATTTCCTACTCTAGCTGTAGCATTCATTCTGTTTGGCTTTCCCATCTGGACTTTCCTACTCACTATTCTCCTCAGTAGAAGAATTACTTGAAGACAGATGGAAAAAGTATACAATAGCCAGAGTTTTCTTTTATTAGCCTCTGTAATAACAACCAAAAATAGTATTTTGTTATTTCATTCTCTCTTGTAGACAACGTGCTGTTCTATACTGGTGTAAAGTTGTAGTTACACGGAGTGAGTAAGCTGTGGTTCACAGTGAGTACTATCCAAAGTATAATCTCCCTGGGATGCATATTTACTCTTTATCAGTACACCCGAATTCAACCCCAAGTAAGAGTTGGGTTCAGGGGAACATGGAACCACTCACTCTGAACATTTACATAATAAAGGTTTTGAGAAATCCAAAAAACAAAAAAACAAAAAATCTATGCAACTCCACTTAATCTAATATCTCTTAAACCTGTTTGATTACCTGAAACTATTTTATTTCTTCTTGACAGACTGATACTCAACCAGGGCAATACTGCCTGCCTAGCGGCAAATCTGGGGGACATTTTGGTCACAATATCTGGAGGCCCAATTGGCATTTAGAAGGTGGGGACCAGGAATACTAAATGTCATGTAATGTGAGAATCAGTCTTTCCCACTTAATGAAGAATTATCCCACTCAAAATGCCAGTTATACCCCTGTTAGGTACAACACTTAGCTATACTTTAGAATGCTAGTCTAGGCCAGCCTCCTCATTGTACAGAAAGGGGAAAGGTCACATGACTGTGTGTAAGGTCACATGACTGCGTCCATGGACATGGTCACTACTGGAACTGGCTCTTCTTTCCCCCATGTTGTGCTCACCCTCGGTACCACATTGTCTTTATTATGCTTGTTTAGTACATTTGAAAAAGTAACAAGAACTAAGTTGTTTAGGAGCAGTAAAGAGAAATTTTTCTTAGAGCCTCTAGAGTGTCTGAATACTTGTAGAAACATTGACTGACAAATGACTAGAAAAGATGAAGCAACGCAGGAGAAAAAAGCAGAACTAGCTTTTATTTGGCAGCTACTATATGCAGGTCCTTTGTGCATATTAGCTGTTTTACGCCCCACAACAATTCTATGGCATAAAGATTGCTAACTCCATTTTGCAGATAAAGAAATTTAGCTAAGATCCTCAAGGTCAAAGAGGTAATAGAAATTAATGGAGCTAGGATTCAATCCAGTTTTTAAAGCCTGAATAGTTTTCTTCAGGTCATATTGCCTACCAATCACTTGCCGTGGTTCCTTTTCTCAGAAATGGGAAGCAAAACGCATTTCTGTATTAGTTACATTTCTATTGTTAAAAAATAGCAAATCAGTTCAAGTAAGCTAAAGCAAAAATGAGTATCGGAAGGATATTGGAGTTCGTGGAATCCAAAGAGAGGTTGAACAAACCAGCTTTGCAAGGGCATGAGGCAGCTGACGTGGGTGGACACACTGCCCAGTGCTGTGCTATTGAGGAGACTGACTCATCCCCAACTCACTAGCCCTGTCTCTTGAGTTAATTCTTAAGAGAGATAATAGCTCTGATTCATCTTCAATCAGATATTCACCCGTTGTATAACCAGTTATGTCTGTGGAGTCAGGGTCACACAGCAGAAACACCGCTGGTGACAGGCTACTTCCGTGGTGAGGGTGGGTATCTCCAGTAGTTATCGTGATCATGGGTATATGGTAAATACTTGGTCACCTCCTAAGCCAGTTGAAGTTTCTTTTGCATTCTCCCTTTCCCCCTAACAGAATACCTTTCCAGTGCCTTAGTGTGTATTTAACTTCTTCAAAAAGTTATCTACTATCTTTATAACCTTTCCCTCCTACCAGACTTTCCTTGGGAGAGAGTTTTCCATGCTTATTGTAACACATGTCTGACAAGGTTTAATGCTGCACCCTAGGAGGCTTTGCATTTTAATAGAGCATAATGTAACACAATCTAACAAATATTGATGGAGTCCACCTGTGTATGAGGAGTCCTGAACAAAATATTGTCCTTCCTTTCTCTAATGGTGTTCAAAGACAGATAAGACTCAATTATTGCCATGCAGAAGCATATAACTTACAGACCTCAGTCGAAAGGATGAAGCTATAACTGTAAGAAGGGAGATTTGGGGAAAGGAAGGGCTGGCCTTGAAGGATCTGACTCCTCAGATCACACCAGGAGGCAACAGATTGTCTTACCTGCCAGGTCCCATAGGTTACCCATGGTGCAGAAATTAAGAAGCTGACATGGCCACAACAAACTCAGAAGACAATCTTATGGATAGGGGCAGGGCTAGAGCAAGGAAATCTAATTAGACTCTGGGAAACAAAGGAATATCATCCAACAATATAAATCTTCTAGCCAGTACCCCTTAGGAAAATATTCCCTCTGGGACCGTTGGGTCCACGTCATGGAACATTCCATGGTAAAGGTCTTGTCTCCCATGGGGTGCTTGCCAGGATATGTTTTAGTCATTCACGGCCCCCCTGGGGGATGTGAGGGAGTAAGTCTTCATTGTAACCAGATCTATGACGATATGAACAGTGGAGGCAGGAACCAGTGTTCTGCCACCAGTGGTCTTGCCTTTCCACTGCACAGGTGGTCCTAAGAAAACCAGGAATTGGTCTGAGTCTGCAGCTTCTTCCTGTACTGTATCCTCATCTCTGCCTTCTCTTTCTTTCTTTTTTCTCGGTAAGACTCACCACCATGAGCTTCCTCAGGGCACATGCAGAAGCATCCCTTCTGGGCTCGTTCAACTTAGGTAGGACTATAATCTGAACACTTTGGTATTGTCTCATTTCCCTCCATAAAAATATATTGGTGCCTTAATGTCCTGAGTTGTTTACTGATGATAAAGTTGTCTACTATCTAATGTCCGTGACTGATAGACCTCTTTTGGGGTTCAAGTGTTTTCTACTTGGACAAATGCCCAACACAGCTTGAATGGCAGTTGTCATGACAGATAATGAGGGAGATACTTGGGGGCAAAGGGTAGGGGCTTTTCATGAGATGTTTCGGAATATACCACATAGCAAATGCCTTTCCATGCATATGTGTATATTTATGTAGGGTAGATACCAAGAAATGGAATAGCCGGTCAAAGGGTAAAACTACTTTAAATTTTAATAGACACAGTCAAATCACTTTTCACTATGGCTACAGTTAGTTACCTCTCTACCAGATAGGACTAAAGGTGTCTCTAGAGTGATTATGGGGGCTATGAGGCTTAGTATCAAGACTTTAATGGCTTCTTAGTGTTATAGTAATGCATAAACCATTTAATATTTCCTAGGGACATATGAGAATTTTATTTTGGGGAAAAAACCTTGTAGCCACCATTGCTAGAAAATGTCTATTTGCAGAAATTAGTGGGTTACCTTCTTAGGGCTGTTCTCTGTCAGAGACTGAGACAGGGGAATAGAAAAAATGACATCTTCGATAAATGGTATTGGGAAAACTGGATAGCCACATGCAGCAGAATGAAACGAGACTGTTATTTTACACCATACACAAAAATTAACTCAAAACAGGTTAAGGACTTGAATGTATGACCTGAAACCATAAAATATATACAAGAAAACATAGGTGCTAAGATTCTGGACATTGGTCTTAACAATGTTTTTGTGGATTTGACTCCAGTGGCAAGGGAAACAAAAATGAAAATAGACAAGTGGGACTACATCAAACTAAAAAGCTTCTGCACAGCAAAAGAAACCATCTACAAAATCCAAAGGCAACCAACCAAGTGGGAGATGATTTTGCAAATGTTATTTTAGGTAAGGGATTAATATCCAAAATTTATAAAGAACTCATATAACTCAACAACAGCAAAACAACAATGATGACGACAAACTAACCAATGAAAAAATGAGCAGAAGATCTGAATAGACATTTTTCCAAGCAAGACATACAGAAGACATCGCTAATTATTAGGGAAATGCAAATCAAAACTGCAATGTGATACTACTTCACACCTGTTAGAATGGCCAGTATCAAAAAGACAGGAAATACACAAGTGTTGGAGAAAAGGGAACTCTCAGATACTGTTAGTGGATTTGTAAATTGGTGTAGCCATTATGAAAAAGAGTATGGAGTTTCCTCAAAAAATTAAGAATGGAACTATTATATGATCCAGCTATTCCATTTCTGAGTATTTACCAAAAGAAACAAAAACACTCATTCAAAAAGATATATGCACCCCTATGTTCATTGCAATTTTATTTACAATAACGAAAATATGGAAATAACATAAGTGTCCATTGACAGATGAATGAATAAAAAATGTAGTATCTGTACACACACACACACAATAGGATGTTATTCAGCCGTAAGAAAGGTGAAATGTTGTCCTTTGCAACAACATAGATGAAACTCAAAGGTATTACGTTCAATGAAATAAGTCAGATGAAGAAGGACAAAAAAGTATGATTTCAGTTATATGTGGAATGTAAACAGAAAAGAAACAAACAACACAAAAACAAACTAAAAAATACAGACAATGGAATGGTGGTTAAAAGAGGAGATGGGGGTTGGGGGAGGATGAAATGGGTAAAGGGGGTCAAATGCATGGTGATGATGGAAACTAGACTTTCCAGTGGTGATGATGCTAAGATGTTTGCAGATATCAAATTATAATGTCGCACACTTGAAAATTATGTAATGTTATTAACCAATGTTACCTCAATTTAAGAGAATGATATATTCAAGTAGGTCTTGGAATTTACACTTTATAAGATCTAAAAGAGTCTAGTTCCACTTAGTGGTAATTTCTCTAGCTCATTTAATTTTATAATTTCAAAAAATAGTAAATAGGATATTTCTTCTAAAACTAACCTTAGATATCATGTAATTCATCCCTCTTACTTTCCAAATGAAAAAGCTACAGCCCAAAGAGACATCGCTTGCCCAGATGATTCTTAACAAAACCATATTTGAAATTCAGATCTCAGATTCTCATTCCAGGGTATTGATCTGGAAGAAAAAGAAGCCCAAATACAGAATTTTTGGGTTGGAAGCTGTTTTAGAAAGGACCTAGAAGTAATACACTAATTTAGTCTCTCAGGCCATGTAGATATCCTCTTAATAGAATATCTGATGTTTCTTACAGCTTTAATTTGAACATTTTCCTTGAAAGGCAGCTCATTAATTTGTGAGAAAAATACACCATTATTGAAAAGCATCGATGATTAGGAAAATCTTCCTTTCATTGTGCTGAAATCTGCCTTCTTAGGATTTCTTGAACTTCTTGAGCCTTCCCACTTCTTGGAGCATCGATGAATTGGTTACAGGCTGCTCACCATTCCAGTTCCTGCCTTCTGCATACTCTACTATTTGTCAGTGTCCCTCTTAGAATGTGACTTGCAGAAGGGGACAAGGTGATAGTCCAGCTGTGCCATGGGGCCATTGTCTCCTTTGATCTGTCCTCCATACTTCTATTAATAGAGCCCCAATGTTTTTGGCTTTCTTGGCAGCTGCATTCCTGAGATTACAATGAAAACTTCAAACTTTTTTTTTTTAATTGACAACTATTAAGCCAAGTTTCTTTCATCTTTTGTTTATGTAATTGATTGCAGGAATTTGTGTTAAAAATTCTATCTTTTAGCTTTTAGTTAAACATTCCTGTCTTTTGAGAATGTTTGAATCCTCATTTTCTGAAGTGTTTATCTTTCTCTTTGATATACCCCCACACAAATTTGATAAACAACTCTTCTATGCTTTAGTAGAAATAACTAAAGAAGAGACCAGCAGGGTAAGATCAGGAGGGCACAGTATGACACAAATGACCTTTGTTCAAGTTGATTGATTATAACTGAATCCACACACAGTACTGGGATACAAACTTTATTCCTCCTTTTTTTTTTTTTTTTTAACATGGCTGTCATGAAAGGCTGTTAAATGTCTTTCTGAAATGAAAATACTCTATATAATTATGGCATTCTTCTGATTTACTGCCTAGTAACCATTTTTAAAAGAGAAAATGGGGTTAGTTCCACATGGCCAGTTCTTAGTGAACCCATATCAGCTTTTAGTGATTATCTCTTTGTAAATATTAACTTATAGATCTCCTAAAGGCAAATAGCTAGGGCACCCATGCCAAAAACATAGTGCCAAAGACAGAAAAAAATTTTTTTTTGGAAGCAGAAGGAAGCAATGTTCTTTTAGCAACTTACTGTTTCAACCTAGGTTGATAGAGAGCAACACAGGGAACTGTATTTAGAAGAGAGGGAATGGGCAGATTGTGTAAATCAAAGGCTTTTGAAGGTCTTGGGAGGAGAGAGGTAGTGGAGTCCGTGAGTGATGCAGGCGCTCCCCAGGAGAGCCCAAGATGAGTTGGGACTTGCACCAACTCTCTCCTTCCCAAAGCACCAAACTTTCCCTCCCTCTCACTCCTTCTCACTTGTCACCATTCTGCCTGCAGCACTTGGAGTCAACTCTAGCCTTTTTAATAAGAAGGGTTTGGAAGAGAGACAAGCCTTTTCAGTCTGAGAGATAAAAATAAAAATGTCAGTGATCAGAATTTCCACATATGGTCTCAAATGATAGATGAAATTTAAAGCTGGCAATCGTCCTGAGTTGGAAGGACGCAGGCAGCAGAGGCTGGAAGGAGGTTTAGGATTTTGTTTTGTTTTGTTTTGTTTTGTTTTCCCCAAGTGATAATGGACTGTCCCAAAACACAGTAAGTTCTTTCCTTTTTAAGGGCAGTGAAGGTTGCCAGGCCCTGTGCATTTGCAGCCGACCTGTTCAGAGACATTTTGCAGCCCCACACCCACCCTCTGTGACTAGGTTTTCCCAAAATTCCAGGAGGGAGTCCTCCACAGACTGCCCATCTGTTCTCAGGCATGCAGGGAATCTGGGTAACAATTACATTTGGGAATCACCTGTTGGAACTCCGGAAGAATGACCATACTCTGCAATAAGCCTTTGGAGATTTCTTTTTGTCCAAGACAGTTCTGCTTTGGGGTGTGGTTAGAGATTAGGAGGAAGGATTAGAAAGAGGAGAGAGAGATATGCTGAGAAGAGTCAAAACCCAAGAAAGGTTGCTTTTCACCCTGACACAAGAGATGAACACATTTTCAAGGCCAAAGCTCATGGAAACACTATGATCTAGACTCTTGAAGCCCTTCATTCTGCGATGCGTTTTTTTCTCAGCACGAGGTGGATTTTTACCCTCTTGTTAGCTGCTGCGGTGTTCCTTGGACAGACACACAATGGCTTGGTTAGCTTTTTCATGTTTATGAGCCTGTAGGTGTTTTTAGGCTTTTGCTATTACAAACAGATCTGCGATGGCTATCCTTGTCCAGGCCTTTCCACACATGTTATGTATATTTCTGTAGGGTAGATACTGAGAAAGGAAAAGCTGGTCAGAGGGCAACACATTTTAAATTTTAATAGATAGAGTCAAATCACTGTGTGTGAATCCGTGAAACCTGGGCTCTGCTAGGAATGTACCCTATCTTTTGGCAAATCATTCTGGCCTCAATTTACTAACCTGAAAAATGAGGAGGAACAATATGATTTTTAAAAAGACCTCTTTATAATTTCATTCTAAGTTCTAATTTGAAGAATTCTGAGACTACAATATGATCTGGGCCAGTGGTTGTCAAACTTGAACATGAATCCATTGGAGAGCTAGTAAAGCACATTTTCGGACGTTATCGCCGGAGTTTTTGATTCATCGTTCTATGGAGGGGCTTGAGAATTTGCATTTCTAACAAGTTTTTTGATGAAGCTGATAATGCTGATTTGAGAACTTCTGGTCTAGACCACGAAACTCAGATGAACTCCTGACTCCTAGCTATTCAATGGTCATGCTTGGGAAGTAATGATCTATAGGCCTAAGTTAAGGACCTAGTCAGCAAGAGATGACTTCAGGGACTGTACCCAGACTCAAAGGTGCTCAGTGATGTCGAAGTTGGAGGTTGGGAAGAAGAGCAGTTAGGGGTCTGAACCTGCACCTTGAAAGATGTCGGCAGAATTTGAGAAAATCCCACAGATGCCAGGAGCAGGTGACAGTGCCTGTAACCCAGTCCTGGCCTTGCAGATTCGTTATTCTCAGGAATACTAACTAGTCAGAGAGAGTGCATGAGCCAGTGGAAGCCCAGCCCTGATGGTGAGAAAACATCTTCTGGCACATACTCCATTGAGAGCAGATCAGCATCATCTCTCTACAGAAAGGAAAGCTCAGCATAGTGCCTTTTCCTGTTAAAGGACTTCCGCAGCCATTATCTCAACTCCTTGAAACAGCCCTGGGAGACAGAGCACAAGGACAATTATCCTATTTGGGAGAAAGGTGGGAATCACTTGCTTTTGTCGATCCAGCAAGGGCAAGACCTAGGAATTGTTTTGCCAGCAAGGAAGGTGGGAATGTGTGGAGCCATGTCCAGTCATCCCAGAAGCCTCGTATAACCAGGAAACTGATAAGGCTCACAGCATAGTTCTGTTCCCCTATTCAACCTCATTAATAACCTGGTCTCAGCAGTTGAGCAACTGGGTCACAAAAAGTGTTAACAAGTTGGCAAGGGTCATAGGGGTCTTACACTCTTGAGTTGGGATTAGCAAGTGGATTCTCCAAAAGAATTACTACATAGTCCCAAAGCAGAAACCTTTAGAGAACTTGCGCCTCTAGAGCACTCTGCTTACTAGTTAAACAGTGGTTCAAAACTATTAAGTCCAAACTGCTATACCGTTGGAAGAAAAACAAGTCTAAACTCAAAATAGGGGAAGAAGTTCTGGTTTGTTGAAAAAAAAAATCTTAATGTCATTTAATAAGTACTTACTGAGCAACCATTATTTACCAGATGCAGGGGACATACGTACTGATGAATAAGACAGGCATGATCATCAATGCCCTGATGGAGCTTACCATTTAGGGAAGGAGATATTATTTAAACAAGAAAGCCCACAGATCATAGATAATGGCTGTGATAAGTGTCATAGGAGAGAATGAGAAATCATAGTAAAATACAATATTATAGTTTTCAAAGCTGACCTGATTCTAGGATATAGAAACAGAAATCAAGGCTTCTACCATTATCATCCATAATTCATCACACAAGGCCTTGCCCCAGGGCAAACTCCTGTGCAAGGGGCAGCATTGTGTGACTGAGTGTGGCAGGGCTCGTTTTCCTTTTTAAAAATGGCATGTAGAAGCTTTAGGACAACTGTTTCTTCACCTCCTGCCCTAGACAGGTCTTTGCCGGAGCCCAGGATCCATGATCATTCAAAGAGAACTTGAAGTGAGATCAGGAAGGAACTTGAAGTGGTTGAAAGAATTGCAAAAAGGGATAAGGAAACTTAAGATAGCTCCAGAATTTGAGAGTTAACTGGTTTGCTCTTTCAAAGTACATGCCTCTTAGTAGAGGATGGTGGCTTCGCCTCTCCCATTGGATACACACACATGACTGGAGTGTCCTGGTCTGTGATGATGGGGGTTTCGGGGATAAAACCAACAGCACACAGCCAGTTCTAAAGTTCAGTTCTGTTTCTTGGGGACCTTCATTCAGTTGGAAGGAAATACTGAATCTTGAAGAATTAGATTATGGTTCTAGAACAATCCTTATGTTTTGAATATGGAGGGATCCACATATTTGAAAACATGATATAAAACTGAAGTGTTAGGTGGGAAGGGCACTGGGAGGTACACCTTGCTGGCTGACTGCTTCCAGGCAAGGTCACACTTGCATCATTCCAGTCAGGGAGA
>NW_011888897.1:3118978-3131112 GCF_000151845.1 Pteropus vampyrus | reverse complement strand
TCAGCAACAATAGCATTAAAGAAATTATAAAATGATTGCTGCTTCTATCCTGAAAGCACGCTTCTTAGCATGGGGACACCCATTCGAAGACAATGCCCTGGAATCACAGAGGGAAAGTGACAATGAGAAGGGAGGGTGAGGCCAGCTGTTCCCCTTTGTGGGGGAGGCAGGGGCAGGCAGGGTTATTAAAAGCTCCATGACATGCCGGCTTTGGCGGTGAGGTTATGTCTCAGCCTGCGGGATCACTCCCTTCAGAGCAGATCAGGAAGACATCAGTACTGGCTTGGTTGAGTTATTCGTGTCCGTGGGGCCTAATCCTGTTACATGTGTTCTCTCTTTGATAAGGGCCTGCCTTATGTCTCCAAGCTTGATTTTTTAGTTCCAGACAGGGCAAAAAGAATGATTCCTCAGAATCCAGGCCGAATTGTGAAAGAGTGACGGTTCTGGCCTTGCTCTCCCATCTCCCTTTCAGTAGGTTTCTCCAGGCAGCCTGAAGCTGGCATCCTCCTGTTGCCCAACTGCCCAGGGCTCTACGCTCTGGACTGAAGTCCTTCATGTGTCAACAGGACCCCTTTGCCCTTTCACCCAATGCTTTTGTTTTATTTCTTGTAGCCTCATAATTCTTTCTTTCCTGACTTCCATGATGAGTGAAATTTTTGTGAACTATTTTAATTTAAGGGCTGAATGACTGGTTTTGACTTAAGGAATCACCTCCTCCAAGAGATAGTTATAGTTTTACATAGCTTTAACACTAAAGAAGGATTCCAATATAGTAGAACTTCTGGCTCTGTGGTAGTTAGATAATAAGGTTTAGTTTGGGCAAAGCTTTGGTGCTCCCAAAAATCATACTCTACGAATGAACATGCAGTCACCCATGGCAATTCAATCTTGATCTGCTTAACAAGGAACAGTATCCAGTAATTAATAGTAGGTCCAAATAGGTGCATCAAGCATAGGCTATGCTTGGCTCCTTTAATAGAGATAAAGCCAGGTCTCTAAAACAATGCCAACTCTTCTGTTGAGTCCAAAGACCAAGAAGAGACCAAGAGAAGAAGAGATGTAGGAAATTTAAGAGTATGTGGCTAGCAAATCCTTTCCTGCGGGAACAGCCCACTGGACAGAATGGGAAGCAGAGTTTTCCCAGAACATGAGTGTTGCGTGTGGCTCAGATTTGTGAGTTATCTTTGTCAGAGAGTTTCCAACCTGGTTTGGGGCTGAGAAACACCCATGATAATTGAAATGTTCTCAGGACACACCTACCTCTCTTGACCAACACATAAAACCAGCTGCGCACTCAAACCCATCACCTTTCCTCTGTTCTACCCAAGCCTCATTTAAGACAGAACTACCGGAGCAGAACTGAGCAGAGAATGAAGCTCCAGAATGCACTCAGTGACAATTATAATAGCTATCACTTATCAAGAGCTTACTCTGCCCAGCTACTGTACACGGACGGGTATCATGGGTGTGTGATCTCATTTAATCCTTGCAACCACCATTTACTTTTGCATTGTTATTATTATTTTTATCTTACAGATGAGGAAACTAAGACTCAGCCTAAATAACTTGCCCAAAGTCATATAGCTAATAAATAGCACAGTGAGAGTAGAACCCAGTATACTATGAATCCAAAGAAGACTAGTTTTCCCCAAAGCTCCCCATCCTGGGAGCTAGTTCCCCTTCTCCATCTCAGCTGACCTGGGCCACCACCAGTGTTCCCAGGTTCTGAGTCCTCATGGCCATTGCGATCTTCAATCAGATTCATAGTAAAGCCCAAAAGTTCTCAAAACCAAAACAGAAATGAAAACCAGCAAATAGTTTTGCTGGGCTTTACCATAAATTCCAGATGTTTTCATATCTGGAAGCAAATAGATTTGAAATACCTGGCTGCCTTCTCACTTAAAAATTTGATTTGCAAAGGATATAAGAGGGCCACCAGGGTAGATGTGATGGGACAATTTAATACTCCCTAAAGAGTTCCAAAGAGGTTTGAAGTGCTTTGGATATTAATATTCTGGATGCTATCTGCCCTTTACATCTCAGACTTGGCATCTTCAAAAAAGTGTCTCAGCAGACAGTGGGAGAAACCTGGGCTCTTCCTTGTATTTTAATGTAAATCTTTCCTTGCTTCCTGACTTTATTGAGTGCACCTAATTTCTACTCAGAATTTGGATGCCGGGACTGTGATTAGTTACTTAGCAAGAGCAGAGCTGAGATGGTTGCTGCAATCTGAAGAGAAACACGGTCAGAGGGGCCTTGTCTCCAACCCCTCTTTCATCATGCCTACTTCCTGACTTTAACACCCAGCAAAGCCTTGGGATGAAGAATTAAGAGTGAAAGAGGCAGCAGCTCCCAGAAGGCTGGAGCCAGAAATGATGTCTGGATTTCACTTGGCTTATTTATTATAAGAACTTGAAATTCAACTTATTGCTCTGGGTTATGGGTGAAGGCTAAAATATACTAGACACAGCTCCTATCCTAAAGGGGCTTACCATCCTGTTGGAAAGATATTTTCAAATAAAATGATACAGACATTGGTAATACCAGGTAACAAACAATACAAGGCACATACAAGAGTGATGAAAGTGTGCTGGGAGTTCAGAGAGTTCTAGTGTTTGGAGGCGTTATGTGGAACAGCAGAGCCAGACCAGGACCAAAGATGAGGGGGTGACAAAGGTAGTCTTCAGCCAAGCTCATTTCCTCATGCCAGCCATGATAATTCCATTATGTTTTGGCTTACACCGCAGCCTCTTCTAACCCCGCTTCCTTCTTTCCACCTTCCCTCTCTTCTTCTTTCTCTTTTTATCTTCCTATCATATGAGTTACTGAAATCTTTTCCATACTTCTGTACTTCAGCTCAAGTCTAAACTTGTCCTTAGAGCTTTTCTCAACAATTTCAGACTTTGATGCATTTTCCAATTACTGATTTTTATAATGGGTACATCCATACCACACCTTGGGGAAATTAATTATAGTCTGCCTTATATTGTTTGCTAATGATTTTGTTCTATGTCCCTAATGATACTTTAAGCTTCTTATGGGCAGGGTTGCATGTGGTATTTCTTGTGTAACCAGCACATCACTAGGTGCATACTGGTTGCTCAGGAATTTTGCGTTTGATGCTCACTGTCCAGGGTCATTGGTTGTCTAGTCTCATTTGAAGTTTTGTAGGGGCAGATGTTACACAGACAATTACATAATATTCAGATATTAAATGACCTAGGGAGTAGCTTTGGTGCCCTTCCAGAATTCCTTCTGCTTTTGTTAAAGCAACTGCCCAGTATATGTTTCATAAAACCTTTCATGTCCTTGAAATACTACTAGCCCTCTCATCCCTCTGCTTAACAACTTGGGATTCCCTCACCCATTCTTTATGGCCCCGGGATGCATTAAAACTTTAGCATTTCTTTAGTGACCATTGTACAGTTTTAAACAATCAATTCAACCTGTCTTGGCCTCAGTTTCCACATGTTAATATCATTATCACAACTATGGCTCTCTTCTTAAATTATTTAGGATTGGCAGGATTATTTCAAGCAAAAGACACCACATAGAGCATAAGCAAGACAAACAAACAAACAAGTAAAATATAACTAATTATAAGAATACGGGGGTATCTCATGGCACTCAAGAATAGGAACATAACCAAAGCTAAGTAGACATTCCAAAAATTATCCACTATGGTTCTCACTTTGTCTTCCAGCCTTCTTTTCCTTTTCTTAACTCCTTTTTTCTCTTCTACCTACTCCCCTTTCGCCTCCCCTGCTGAACCCTTCTAGGTTGGCTCAAAAGATCATTGTATAACTCCTGGCTCGGGATCTGAGGATGACCAGGAAACACGTATTCTGGAGAGGGCAGAAGCCTGGGCTTGGGTGAATAGACTGTCTTTCTGCACACACCGTGTCTTTCTAGTGGTTCTAGGGTTAGATCTGTAGACACTGATTTTCCATTAGAGAACCTTAAAGGCAGAACTGGTATCTCTGTTCTTCCCTGCTCCATTCATTGTCGTCAGTGCCTAATCAAACCATGTTAACCAAATATTCATCTGTTGTACAGGAAATGGGCTGAAATCATGGGACCTGATGGGAAAAGTGTAAAATCTGACACCTTAGTCCAAAAAATGAAGAATAAATGTCAAAAGATTGAAGAAGGTTCTGCTAAAGGATCTCATGCTAAAAAAAAAAAAAAAAAAAAGAGCTGTAGCTTTCAAAGACTTTAATAAGAACGTGAGTTACTTATGAATATGGGTGTCATGAAAACGGATGCAAATTTAAACTAATACTAATACATTTATACTAACATGATAAGAACATATTATCCAGAATGAAGGTGAAGCCCCACACTATTCTGATGACTTTTCAGTATTGGTTTTAGTACTCTGAGAAGCTGGTAGTCTGGAATGTGTTCAGAGAATAACCAGGATGGTATAGAACTTGAAACCATGCTACATGAGAAATTATTAGACGAAGCGGGAGGACCTAACCTGAAAAAGAGACGATATCGGTGATACTAGATCTTGGTCTTCGAACTTCTGTCATGGGAGAAGTATAGTGGGAGCACCTAAAGGTCTCAGTTAACACTTGCAAGCTGACAAACCTCAGACTAATGTTTTGTAGACATTTTAGGACTGCCCAACTTATAGAGAGACTGGTCAGTCTTTTGTTAAAACTATCAGGAGGGCAGGTGAGAATGAGGGGTAGGATCCAAGAGTGGGAAGGATTCGAAATAGACTGTGTTAGATGATTTCTAACAGCTCTTGTGGTTATGAAATTCAAGCACAAAAGGAATCATTATTTCCATTTATAATAAAGTAATTGTCTAATTCCTTTAAATTGCCTGCTTTCCTCCTCTTGTGCTTTTCTTCTGCCTGTGATGGCTTTTTAAAAATAAAAACTTTATTGAGAGATGATTCACGCACCCTAAAATGCACCTTCTTAAAGTGCACAATTCAGTGATGTTTAGTATATTCACAGAGTCGTGCTGTCTAATCACCACTAATTCCAGAACATTTCATCGCCTCAAAAAGAAACCCCTGACCCATTAGCAGTCACCTCTCCTTTCCCCCATCCCACCGAGGCCTCGGCAACCGCTAAGCTACTTTCTGTCTCTGTGGATGTACCCATTCTAGACATTTTCTATAAATGGAATCATACAGAGTACAGTCTTTTGCGACAGACTTCCTTCAGTTAGATTAATGTTTTCAAGATTCATCTATGTTGTAACATGTGTTAGTAATATGACTAAATAATATTCCATTGTATTAACATAGTACATTTTATTTATCTATTCACCAATTGATGGATGTTTGAGTTGGTTCCACTTTTTGGCTGTTGCAAATGCTAAATAGCATGCAACATTTTTATGACATTTTCAGTAATGTGTGAGGGTCCTAAAATTCTCCTCATCATTGCCAAAACTTGTTATTTTTTATCTTTGATTATAGTCATCTTAGTGGGTATAAAAAAAATCTCTTTGTGATTGTTATTTACATCTTACTACTAGCTAATGGCGTTGAACTTCTCATGTTCTATTGGCCATTAGTATATTTTCTTTGGAGAAATGTCTAGTCAATGTCTTTTTTTGCTTATTTTTAATTGGGTTATTTGTCTTTTTATTCCCTCTTGTGGGTTTGAAATCAAAGTCGGTGACCAAACCTTTTACAGGAATGGGTCCACTGTGACAGCATCAGCCTCAGATCCAAACATGTCTGGATCATGAAGATCACTGTTGGGCAAACTGTGGCCTTACCTGAGGATGTGGGAATAGATCGTAGGTGACTTCGTAATTGCAGTTTCATCCCAAGGAGACCGTGAGATGAGATTTCTTTTCCTTAAGAGATAAATACGTGTTTATGGGGATGGGAAAGAGTAAGTTTGAGAAGAAAAGAGGACCAAGGAGACTAGTGAGCCCTTGAGTGATGTAGGTCAGGACCCCCACCTGGGCCTCTGACAAGCACTCAGTGTTTCAGCCCAGCACCTTACATTCCAAAGGCTTGCCTGCAGGATGGAGACTTGAGAAGGAGCCGATCCTCCATTATATGTTCGTCTCTGCAATCCCTTGTTGAATGAGCCACGTTACTTATTCTTCATGGTCCTCAGCCTTTTTATCAGTAAGATCATCTCCAGTGCCAAGGTACTATAAGCAAGGGCAAAAATAATTTCTCTTTCTTGTTTTCTAAAGCAAGACACTGGAACAGCCTGAAAACTCCTTCTCTAGAACTCTTAAAGAAAGTCAGAGAATGTGCCTTCCTGACACAGAGAATCCTCAGCACTAGCCCAGAAGATAACCCCTGTGGGTTAAATTTCAGATCCAGGATGCCATGAATGTGCATGCTTTCTACCAGGTCACCAGGAAAGCGTGGTCTCTGCCCCTAGGCAAGTTTCCGTACTAAATGAATTGCATATTTTAAAGTTTCCAATGTGTAAGTACATTCTGCTTTCTATTATATACTGACCAGCATGGAGCAATGAATGCCAAAATGTGAAAAGAGGAAAATTGGGGTGAATCAGAAAAATAACTTAGCAGCGGCAAAACTGTCCTCAGATAAAGACAGCCATCTCCCTAGCCAGTGTCCTAGGTACAGGTGGGGAAAGAAATCCATGATATATAAATGAGTTCTGATCAGGTCTGTACATTCCTCTTAACCCCAAACCCTATCCTAGTGGGCATTTTCTGGGTACGTGTTTGAAGTGGGCTTACTGTGGGAAATCGTTCCTTGTGGTTTTGCCTGGAATAAAAGCATTAGAGAAGGAGATACAATCCAGGGCTCAGGCATGTGCACCCCAGGCAGCTAGGCTGAAGGACAGCTTTGGAGCTGAAGAAGAGGAAGAAAGATGGCTTGGAGCCACAAATCAAGATGTGCATTGATGTCATAAAAGGCTGTTGCCTGCAGCTGCTCAGGCTGGGAGCTAGTAAGGAATCTGCTCAACTCCTGGATTATGTCAAAGGCCAAAAGGAGGATGAGATCAGATCCTCAGGTGCGTAAGCACTTAGGCCCAGAGAACAATGGATTTAGAAATAAATGCTCAAAACATGTAAATTGTCAATGAAATGTTAGTGGTGGTCAACCAAACGATACCTCCTTTTAAAAATAAACATTTGGAATAAATCACTTTTGGAAGTTTGCACTTTGCTCCCATAGGGGACTGGAAAACTTTTCTCATTTGAGCTACTGGGAGTGGAGGCAGCAGCAGCAGGAGAGGGAGATGTTCTTAGTGACCAGGGGACCGGAACGGTAGAGTGGGTGGTGGTCGAGGCTCCCAGTCTGGCCACAGACTAGCTGCGTGACCTTCCCTTTCTGTTTCCTGATTTTTAAAAGAAAGAGGTAAAATGTAATGGTTTTAAAGATCTCTTCCAGCAGTAGTATTCTAGGATGACTTTACGAAATCTATTATACAGGATTACTTCCTTTTCCCCTCACTGCTAGGTACAGCGGAAGGAAAACATAAATGGCCACACAGAGGATTAAAGTTAAACCAAAGGAAGAACTTTTCAATGACAGAAGCAGGGCTCTAAGGAGAGCTGTGGAATCTGTTTCCCACCTAAGGTGGAATACATTTGGGGATGCTGGAGGCTGAGAGCGTCATGCGCAGAGGTGGCCTTCATCTTGTCAAACTCTTTCCTCCCTGGTGCAGCCCCCTACATGGCTTTTTCTGCCTTCAATCGTCTCTTTCCTTTCCCTTCAAACCAAGCTGCATCATCTTCTTAGTTCCTTCCTCCCATCATGTCACTTTTTTGCTAACTATCCTTCCACACCTACTTGTCCCTTGCAGTATGGCGTCTAATTCCTCATTCTGACTTTCAGCTCTCCATAATGTGCTTCTGCTATTTATATCCTCTACTTCCACAAACAATTTTCACTAGACCCTAGTCTGTCCTGTAAATACACTTGGAATCTAGGTCCTAGATCACCCACCACTGCCATAGCTTTGTTCTTTTCTGTACACATTCTGAATATGTGTCATCTCTACCAATCCTGTTTATCCTTCAAGACTCAGTGGAATTACTGCCTCCTCCCTGAAATCGTCCCTGACCCGTCAGGCCCTTCCTGAACTCTCTGACCCTCTTTCCCACATACAGCTTATCACAGTTGAGCCTTAAAGATTTGTGCACTGAATATAGGTTTTTCCCTCTATAAGCAAATCAAAACCTACTGTTAGGCACAAAGTAGCCCTTAATACAGACTCTGTAGGTTTGAATACACTTGGCCTTTTTTCTGTGATGAGGCTTAAGGACTTACAGAGTCCTTAAGGACTCAGCACCTCTCAGAGCCTCAGTTTCTGCCCATGTAAATAAGAGGTCAGCATAAGATGGTCGCTAATGTCCTGTTAGCTCTAACATGTTGTGGATCTAAGAAAGAAGTTGTTAGAACTTGTTCTTTGACAAGCGATATAGGGAAGAGAGCAGTATCATACTATAGGGCTGAAGATAAAGTTAATTTTAGGTCTCATCCGTCCACCCAACAAATATTTATTGAATACCTATACTGGGCCAGCTCTGATAGAGGCACTAAATCTTTATCATAGAGCTTAGATTCTAGTGATGGGAGACAGACAATGACCAAATAAAGCAATATACACACAATATGTCCTCTAAAGAGAGACCACTGCGTGTGGCCACACAGAGTATGTACTGCACACTCCCAGGCAGTGTCTTCACTTAGATTCTAACAGTTCTGAGTAGTGATGAGTACGATGAAGAAAAGAAATAAGGCTGGAAGATACAGAGGGATGGAAGGTACCGATGGTTTTGAAAGAAGAACTCTCTGCTGACGTTTTATTTAAACAGAATCTTGAATAAAGTAAGAGAGCAAATCACACACATAATCTGGAGAAAGAGCGTCCAGGGCAGTGGGAAACTGTATCCTGTACTAAGCTCCTGAGGGGCTTAACCTCAGATAGTAATATCCCAGATAGTAATATCACCATCAGTGAGTAAGGAAAATAAAAAGACCTTGTAGCACCAGGCACGAATGCCTTGGTTCTCTGGCTTTTGCCTTTTGCCACTTACCTTGGAAACCCTTTCACATGTCCACCTAGTTCTCATTCATTCTGTTAGGGAGCACTAATTATAGCGCCAGGCACTGTTGGGCCTTCCCTGCTAATTTCACTGTCTCCTAGAGTTCAGTACAAATTCCATCATTTCCTCTTAAGATCAGAGAGTGTGCTAGAAAAATATAACGAAGAGCAGAATGGAGTGGGGCCAATGTTATATATCTTAAGAGGTTCATTCATCACTTGGCCTCGTCTCTCAAGTTGGAGAATATTTTTGGATGAGGTGCTGCCCCAGTCTCTACCTTTGGTTTCACCACACAGAACTTTTGCTAGAACCCAGTTTTCTGTTTTATAAAATGTCACATTCACTTATACGAGACAGAGTTCAAGGACGAGGATGGTGAGGCAGTTTAAAATGGGAAAGGATCAACCAGCAATAAATAAGCCATCCATGGATGCTGGATACTGAGAGGGAGGCACTGATAAGTAAGGGAGAGCTATTTCTTTAGTTAGGAAGACAAGGCATGTACAGAGATATCTATAGTAAAAGTAGAACTTGGTAAATGCTAAATGACCAGGGCTGCAGAAACATGCTGAAGGAATTGAGAAGGAAATCACTGTAGTCTGAGGTGATTAGAAAAATATTCAGAAAACCTGGAGCTTAAAGATGGGCAAGATTTTTCCAAATAGAGTCAAGAAGATGAAAGGATGAGAATCGGAAACACAGATGAGAAAGCTCTTGTGAGATCTAGGGACTGGAGGAAGAACGGGGACTAAAGCAGAAAAGATTGGGGAAATGCACCAGGGCTAGAATTCCTATTTCGTACATTTAGGTGTTCCTGTTAGGCCTAGGAAAATTCTAGCCACTATATCTAGAGGGTTCTCTTAGGTAAAGGTGGGACACTGCCTTTTCTACTTCCTCAGTGTCAACCCTATTAGGCCCCATTCAAGGGCTTTTCTGTCAGCATCTCCTATGACGACAATAGCAACAATAATACCTTATAATTGTATAGTCCTCTGAAAATTGCCAAGTGCTGTATTTGAAATTTCACAAAGGCAGGGGCCATATCTGACTCCATTCAGTTCCTCAAACCTGACACATTGCTTACCATAAAGTACAACTCAGTAAATTCTTAGTCGATAAATAAAAAAATAGGAGAACCAATTGCATCATCTAATTTGAGTCTCATAATAACCATCCGGAGCAGGGAGAGCAAGTGTTTTTATTCTAGTTACACAGATGAGAGAAGTGAAACCCAGCATGGGTACATGGTTTTCCCAATTCTCTTAAGTCCTACGTTACAGACTTTGTATTAAAAATTGCCCTGAACTAGGAACCAGAAGACCTGGAACCGGTGAGCTAGGATCTTAGCTTTGTCATTTAACATCTTTGGATCTTATTTTTCCTTGCCTGTTAAATAGGCATAGAACTAAATTTCATTGATTCCAAGATACACAAACACACACTCATACACACACACATGTATGCACACATACTTATTTAATTTAATCACATTTTAATGTCTCTGAAGTTAGAATATGTCTTATAGCCAATGGAGTGCCATATTTTAATTTGCGGCATTTTTTTCATTCTTTAATTCTGTGAGGTACAGTAACTTTCATCCTGCCTGGCTGCTGGAATGTGAATATGAAAATGCTTTTAAACTGGGAAGCACTGTCCAAATAAGTAATGACTAGTAAAACTAGAGGTTGCCGCTGGCCTCCCTCAATCCCTGGTCCTATGCTTCCTAACCACTCTGAAGAAGCCAGCCCCCAAGTGGGTTCTAGTGAGAGCCCCTGAATGGGCTCTGCAAGAAAGGAGATCAAGTGGCATTAACCTACAAGCAAATGCTGGCATCTCTGAAACACCTGGTACAAATCTTTGCTATTGATTAAAGGAATTAGTGGCCTGAGAATCTATGAATAGATAAAAAGAAAGGAAATGCAATCCTTTTCCACAAGCCCAAACACAGACCAGGCATGCATTGATTTTTTTTTCCCCCATTTGTGCATACCTGTGGTTCTGTAGGGCTGAATTCCCAGAAGGAGCCCCTTTTACATGGGGACCCTGTTCCAGCAGAAGACTCTTCCTTAACAGAACCTCCTCCCTCATGCCATTCCGCACACTCCTTTGTTTACAACAGCCATTGGCCAGGTGGACAATGTACAGGGAAGTGATAAGGGGGTTGGCGATGTCTGCTCTCAGTCTGCAGCAGGCACATTGCAGTATATAGTCACTGAACTGTATAAATTGTCTTCATTTGGCCTCCATCACCCACAGTTGTGAAAAACAAAGAAAAAAGCCAGCATTTGGGATGGGGATGACGGAGGATGAAATGAGTAGAAGAGCTGAGACTAGGGTGAGTTAAGTGAGGTACTATGGAACGAAATTTAAGGAGAAACACATTCTCACTGGGCAGCCTTCTAATATTCCAAGTTTGCCACTCATCCCTGTTAAATCTAAGACAAATCATTGAATATTCCATACTTAACGGGCTCTAATACTTCCAAATACATAAAATAGAGTTGCTAATCCTTTTTGTTGCACTTAATTTATAAATATTTTTCACATATATTTTGTCATTTGCTCTTCACTGCAACTTGAGAGAGTTTATTGTTATAATTATTATAATATGCTATAAACAAGGAATCTAAAAGTTGAGTGTAACTTGATTGAGAAGCCAGACACTAATAAGCAACAGGATGACACCACTTAAAAATAAGTTGCTATAGAAATTTAGTTTCCGTTTTTATTTTTATTACCCATACTGGTGCCATAAGTTTTCAAATTAAGGCAATAATCTTGTCTTATTACCTGTGTTTTAGAATGATATCAACGACTATGCAAAATGCTAAACAGAAATTGCATGTCTCCATCCTATGGACTGTTGGTTTAAGAAGACATGCTTCAGCTAAAGCAAATTAGACCTTCAGTTTTCAGGAAATTTAAGTGGAAAATAGAAATGAAAACAAAGATGTGTGTGTGTGGAGAGGGGTGCCATTGTATCAGAGAGCATCAGATGAGAAAAGCATTAAGTTTGAAAAGCATTAAATTTGAAGGGGCAGTCAGTTGCCAACATCTGTAGATATCTCAGTGGGAAGATAACAAGACTCATCTTTATCTTTTGCAATTAAGAAGAG
>NW_011888897.1:3115517-3118613 GCF_000151845.1 Pteropus vampyrus | reverse complement strand
AATAATAAATCAGTGGCAATTGTTTAACAGCTGCTTGAGGTGGCAATACCAGATACGACAAATACAAAGTTTACCAAAAAAAAAAAAAACTTAAAAGAAAAATCTGAGAAACTAAATGTTCAGAGGGGGCACTGAAAAGCTCCGACATATTCATAGAAATTTAGAAGGCCGTATACATGTGCAGCCCTGCACACTTACCCAGGAAAGACCTGAGAAGGTCCTAGTTTCTTACCTCAGGCTGACATAGAGGCTCTGTACAAGGAGGAAGTGAAAGCTAATGCAGGGTTGTAAACTACTAGAGCCCAGAATCCAGGCCCCAACACACAACAAAAGCTTGGAGACATATTGGTTAAAGGAATTTAGGGATATCTCTAAATTACTGGCTGACTGCTAAGCTAACCAGTAGAGACTTCAATGGCCACATACAACAAAGATACAAACTTTACAGAAATAGTTCAAGAGAGACATTTAACAAACAAAACAGCAGCAAACAGCAAAAACAACAAACTTAGATGGATTAGACAGAAGGGAAATCTGGTTTCCAGAATTACCACATTATATTATTCCAAAAGTTCGATTTTCAACAAAAATAATGAGACCCACAAAGAAGTAGGGAAGTATGATCCATAAATAAAATAAACAAAATCAAATGTTTCCTTAACAAGGTTCTTAAAAATTGACCATCTTTTAGCTAAACCTACAAAAAACCATTTTTTTTAATGTAGGGAGGGACATTAGGGTTGTGGGGAGAGAGGGAACATTCAAATTTATAAAAATCAGGAATGAGAAATGGAAGAGTGACTATCACTACCAGTCTTACAGAAATAAAAAAATAGTATATTATCAGAAGTATCCAAAAAATAATAAGGTAACCTAGACAAAATGAGCAAATTCCTAGAAAGACACAAACTTCCAATACCAAATCAAGAAGAAATAGTAAGTCTGAATAGACCTACAATAAATAGATTGACCTACTAATCAAAAAACTTCCCACAGAAAAAGCCCACATCTAGATGGCTTTGCTGGTGAATTCTATCAATCATTTAAAGACAAATAACACCAATCCTTTACAAACTCTCCCAAAAAATAAAGGAGGAAGGATTACCTCTAGCTCATTCTGAAAGACCAATATTATCCTGATACCAAAACTAGACAAAGACATCACAAGAAAAATAAAGGCCAATATCCTTTATAGACATAGGTGAAAAAAATCTTCAACAAAATTCCAGCAAAGCAAATCCAGAAATACATAAAAAGGATTATATATCACAACCAAATAGCATTTCAGGAAAGCAAGGTTAGTTTAACATATGAAATTCAATCAATGTAATAGATTAATAGAGTAAAGGATAAAAACCATATGGTCATCTCAAAAGATGCATAAAAAACATTTGACAAAATCCAACATTCTTTCATTATAAAACACTCAACAAATTAGGAATATAAGGGAACTTCCTCAACCTGATAAAGAACACCTATGAAAATCCCACAACTAATATCAAACTTAATGTAAAAGATAAAATATTTTACCTAAGATCAGGAACAAGACCAGGATTCTTGTTCTGACCATTTCTATTCAACATTGTACTGGAGGGTCTGGTCAGAAAAGTTTGGTAAGCAAAGTAAATAAAAAGCATTCAGATTGGAAAAAATGAGACTACCTCTATTTTTATATCACATGATCTTATATATAAAAAAAATCACAAGGAATTTATAAGAAAATTAGTTCATCAATAATTCAAGACACAAGATCAATATACAAAATAATTAGATTTCTATACATTAGCAATGAAAAATCAAAAAATGAAATTAGGAAGAAATTTCATTTTTAATAGCACCAAAACAATTAAATACCTAACAAAAATCTAAAAAAAAATCATATGCAAGACTTGTCAACTGAAAAGTACAAATCAAGTGATTTAGGTCCCATTCTTCTGGCTTCATTCTTAAGTTTGGCAGCAACAGTCTGATCATCTCAGGGTCAAGGCTCTAGAGGAAATTTGCCTGCTTGTCTAAGAAAAATCTGAGCGAAAATAGCATTGACCATGATTGGGTTATATGTTTATCTCTGACCCAAACATTTTGGCCAAGAAAATACAGGATTGGGCAGGACTGTGTCATGTTCCTCCTTGTAAAAGGGAGAAGCCTCACCAGAAGTTTAGTGAGTGAGATAGAAGTTCCCAAAACTGTTTCTAAACGGGAGAAAATAGATGAAATGGGCACTGAGGAGGCATACAACAGCAAAATCTACTATGAACAGTTAGAAAAAAAATTACCAAAACAGGAAATCAATCTAAGGGCAGTGTATAATCTTGATGTCGTAAATACTCTAAAATACACAGCATCTCTCAATTTTAGCTCTTTATCCTTTGAATCCACGTCCGGTTTGAGTTGTAATTTACATTCGATGCTTATATTTACATTTTAAAATATGAAATTTCATCTTCCACCACCACATTTTATTAACCTACCTTCTGTGTAGTGGTGGCCCTTAAAACATGTTCACATCCTAATACCTGGATCCCATACTTGGTTGTATCTACATAGATACTTTTCCCATGTAAATTTTACTTTACATGGGAAAAGTATCTATGTAGATACAACTAAGTTAAGAGGCCTGTGATGAGAATATCCAGGATTACCCAGGTGGGCCCTAAATCCAGTGACAAGCATTCTTATAAAAGGCACGAGAGGAGAAAACATGGAAGAGAATGTAGAGTGAAGACCGAAGCAGAGACTGAAGCAAGGAAGCCACCATGAATGCCCACTGCCTCAGAAGTAGGAGGAGGTAAGGAACAGATTCTACCCTAGAGCTTCCAGTGGGAGTACAGCCCTGCCAACACCTTGATTTCAGTCTTCCGTACTCCGGAACTGTAGCAGAATAAATTTCTGTTGTTTTAAGCCACCAAGTTTATGGGTTACTTGTTATGGCAGCCCTAGAAAACTAATGCATTCTGATACAGACAGTAGATTTTGAAAGAATTAAATCTGTTTCACAAATTTTAATTTTTAGAACATTTAAATAGACCACAAGAATATTTTAAATCATATATGGTTTTTCTAATGGAGCAGGTAGATTACAAATCTTGTTCTTTA
>NW_011888897.1:3107238-3115467 GCF_000151845.1 Pteropus vampyrus | reverse complement strand
CAAGGCTCTAGAGGAAATTTGCCTGCTTGTCTAAGAAAAATCTGAGCGAAAATAGCATTGACCATGATTGGGTTATATGTTTATCTCTGACCCAAACATTTTGGCCAAGAAAATACAGGATTGGGCAGGACTGTGTCATGTTCCTCCTTGTAAAAGGGAGAAGCCTCACCAGAAGTTTAGTGAGTGAGATAGAAGTTCCCAAAACTGTTTCTAAACGGGAGAAAATAGATGAAATGGGCACTGAGGAGGCATACAACAGCAAAATCTACTATGAACAGTTAGAAAAAAAATTACCAAAACAGGAAATCAATCTAAGGGTAGTGTATAATCTTGATGTCGTAAATACTCTAAAATACACAGCATCTCTCAATTTTAGCTCTTTATCCTTTGAATCCACGTCCGGTTTGAGTTGTAATTTACATTCGATGCTTATATTTACATTTTAAAATATGAAATTTCATCTTCCACCACCACATTTTATTAACCTACCTTCTGTGTAGTGGTGGCCCTTAAAACATGTTCACATCCTAATACCTGGATCCCATACTTGGTTGTATCTACATAGATACTTTTCCCATGTAAATTTTACTTTACATGGGAAAAGTATCTATGTAGATACAACTAAGTTAAGAGGCCTGTGATGAGAATATCCAGGATTACCCAGGTGGGCCCTAAATCCAGTGACAAGCATTCTTATAAAAGGCACAAGAGGAGAAAACATGGAAGAGAATGTAGAGTGAAGACCGAAGCAGAGACTGAAGCAAGGAAGCCACCATGAATGCCCACTGCCTCAGAAGTAGGAGGAGGTAAGGAACAGATTCTACCCTAGAGCTTCCAGTGGGAGTACAGCCCTGCCAACACCTTGATTTCAGTCTTCCGTACTCCGGAACTGTAGCAGAATAAATTTCTGTTGTTTTAAGCCACCAAGTTTATGGGTTACTTGTTATGGCAGCCCTAGAAAACTAATGCATTCTGATACAGACAGTAGATTTTGAAAGAATTAAATCTGTTTCACAAATTTTAATTTTTAGAACATTTAAATAGACCACAAGAATATTTTAAATCATATATGGTTTTTCTAATGGAGCAGGTAGATTACAAATCTTGTTCTTTAATCTTTTGAATCTTTTCTTATCTCTAAAACAAAACAGAGCAAAAAGCAAAAGAGCAAATAAAAGACTGGCGGGAGTGGAGGGGGGGAGCGTGGAATCTCCCAAATTTGGATTAATGAGAAATTAAAGAAGAAAAACAACTAATATTTCAAAAATTTGTGTGAGAAGAGAAGGCACAAGCTCTCTAGGTACAGGGATACTAATAGTCAAAAGGAGATTTTATTTTTGTTTTTAGAGTGGGAGAGAACCAAGAATGTTCAAGACACAAGAGGATAAACAATTAGAGAGGGGCTGCAGTTGTAGAACAAAGAGAAGGTGACCAACGGGCAGATCTGTGAAGAGGCTAGAGGGGATGTGACTGCCTGGGGGAGCCATATGCATTTTGAATGAAAAGATAGAGACCTTGTCCTTCAAACTAGACAAACAATGATCAGGATGGCTATAGATATTGAGATTTTAGGTAAAGGGTAAACAGTAAACTAAAAACAATAGTCTCATAAATTCTTATTTTAAGATTTTTGAGATAGAGCGGCTGAGTTAGATTAAATTTCCTTTGAGTGACCTTTTTTTCCTGATTACCCCATTCCTAAACTTGCATCTAATCATAAAAGTACAGAATTTTAGACTTGAAAGAATCCTGTATATTAAGGCTTCAAAATAATTATTTTTTTCTAAAAACAAAAGTTCCCATTAAAGAAATAATGAAATAGAGTGTTCCGAGTGATGACAAGACACAGGATGAGGTCCGGATGAGCAAGGCTGAAGCGCAGAGATTAAGGGCGTGGGAATTGGGAGGATCCAGACCTTTCTAAGAATTGGGAGGCAACGTAGCATAGCTTTACGTTTTATTTTTTATAGAATAGATTTAAGGTCACAAACTAAATGCCAGACTACCAGGGTTCAAATCCTTCCTTAGTCACTTAAGAGCTGTGTGATTTTGGGCAAGCTACTTAATGTAATTATACCTCTTTTCCATCTGTTTGTAAAATGGAGAAAGTAACACACCAGCCTCCTAGGGTTGTTTCAAGGACTGAGTGAGTACTTGGAAAGTCTTACTACAGTGTTTGGCGTTTGGTAAGCACTATATTAAATTGTTGTAAAAATAATAGGGTGCTTGATTTTGTATCTTCTTAAGGAATTTTAATCAGAATATTAAATTCACTCATGTTCTCTCTCTCTTTTTTTTTTTCTTTTTCACACTTAACAGAACAGAGAAAAGAATAGAGAGATTTAGCTCCCAGCCCAGCCTTAGAACCCAGCTATCTCCACTGTCTCTCTCCCCCAATTCGGGTGCCAATCATCCCCATCCCCAGCTGGCTAACATTTCTCAGAATACGTAGCATTTTAGAAGTCACTAGAGGACCAAAGAAGCATCTGAAGGGCTTCAGGGGTTGTATGCCAGCAAGTGGTAGAGCTGAGATTGTAACTCAGATCTCTCTGACTTAATAAGATGTCTTTCAAGCAGCTGAAAAAACACATTTGAAATAGGTAGATAAGGATCCTTCCTGGGATAACATCAAGAGCTGGGAGGAGGTTTGTAACAAAGGCCAACCCTACCTGTGGGAGAGCTTCTGAATTTGAGGCTTGTTCTGATAGGCTGAGTGGCCACAGCCAAGTCACAATACATTCAGAGTACTTTTCTTAGGTAATCCAATGGGAGATGGGACACGATTTCCAAGATTATCCAAATGCTTTCTGTGAAAGAGATGGAAAAGTAACGGGCTAAATGTGAGAATTGAACAGGAAAAGCAGTAAGACCCGGCACATGGATGGCTATCCCATCTAAGAACTGCTACCTGCTCCTCCCCCTCCCTGTCCATCTGCACACAAAGGCACTTCCAAAAGATTACGTAGGGGGCCAGACTTAGAGCCCATGGAGATTCAGGCAGAATTGTTGCAATTACTTTCAGACCTGTTCTCTGAAGCAGGATAATTTTCATAAGCCAGAATAAATCCTTCCGTGACAATGAGTAATTTTTATAGTCTTTCTGCAGCCGTCTAACTAATTGCATGTCTCACATTTTACAATTTTCTCTCCCCATCAGTACAAGAGTAGTAGTTAGCAATGACCTTGGTCTCTTCTATCCCTGAACCTATTTAAAATTGTTAGAAGGGGAAAATATGTATGGCTGGAGGCTATGCAGAACCTTCATCCTCTTATCCTGTTCTCCAGGCCTATGTGGTAAAATCAGCCAGTGGTGGCTGAGAGGTTGTACATTCTCTAAAGTGAGTGGTTGAGTGGTTGTACATTCTCTAAAGTGATTGGGCCTATTTGAGGCACAGTTAGCCCAAGTTGCCCTTTCAAAAATTTAATTCAGTAAATTTTTATAACTGGGTTATGTTTAAAGGATAATGAAATTCACAGACATGGGAGTGGGAAAAGAAGACAGATCTATACACAAATAAATACTGGTCGGTGAGATGAGGGCATAATTCAGCTAAACTGTGGGACTCAGTGGGGACCCAAAGAAGGAAGTCTTTACTCTCCCAGTGGTCAAGGGAGGTGATGTTTCAGTGTGTCTTGAAGGTGAGTAGGAATTCTCCAGGGAGAAAATCCAGGGAAGAGTTCCAGGGAAGTGGAATGACATGTGCAATGGTTTATAACAGCTTTGCAAGTTTGGAGAACTGCAAATCTTGCAAATACTATAGCGAGCTTGCAGGGAGTTGAGGGTGGTCGTAGCAAAACAGCTAATGAGGTGAGGGGTGGTTAGCAGAGCAAGTTTCCTAGAGACGTTGCAGGCCACCCCGAGGAGCTGGGGCTTTAATCTGAAGGTAATGAGAGTTTAGAAATTTGTTTGTTTGTTTGTTTGTTTGTTTGTTAACGATGAAGCAACATGGAATTTTGGGAGATAATTGCATAATTGCCTGCAGTGCAGCGGAGGGACAAACCAGAAGGAGGCTATTTCATGGACAGAAGCAGAAGGGATATGGAAAAAGAAGAGAGTTTTAGAGAAATGCAAGAGCCAGAATCAGCAGAAGTTAGTGACTGATTGATTTGGGTGCACATGGAAAATGCCTGGCTTGAGGGCCCAGAGAGATGGTGGTTAGAAGAGAGATAAAATACTTGTCAGGGTATGGAGGAACAGGAACTCTCGTTGCTGGTGGGAATGTAAAATGGTATGACCACTTAGAAGACATTTTGGCACTTTCTTAGAAAACTAAACATACTCTCACCATGTGACTCAACAACAATGTTCCTTGGTATTTACTCAAATGAGTTAAGAACTTATGTCCATACAAAAGCCTACACATGAATGTTTATAGCAGCTTTATTCATAAGTGCCCAAACTTGGAAGCAACCATGGTGTTATCTATAGGTGAATAGATAATGAAACTGTGGTACATACAGATGATGGAATATTATTCAGCAGTAAAAAGAAATGAGCTACCAAGCCATGAAAAGACATGGAGGAAACTTAAATGCATTTATGACTAAGTGAAAGAAGCTAGTATGAAAAGGCTACTGACCATATGAATCCAACTGATGACATTCTGCAAAGTGCAAAACCATAGAGACAGTGAAAAGATTGGTGGTTTCCAGAAGCAGGGGAGAAGCAGGGAGATAAGCAGATGGAGCACAGATTTTTAGGGCAGTCGTATTATTCTGTGCAATACTGTAGTTGTGGCTACATGCCGTTATACATTTATCAAAACCCATGAAATGTACAGTACAAAGACTTAACATAAACTACTGACTTTAATTAATAATAATATATCAATAATGGCTCATCAGTATAACAGAATGTACCATAGTAGGCAGTGCAAGATGTGAATTCTAGGGGAACCTGCAGGGGTGTTAATGGGGGGAGGAGAGAACTTTGTACTTTCTGCTTAATTTTTCTATAAACCTAAAACTACTTTAAAAATAAATAATCCATTAAATTTTTAAAAACTCACAAAATTTTGATTTCTGTCCTTTTTTATATATGCTTTTTTCTCCCCTCGCCTGAGTAAGTGAAAGCAGGGGGCGTTTACAGTCAGGATTTAGCCTTCTAGTCATTAGTAGCTGTTAGCATTTACATAGACTCTCTTCAGAAGTTTAAAACATGATTTCTGAACACTCCATTTTAAAAATAGAGAAACTGAGTACCAGAGAGAAAAATGATTTGCCTAGTGTTGCCTAACTCATTTTTTTAAAATTCATTTATCCTACATTTATCAAATCCTTTCATATATAAGCTTATGTTGAATGAGAGACAATGACTAACATCAAGATGCTGTAGTCCAGTGGAGCAAGAGATCAATAATCAGAAAGTTATAAAGCACTGTAATAATTACTACAATGGAGGTACACATGGGGTGCAAAGAGATCAGATCAGAGTTAGGCGTGGTCTCAGTCATCAAGGTCCAAATTGTGAGTGAAGTCAGAGCTGGAATCCAGATCACTCCTTTTTTCCTTTACCTTGCCTCTAGTTTTTGAAGAGATTATTAGGTATAACCTTGGGTGGGTGGGTGGGAAATCAACCTGGATTATTTGAGTGAAGGTAAATGGGAAGGACTACAGAGGTGCATTTTCTACTCATCAGACTGATGCTGAGCGGGTATTACCACGCAGCAAATGAAAATGTGTCCTATCACTTGTCCTTTCCAGGTCCATGTAGCCCAATACATCCTGATACATACAGTCACATAGCTTTCGGTGGTTTCTCTCAAGCGTTTCCACAGCTCTCTTTCTGGATTCCTTCCACGGTCTACCCTAGAGACAAGAATGCCTTCCCTGTAGGATTCTCCAGGCTTTCCTGCCAGGAAAGTGAGTGTGCTCCCCTGCCAGTTAGTGTGTCTTGTCTTCTCAGCCTTTATTGACTTGTCACATTGTCACCAAGGAGACTGCGCTATACAAGACCCCACAAACACACCTCCATTGCATTTTGGAAGGGAAAGCAATTTTATCTGCTTTTCCACTTGGCTTAAAAAATAACTTTGAAAATTAGACATTTTATATCAAGTGACAAGCATCAACTAGAAATTTGAGAACCAGTAAAAAAGTCCTTCTTTTGATGAAAAATCTCTTCCCTATGTTTGGAAACTAAACTTTCATACATAATTGAATATATCGAATACACAAAGCAAAACAATTTTTAAAGGTCTCCCTTTTACAATTCTGGATTCAAAGGCTTTGGTTTCCAAATATTTCTGACAAGGTTTTGACTATTTTCAGATATTTTATTTGCTCCTCGCTCAAGCTGGCTCAACTTTTTAGGCCAACCACCCTGATTCATGTAAACGTCTTTTTACATTTCAAGTGTTTTCCATATATAACCATGTCACAAGAAACTGCAAAATTGCCCAGGAGGGCGAATGACATGTGGTTAAGATTTGAAATTGAGGTGGAATTTGAAATTGAGGCGGAATTGAGCAGACGCCTAGACAGGAAAACTGTGTCTTTCATCCAGTCCTGCTACTGGCCAGCCGATTGTGTGACTCTGAAAGATATCTGATTTTCAAGATTCTTTTAAGCTTTCACCACTCTGGGCCATCTCTGTCTGCCTGCTTAAACAATGGGGGAACAAAAGTCTTGTGTCTCATTGTCTGGATAAGAGAGATCAAAGGAGGTAAGCATTCGAGAAGAAAAAACTGTTCCACAAAGGTCCCATATACCAGTAATCCAAAAAGTTCCTCTCGCTCTCTGCACAGCCAATAGGATAGATAAATGGGGCAGTGTCACATGGGTGAAAATGAAGATTTATCTTCACAAATAGTAAACTGTTTGAGTATACACACCCAGAAAAAAGTAGGGAGTAATTAAACAATGAAGTGTGTGGTAATGATTATGAGTGTTTTGGAATCTCCTTTCAGCCTTCCCAAATATTCTCATCTCTGGCCGTACCTCACCACAGACCCTATCTCCAGACACACCACATTACCTGATGGTGCAAGAACGTGAGTCTTTGCACATGCGCTTCCCCTTCCATGCTGGGTATGTCCAGCCCAACCACTCCACCTGTCACCTGCCTCATCATCTTTCTGGATTCCAATAAAATCTTCTCCTCTCTGTAGCCTTCTGAAAAAATCCGTAAGTTGATGGTCTCCTCTCCCTGGGCTTCCAGAATCCTCAGTACTCCACTCATGCCTCCATTACAGCACAGCTCTGTTGTCATCATCTGGTAACATGTCATTCCCACTGGATTGTGGGATCCTGGAGGACAAGGATGGGGTTACCCATCTCTTTCTCCTTGGTGCCGAAAGTGGTGGTTGACACTTAATAGTTTTCTAGATATTGGAGTCAGATGGTGATGTGATAGTCAGCTTGTACCAACAACTTGAACTGGCTTGAGAGAACTGGTTGTTAAATTTTTAAGAACTTTGTCGGCCAATATTAAAAATTACATTATATAAAACTTACATTTAAATATGCTCAAAAGTTATAAATGCTCGAAATTCATCACTTCCTAATTACATCACAACATTTTTCTGTTGTCTACGTGCTTGAAGTTATTTATGTCTATTAACATATGACATATGTTATGTCTATTAACTACCTGTGTGACGGAAATACAGTATAAGAGTGTGCTGCTGCACGCCTCCCACTTCAGTGATATTGCATCCATGGTTTGAAATTGGCCATGGCAGGACTGTTTACACCACAGAAAGTGACAAATGCTTCGAATCAGGGCTTGGTTTATTGTTTTGTTGATTGTCTAGACTTAACAGAGTAATGGAGAAATATTAATAATGCAAACTAAATTAGTAGTGTGTCTGTAATGATTACATTGTGAATAGCACACAAAAAAGCCCTGAGTATTTGAACACTATTATTTATTCAAGCAAAGAAGTCTGTCAGGTCGTTAAAAAGCAAGTGAAATTATGACATATATCCTTGTTTTTTCACTTTTATTTCATTCATTAAAGTATCAAGCTGCATTCATGTCAAAACAACATTCGTCTGTCAGTTGCAATCAGTGGTTGGCTACAGATACAACAAGAGTTTGACAAATATTAACGAAAGCATTTTGTGAAAATCAATTGGCTACATAGTACTTACAATAAAGAGTATTGTATATTTTATCATTTATAAATTGTGAATTACACATTCTTATTTATTATAAACTTTTGAGTTAGAATTTGTTGCATGGTTTGTCAGGTGTTATTAGAATTTATTGAAGGGCTTCTTAATCTA
>NW_011888897.1:3083965-3107188 GCF_000151845.1 Pteropus vampyrus | reverse complement strand
TAAACTTTTGAGTTAGAATTTGTTGCATGGTTTGTCAGGTGTTATTAGAATTTATTGAAGGGCTTCTTAATCTAGGGTTCATGAATTTACATAGCAATAAATGACATCTTTTTTTTTTTTTATCCCTCCACCATTTTTTTTTTAATCTCCTCACCTCCCTCTCCTTTGGCAACCATCAACTTGTTCTCTATGTGTATGTATTTGTTTCTATTTTGTTTTGTTTATTCTTTTTTTTAGATACCACATATAAGTGAAATAATATGGCATTTGTCTTTCTGTGTCTCGCTTATTTCACTTAGGGTAATACCCTCTGTCAATCCATGTTGTCACAATTGGTGAATTTTATTCTTTTTTTATTGCTGAATAACATTCCATTGTATGTATATATATACCAGATCTTTATATCACTAAAATTTATAATAAACTCCTGTGTATATATGAATGAACTTATCCCCACCAAACCCAGATAGCCTGTTGTTAAACATCTGCCAGCACATCACTGGATACAGAGAAGAGAGACATCAGAGAGAACTGGAGTATTCCGAGGGGGCTATATTTATAGAAAAGGGGGGGCTGGACATAGGCCCTAAGTGTCAGAGAGGGAGGCTGGGTAGAAGGAAGTGGCACAATATTCTCACCAGGAAGAACAGTGCCAGCCGAGCGCAGAGGTAAGATAGGCTCCATCTGTGTAGGAAACAGTGAGGAGTCTGGACGGCTAGAGAAGAGGCGGCGATTGGGAGCTGTAGGAGATCTAGCTGGACAGGCTGGGAAGCGCCGCATTCCAGAAGTCAGTGCAGGTGAGGCAGAGAAGCCTAGATTTGATTTAGCAGGCAATAGGGGACACTTCTTGCTTTTTATAAGAGGAGTGATGAGAAGTGAGCAATGATTTAGGAGAATTAATAAGGCCACAGCGTTCAGGATAGATTGGAAGTGGGAGAGACAAGCCCAGTCTCTCACAGAGACTGTGAAGGAATTCGGTACTGAGGGATGAGGTAATGCAGCCCTTCGCCTCTGTTCTCCATCTACTTTCTCTCTTGCTTTCCCTCTGCCAAGCTCAGCCATGTCCCCCTCCTTCAAGCTTCCCCTCCAGCAGCCCTTTTCTCTTGGGTCTGTAATTGATTCTCTCTTAAAAGTATCTGGTGATAGATCCAAGGGGCATTTCATAAATTATGCCTCATTATGTGAAGCCTAGTTTAAAAACTTCCCTTTTTCTAGATCGATTATGAAATAATAAAATCTGACCTGAACCTAAGCCTGCATCTCTTCTTTCTCTGAGGAAGGGATTCAGTGATGATGATCACAAACTCCGAAAAATAAGAGAATTTGACTCTGTAGTTATAGGAGCCCAAGAAATAAATTGCTAAATCGGCATTAATATGCTTTTCCCAGTCAATTGTAAGAGATTTCCTCTCTATTCATTCTCTGTATGTGTGTGTCCACCCTCACATACTTACACACACTCACACGTCCACACAGACTTCCAATAGTTAGTTAGCAATATATTAGTTGGCTGTCTATAGCATTGCCATTCTTATTAGCCTGGAGTACTGAGAAAGAGAAATGCTCCAAAAAGGAGTGACCAAACAAAAAAAGTCAAATATCTGCCATTTACCGTCTTTTCACTGATGCTTGTTGCTTTTAGGGCTACAGTGTGGCACCTAAATCATGGTCCTCTTCAGGAATCATATTTACTCTGCTTGTTCAAATGGTCCAGTCCCATCCATCATACGAGGTGAGAATAATGTCTGGCTAATAATTCCAAGGCCCCAGCATGGCGTCACATTGGGCCGAGCATTGATTTAATGGTCTTAGGGTCGTGAGGTTGGAGCGGCGGCGGTGTCAGTGAGGCACAGATGGCTCCTTTGACTCGTGGTCTCCTGTCACAATGTTGATCTGCCCGTTTGCCCAGGGACGTGGTTGCGCAAACGTAAAAAAGACTCTTTAACTGCTAAAAAAGAAAAATATCCAAAACGAGTAATATCTTCATATTTTTTTCCTTTAAAAATGTGGCCTACTGTGAACAAAATATGCCTGAGGTTCCCGCCCCCCCCCGCCCCCACATTTTCTTGTCTTTCCAAGAGTTACCAGTAGAGGTCCTTGAACACATTCTTGTGCGTGAGCTTGCACAAGTGCGCGCGCTCACGCGCGCGCGCTCTCTCTCTCTCTCTCTCTCTCTCTCACACACACACACACACACACACACACACACACACACACACACACACACACACACACACGGTATTTATTTCTGTCCTGCTTTCAAAATGCCAACCCTACAAACATGTCTGCCAATTCTTCAGCACTTATAGCTGCTGCTTTCCTGCCCCATTTCTGCTAGCTCCCTGTGGACAACCCAAATGGGCGTGGCTCCCTAATTTTTCTCCCTACTAAGGACAAAAATAAAAAGTCATAAATACCAGAAATTTCTTGGAGCTAAGTCAGCTCCTTCTCATGGGTGATTTGTGTGCTGGACTCTGGCATCTTATAGTTGCGTGATAGGTGGAACGCAGGCTGGTGCCCGCACCTCGTAAATGAAAATCTGTCGATTCATGGCAATCAGTTAAGTCCTCTTCTTTTTTTGCACTGAGCTCGGTACTTGAGAGGTTCCAAGAGTATAAAGTGTATTTCTTGCTTTCAAAGTGAAAGAAACTAACGCATAACATCGTTCAAGAATAACTCAGTGCTAAATTGAGTGCCACTGGCTAGAGGAGACAGTGCAGTATTGTCAACAAGCGCTAGATTAGGAGTCAGAAATACGGACTCTTTCTAACCTCTCCCCATCCCTGCAACACACAGAGCCCCAGACACTCTCTCTTTCATGATGCTAATCCAGCTCACTCCTTGGCTCATACTAGGATTCCCTGAATTGGGTATTAAATAAAGTTCAACATTAGTGTGGGAACAAAGATAGTAGGATTGTATTTCACAAGCCGTGGAATACAAGCTATTCTTGGTTTCCAGTATTCACAATTCCACCTATTAGGGTTGTGCCTCTACTCTGACCAAATGAACAAACCGAGTACACAGAACCCTGACCGCTTAGAGGGTCCTAAAACTAAAGCACGGGATTGTGATTGGGTTGTCTTGCATTGGGTTAAGTGTTGGTTTGCTTAATTTACTCTCAAAAAGTCAAGTCCTATGCCTATTTCAATTTGTGACACAAATAGCTTTTTAAAACACCAATCTCTCTGTAGTTTTTTTAATATCAAAGATTCTAATCAATGAATTTTTAGAGTCCAAGGACTATATGTGACTGGAAACTTAATTTATTTCTCCCTCTGCCTCCAGATCTATCTTATTATTTTTTCAAAGAGCCTGTAGTCTCTCTCGATTCTCTGTTATAGTCTGTCATTGCTTGGTGTTGAGAAGTCATCCCTTGTGGCTCCTCTATATTTTTTGCTTATAATAGATCAGTTCATTTTCTTTTAAGATATTTTTAAAAAGATTTGTTCATTTGTTTGCATTTATTCAACAGACCTTTAATGGATGTCAATTCTGTGCCAGTACTGTCTATACACCTCTCCAGGCACCATAATGATATAATTCAACAAAATAGATTGAGTCCCTGTGGTACCTAAGTCCCTCCGGCACCAGGCACTAGAGACAAAATGAAGAGAAATTACAGTCCTTTATTTTCTCCTACATAAGCATCATGATCTCAGCTTAAAGAGGATAATTACACAATTCCTTTTGTGTAGGCATGTGCGTGTGTGTGCATGCAACACATGAGCTCTGACTATTAACTAGTAAATGCACACAACTAGAAGAAAATAACATTGACAGATTTCATTTACTGAGTCCTTAACTTTTTCCCCGACACTATCCCAGCCACTCTACAAATGTTAATTCCAGCAACAAGACTGTGCGGTGGGTACTATTATTATCTCAACTTGTTCCTCATCGGGCTGGAGAAGGAGACAAAACCAGGGTTCGGCGTTCACACAACTTGGACTTGACAATGAGAGAAGATGCAGTGGAATGAGGGAAAACACCAGTTCTGACTATCCAGAGCTTCACAGTTCAATGAAATTTGATCACCCTTTCAATTGTAAGTGACAATAAACCCAACCCAAACTGGCTTAACTAAAAGTATGAACTTACTGGCTCACACAACAGAAACCCTGGGGGAGGTTTGGCTTCAGGCCCAAATGGCTCCAGGTGCTCAAACACTATCTTTCTCTATCTCTCAGCTCTGCTTTCTTCTCTGTAGGCTCCATTCTCAGGCAAGTTCTATCTTCATGGTGGAAGTAAGAAGGTTGCCTGTTGGTAGTACAGGCTTACATCTAACAGTTCTAAGTCCAGAAGAAATATAAAGCCTTTATTTCCAGTGATTCCACTGAAAGTTCGAGAACTGAGCCACTTTAGATCTGCCCGGATCACACGCCCATCGCTGAATAAAGTCCTGTGGTTGAGAAGGCTTAATGCTCTAGTTCTCCAGGGCTGAATCACAGTCCAGAGCAGGTAGGATCCGCTCTACTCATGGTATTAAAATATGGGAGTGGGGGAAGGGTGTTACCTAAAGAAAATGGAGGTATTAAAAGAAGGGGAAACAGATGTTGGGAAAGCAAACTTCATATAAGTCTGTTAAACATAATATAGGACACACACACACACTCACACATGCACACAGCCTCTTTTGTCACAAGTGTGTTAGAATAAGCACCATGCTAATAGAATGAACTAGAAACAGTTTCTTTTCAAGGCTCACTCTATAAAATAGGCAGAGTTTGGAAGATCATCTGTAAACAAATGGAGAGCTGATTTAAAGACATGGAGCTAATGTGAGAATGGACATTCATAGAATCATAGAAGATTGGTGCATTCATTCTATAGGTATTCATGTCACACTGACTGCCAGGCAGCACTCCATGCCCTGAGGATACAGTCCCTGCCCTTAGGGAGCTAGAAGTCAGCTTTTCCAAACCTGTCTCTTCCAGAGGAAGAAACAGAAACCCAGAGAGGATAGAAACAAACCAAAATAACAAAACTAATTAGTGACAGAGCTAAAACCAGAATGACTATCATCTGCATGTCTGCACTCTGGGACTGTGAAAAGAACGTGAACTTGGGGTTCAATTGACCTGGGTTCTGATCCTGGCTCTGTCACCAATTAGGTATAACAAGCCCACCACCTCCACCTTCTCCAGATCAATGCTTTACGGCTGCCTTGAGGAGTGAATCAGGTGAGCCGTGCTGCCTCTGTGGGCATCTGCTCTGTGAGCTCAGGAATATTTCATGGAGATGTTTCCCCCCGACAGGTTTATGGCTGGTCTTGGCTTGGTGCCTTGAAAACACTCATCATGTGATGAAACAAGAATGTCATCCTGCCGACTATCAATAAACCACAATGGCGTTTCCACTCCACCCCGCCACACAATCCCCCACCCCTCAAGCCCACTTTCAACCACATCCCAAAGATCCAAATCATCTCATTAGAAAGTGACACCCAACAGAATTTATTGCTCCTAATCAGAAGAGTCACCAGAGCTTGACTTACAGATACTTTTATGTTTTGTGTTAAAAGCTAGAGTTTGGAAATGAAGAAGAGCCATGTCTAAAGGGAAACCAGGGAGCATGATTGGATTCAGGCTAAAAAATCCAGGAGGTGGCCATCAGGGGACCATAACAGATCTTGGAACAACAAGATCTCAGTTCTCGCCTGACCAAAAAAAAAAAAAAAAAAAAGCAAAAAACAACAACAACAACCAAAAAAAACCAATGGAAAATAGACTTGAAAGAGGCCTGCCCTCTGGATTCCAGCCCAGGTGATTGATTCATCCTGGGCTTTCTCTACATGGGGGAAGAGTGGGTTTCCCTGAAGAAATTGCATGTGGGCCTGAGTTTCCGGGATGCAGGGTGAAATGGTATCACTATGCTGAATTCTAACCATAGCTCTGAGAGATATGGGGGAGGAACTAAAAGGTTCAGTGAAGGCTTCGAGGAATGTATCATAGAACTCTCCTGCCACTTCCATAAACATCACATCAATCCTTTCCCTCCACCTTTCCCATTCCCCTTGTCCAGAACATAGGCCCGGATGTTTTATCCCAAGATCATTTCTAGGGATGGCGAGAAATATTACTCCTGAAGAAGCAGGAAATAATATAAAGAGGATAAAGCACATGCCTGCCCAGGATTAAAATACGGAACGATGTCTTGGGGGAGCCAATGAAAGTTTACGTGGGCAACAGAGGTGGAAAGAATGATGACGTCAGGAGATGCTGAGATCTTAAACTACCAATACCGTTGTGAACTAACTCTTAAAACCACACTCTCTCCCAACTAAGCAAATGGGTATCAGGTCCTTCATGGCCCATCCAAAAGAAAAAAAGGTGGCACAGTGGTATGAAAAAGCTTCTGAACTGGCAACTGAGGGAGGAATATTCCTCTACTCCCAGCTCCCTCAACCTATTTTCTCTGAGACGTTAGGCAACTTACTTTACTTCTTGGTGTGTTGATCTGCAACTTGGGGATAATAATACAACTGTGTGTGATTGCTGTTTGAAGCAATAAAATGATAGATTTGAGAAAATCTCTTATTAATGGGAAAACATGGTCCAAGTTTCGGTCATTGTTATTTCCCATTTCTCATCTGTTTGTATCTCGTTGGTATAACTATGTAGTTATAGTCTGTCTTCCATTTGGAGTATAAGCTCTTTGAGGGAAGGGCTTGTTGTATTGACCTTTGTTTAGCTAATGCTTAATAAACATTTCTGAATGAATGTGTGAAGGAGTGATGGGTGCTCAGGGATTCCTGTCCTCTGCCTACCATTCCCAGGACCTGAGAGCACTGTTCCATGAGTCTGTGTCAGCTCCGACCTGGCTGCTCTGGATCAGCCCAAAGGCTGACCAATTGGACAGGGCTTTGCTAGGCTAGAATCCAGCAGAATGTCTTTGCTCTGCTTGCCCATTTGTTCTGCCACTGGAGCCAGCACTAAATTTAGCTGTCACTACATGAACACAGGGCTGCCCCAGGCCTCACAAGTCATCCCACAAGCCATGTGGCTGCAGTCAATACTTTCTTGTCTTCCTGTCCCCATCAACCCCTTCACCAAGTTGCTGGGCCATTCCCTGGGATGCAGGGCTGGGAGGCAGAGCTTACACGGGTAGCAACCCCATGAGGACACTCTCTTCACCCAATTCTTGGTGCCAAAAGCAAAGATTCTCTCAAAAGTCGTGAAGCAAATGCTCAGTGGCTCCCTTGGGGAATCGAATCATTCCTTCGGGGAGTGGCAGCGCTGATTCAGTCATGGTGAGACCAGAGGGGACAGTGGCTAGAGCATGAAGGAAATACTTAAGAGCTATTTGTTAGTTCAGTGTTTCAGTTCTGCATTCAGTACACATTCTCCATGCTTCTGTGTGGGGTTTCAGAGTAAACTCTCAAATACAGGGAGGGCATCCTTGCTTGTGTTGGCAACCAGAGATGACTGGTCACATTTATTCTGGTTTAATTCTTTGTGAAGTGCATTGGAGCTTCCCCCTTCATTCATTTGCATGAGGCACATGAAGGGCTGGAAAGAGCGTTCTACCCTGGGTATAAGCAATAAGGGGAGCATTGCAGGCAGAGGATTTAAAAACAATAACAAAATGGTTTAAGAGATGATCTGCTTTTTATTATCACCATGAGCTAAACAATCTAAAAATGTCAGTGATAAAAGAATCCTCCCCACTGGGCCGGATGTCTTCCTTCACTCCCTACCTCACCTAGATGTGCCATACAGAACCACACCTGTCATCGACTCATTCTTTCATCAGTATATTGAGCCCACTGGTTTTTAATACAACAAACATTTTTGCAGCATCTACCATGAGAGAGGCATTGTGCTTGATGCTGGGAGAACAGAAATGGCTGGGACACAGCCCCGGCTCTCCATGGGCCCACACACGGAGGAGAAAAACAAAGCCTCCAACAATTAGGAAACATGGGTGTCCCCAAGCCTGCTAACCTTGGGAAGGGAAGTCACCCTTCAATTAAATATTTAACTATCATATTTATTTAATTCTGATGGACAAATTTATTCACATCTTAACATATCATTCTGATAATTGATGGTGTCTCACAACTGTAATTGGCAACGTCTTTTCTTTCTTAGTGGTGCATAAAGCATGATGCATATTACAATCACTTGGAATTTTAGATTCCGTGTAGTATGGTAACACAGCCAGGCCCCCAGTCTGGATGTCTACAGGAATCCAGACTTTGTCAGATCTTCTCATAGAGAGTTTCTGGAATTCTTTGGGAATGGTAAGGCCAGTATGTCTGTCCTGCTGGTCACCTCTGTCCAGGTTGTCTCTGGCCATCCATCAGCAGCTCAGTATTGCTTCTCCTGGCTGCTACCTCTTCCTCTCACTGCTTTGCCCTTAAGTCCCCAAGTGAGAACTGGCTCTGGGCTGTAAGAAGTGTGTCTGAGGGTGGAGGAGAGCATGAGAGAATTAAAGTGCAGAAAGGGAAAACCTAACCTTGGCAGCAGTAACCACAGTTCCTCGAGCACATCAGCCACGCCCCTGCCAGGGAGTCCCTTGCCAGGCTGTGACTTCCCACATGGTGCACTACCCCTTTCCCTGCCCTCACCCCCCAGGCCTGGACCCAACCCCCCAGGTAAGCAAAACCCCTCAACAATATGTTAACTTCTGCTTCTCTGGACAACCCATGCTGAGCAGTTCAGTTCCTCATGGTCAACACTTTTCCATTCCAGAAGAGAATCTGAGCTTTATCTTTTTTATAACCAAAAAGATGTATTCAAGAGTTTTTCTCAACAGAATCACCATCTTCCGAGGACTTTAGACCCCTGCTCTAGGAGTTCTGTCCTAAGAGTCGGGGTTCCTGAAACTTATCTGTGCCATGGACCCATTTTGTAGTCTGAGGAAGTCTATGGACTCAGAAAAAATATTAAGTGCATAAAATAAAAAAAACATGGATTAAAAACAATACCAGTTTTATCAAGATACAGTTATCAATAAACTAATTTGTCATACAATGATAGATGCACTTTAAAAAAAACATTAAATAATATGATCTATAAGCAGGTCTAATAATTACTGCAATTTTGAAGTAGTAAAGAATGTAAAGCACATTTCCAGATATCTGACTTGGAATTCTGAGTTGTGGCAGGAGGGGACAACACTGACAGAGACAGAGAGACACTGTGTCTTGTTTTAGGTCCAGGGGTCAGGGACCAAGGTACTAAGCAGAAAGCAGCCCTATTGAAATAACTTCTTGGGTAAATTCCCTGGATCCAATACTTTCTCAATGCCATCCATTCTACAGTCCAGATTAATCTTTTCTAGAAACCTTTCCAACACTCCACTGAACATCCTTAAGTGCCTCCTTATCACCTGTCGCAAGAGGTTTCTAATCCAACCTCATCCATTTTACAGAGGAATCTGAGGTCCAAAAAGAAGGGGTGTGATTTACCCTAGATCATGTGGCTGGTTAGGGCAAATGAAGTCGAGACTCTTTAGTCTATGATACAAAATGCTTCACCTATTTCTATCTTATCCATCCAACATTAACTCTCTATTCAAGTCAAGCTGTGCTCTTTACTGTCCCACGCACAACACAATGTTGTCATCCTGTAGGTCTTCTATCTTTCATCCCCTAACATGGTGGTGAATTGGATTGAAATACAGCTTCCTGGGCAGACATTTTTAGAATGGGAATATAAGACACAATACCAATTGCCACCCCTGGACATTGTCATGGGAATGTCTTACCATGTTTTGTGGATGAAGAATGATAGGGAGGAATTCAGAATGACCTTAAGGAAGAAAATGCCAACAGAAGGGGAAAAATGCAACTGATCAAAGACCATAGAAAGTCATTTGGTTACAGCCAAGAACAGGTGTATGAACAAAATATTTCCTTTCTGAGTCAAAGAAAACTTTTTATGGGGTACCCAAGTTTAATAACAATGTGTGTTTCAGAATGATGGAGTTGGATTTTTTACTTTCTTAATGTTTTCCAGATGCCACACACACACACACACACACACACACACACACACACACACACTCCTAACCAAAGCAATAGTTATAGGTCCGGCAGGGTTGACTTTTGGATACTCACATGGGTCTGCAAATCATGCAGCAGCAGGAGGTTCTGAGCATTCAAGATGCTGCTATCTGTGACTTCACTGGCTTTACCACCAGTAGAAAAAGCATCTCACAAAGTCTGCAAGGCCCATTGGTTGGCAATAGGAGAAAGGAAGAATTTCTGTAATACAGAGACAAATTTACCCCATCTTTGAAAAACTTCTAATCTAGGACAGAAGCCAATTAAAAGAGTTAAATCCTGGCTCCTTTCTCTCCCAGGGAGAATTGACTTTTGTGCTCCATGTAGGCTTGTACCCATGCCTACCCCTGTAACCCAATTGCATGTATTTCTCCCACCCATCTCACCTCTTTAGAGTGTACATGCACTTGAGAACAGACACTGTCTTACTCGTGTTTGTATCTCTTGCTCTTACTATATCATCTCTAATGTAGTAGGAACTTTAACAAATTCCTAGGTGATGCTGAAGCTGCTGGTTTGGTAACCATACTTTTAAAACCACTGCTACTGACTTTCCTTTTCTATATGGAATGCTCTCCACCTTCGGCTTTTATGGTAAAGACTTCCACTGATTGCTTATCCGATATGTTTCTCCTTTTACTTACTAATAGATCTGATTTTATTCTGGGCAGAAATATAAATAGTACATTTCCCAGCCTCGTTGTTGCTAAATACAGCCAATATGGATGGTGAAGTTGTCTGATGAGACTTATAAGAGAGTATCTTAAGTAATGCAAAAAGTGACATGAGCACTTTTGCCCTCCCCACTTCTTCCATTAGTGTCATATGAACATAATGGTTGGAGCGCCAGCAGCCTTATTGGACCATGAGGCAAACTTTAACAAAGAAGCCTTATACGAAAGATCATGGAACAGAAGCATAGAATGAGCCAGAGTCCTTGATGATAATATGGTATAGCCATGCTGATCCATTGATTGTTTATCTCAGATTTCTTCTATGTAAAAGAAAAACAAATCTCTAAAATTTTAAACCACTGTTATTTTTAGTTTTCCATTTATGCGGCAAACCTAATCTTATCTGATTCAGTTTCCAATGTGCTGTAGTGCTTTTTGTCTTCTAGCTTATCAAATTACTCCTCTTGGTTACTATGCCTCATCTTTGGTTAATTACTCATCTTGGTTACTATGCCTCTTGGTTACTATGCCTTTTCTTATTCCTCCTTCTCCAATTTCTTTTCTTTTTAACTTTTCTTCTTTTTATTGCCTTTGAAACCACAGCTTATTCAAAGATCTGACCTCACTTCGTCTCTCTTCTCTACTCCATTTTTCTCTTCTTTCTCTAGACTTGTTTTGGACAGTCTAGCCAGTTTCATTGCTTTACTCATAACCTCTATTCTGAAAACTCTAAATTTTGAAAAGACAATCTTGCATTTGTAGAAAAAGAGCTGCTATACATCTCCTCCTAGATATCCCAATGGACTGACACACACTGGATTTCCGATTTTCCCTCCAAGAATGTCTATTTCCCATTTCTCTTAATTGATCACCTTGATTTCCACTTCATAACCTGGAAATCTTCAAGTCATCTTGTACTTCACCTTCTGCCTGAGCCCGATATTATAAATCCTATCAATTCAACATCTGTAATTTAACTTCCGGCCAAACTCTACTCTCCATTTTAACTCATTGTCAGAGTTCAGGTCTTCATTATCCTGCTTCTAGGCCACTGCAGTAGCCTAATAACTGTTCTTCCTGCTTCACTTGCATTCACTCGTCACTCTCATCATATTCCACCGCTATTCAGCCATCATCATCCACTAAATCTGGTCCACCATCTGATACCAGCTTATCTTTCCAAACATCATTTCCCCTGCTTCTCATCGTACACTTTATCTAAACTTCATCCGACCTCTACGATTTACCATCTTCAGCATGTAACATAATTCCCTGTTGCTATCTCGTGCTCATGGGCAGAAATATACCAGTGTACCCTACTACTTCCCACTCTCTCTTCCCTAAATCTGATTCATTCTTTAGGCCCAACAAAAATGCCATCTTGAAACTCTACCAAACCGCTCATGATCTCTTGAATTAAAAGTTCTCTCTCAAATCCTATATTATTTTATATGCGGCACTGACTTTTCTCTTTGTATTGTGGTAATTAGAATACATACTTTATCTTGTTAGCTAGATCTGTCTTATTCATTTTCCTTGTCCTTCAGAGTACCAACATGATAGGTGCTTAGTAATGATATGTTGAGTGACTAAACAATATTTTTAGTTGTTAAGTGCATGAATAAATATATACGTGTTAAATACTTGACTATTACTTATAGTTTGTCCTCTCATCACCATGGTCACTGCCTCCTCCATATCCACCTTCCAGCCTCCATTCCTTTGAACCAAATTGGCAAAGAGGAGTGAAGACAGAAGAAGGAAGGTCAGGGCTATGCCAGTGCGTTCCCTTCTTGAAAAATAAGCGAAACAAAGAAAGAGGTGAAGCTTTCTTTGAGCTTTGATAGGCAAGGAGAGGGTTGTGAACATTTTTTGCTGCAGAAAAAAATATTTTTGCTCTTTCTTTTAAAAATTATGAAGGATCTGTCAGAAAGGAGTTCAGTGCACTTGATCTGCTGCGTATTGGACAATAGGGACTTCCCATTCGCGGCACACTTTACACATTTACCCTGCTCCACTGCAAACAAACTGTCCTCTGGGGAGGTAATGTGCCCTCCCTGCTGCAGTGATCAATGTCTTTCAAAGACTCTCCTGAGGCTCTTTGGAGAGCAAAGCCCCTCTCAGTTTCACTGTAACGCCGAAGGGAGAAGTTAAGTGCTATGAATCACACGTTTGGTTTTATTAACCCCCTGTGGTGCACAGAGTGGGACATCACACTCAACCCCTCAGCTGTGTGACAGGTGTGTCCTCTGCTGGGTCCCCAGGGACCATACAGATTGGTCCTCTCTCTCCTCAAAGGGGCACAGAGACAGTCAGACATGGGATAGAGCACAGTGCTTGGTGTCCTAGCCTCACATCATGCTATTTTACCATGATGCTATTAATAGACCCCATTTGTTCTCAGTTTTCTTGTCTAAAATAACCTGCGTAGAGGACCCTTGTTCATTGTCCCACAGAGAGTGACACTAATTAAGGGGAATTTTATTTACCTTTTCCCAGCTGGTCCACAGTCTGAAGGACATGACTTCTTGCCATCCAATCATCCACAAAGAGGGTGTGGTTTATGCCTGTTAAATGACCATAGGGATGGGGTGGGGGTGGAAATTTTTTTCTCTCTTTCTCTCCCTTGCCTTCCTCCACCTAAGCACACTCTGGGTCCCAATGAAGCAGCTCTCTGCTGAGAGGGTCTGGTCTCTCTCTCCTTGTGCAGATGTGCCATCCTCACAGCAGAGTAATGAAATCCCCTTTTCTTCAGCTTTCTTATGCCCGAAACATCTGCTTAATCCCAACAACTTTTTCTAATACTCCATCTCTTTCACTTTGGTAAAAAGGAGGAGCATGCTCTGGTTTGTAAGGGGTGAGAAGTGGTGGGGTGGGGAGGGAGTTCCGGGCTAGCTTAGGGCAGAGGAAGAGAAATGAGGGCAGAAGGGACTTTCTTCTGGATGGTTCCTGCTTTTCCCCATAAAAGATCTGAAACCAGCACATTATACCATCATGAGGATTAATGGCTTTCTGAAGACTCTTGTCTGGTCTTCATGAGAAATTTGTATTCCTTTTACTTTAATTTTTATTTCTTGCAAGGTAATAATCCTCACCTTATTATGCTAAAGGAGTATCTGCCCCTTCCCTGCCCTATACTTTATTACACAGTTTCATCACATTCACTGACAAGAAATAGTCCCTTGCCCAAATCAATTTTCTTGAATACCCAAGCTCCTTCCATGATAGTGGTGGGGGAGGGGGAGCTGCTCTCCAGCTCTCCATGTAGAAACATGACTCTGGGCTTCAGAGAGGTGATGGATTTTTCTCTTTCTTTAGGATATAGGTATAGGTTCTATTTATTTATTTATTTATTTATTTATTTATGTAATTTTTTTATGGTGACATTGGTAAATGGATGGACCTTGAGATAATCATGTTAAGCGAAATAAGGGAGGTGATGGATTTTAAACCTATAAAGTAGTCATCTACATTGCTAAGGAGCTCCCCAGATAATGTGGAGGTGGCCCACTGCGGATTATGCTCTGAGTTGCTGACAGAATGAGCTCCTCCACCATCCCAGAGGAGCAGTCACTGAGTCTCAGGAGATAGAGGAGGGTGTGGAGGTTCTGCCACCATTCCAAGTTTTAATAAGCATGTATTTTCCTACAGTCACCTTTGCAGACCAGTAATTGCATACCTAGGATAGTTCACAGAAACCTATTAAACTGCTAACATTCAGGCATTTCCCAAGCATCTATTAAGAGCCTGCCATGGTGCCAGAACATATTAAAGGGCTTTCGTGAGCAGTGCAGGCCATGAGAGGAATTTATGATGTGACAGAGAAGTGTGGGCTGCAGTGTTTAGAGAAGTCTTCCTAACACAGTGGGGATTGGTTTTCCTTTTAGAGGAAGATTAAACTTCATTTCCCCAAATTTATTAAGAGCCTCGGCACGGAAGGCTCAGGTATGTTTATCTTTCATCAGATCTTGGTCCTAGGACACCTCGTTGGATGCTTTCCTGGCTTTAGACAATGGAGGAGAGACAGCTGGGCCAGGATGATGATAGTACTGGACTGAAGTCTGTACCAAAGTTGTAACCCTGGCTCTGCCACGAGCCAGCCGTGCGACCATTGGGCCAGGTCTCTTTACCTCTCTGAACTTCTGCTCTGACCAAGGTGGCCGTACTCCTCCAACTCATACTGAGAGTGAAACACAAGGACCTATTTTCTAATCTCAAGATTTCATCCTAAGGCTTGTGTTCTCAATCTCATCGCTGTTGACATTTTGGACTGGATAGTATTTGTTGCAGAAAGATGTCCTGCACATTGTAAGGTTGTTAGCAGCATTCCTGGCATCTACCCACTAAATGTCAGTAGCAACCCTCCCTAACAACCGTGACAATCAAAGCATTCGGATACCGTCGGATGTCTCTAGGAGGACAACATCACTCCTGGTTGAGAACCACTGTCGTAGGATATCAAAAGAAAGATGGTTGCATGAATAATGAGATCTGCAGCAGCATTATATATCATAGTAAAAAATATGAAAACAATTTGCATCAACCGTAAATGACACATTCATTGGATGGCATATTATGTAGTCATTATAGATAAAAAAATATGAAGTTATATATTAAAAAATTCATATAAAATTATGTTAAATACAAAAGCAGAGCATTGGATTGTTAAGTACATAATGCAATTGAGTAAAAATGCTCTGAAGTATAGAATCTCAAGATTAGAAAGAACCATAAAAGTCACTTGGCCAAATGACCTGCTTTTCTGATCTTCAGATTCCTTTGGAGATATCTCTACTAACGGGGCATAGATCCCCTGCTTGAACCCAAAAACTTGGTACCTTAAAACGCAGGAATTTAGTCTCACAGTTCTGGAGGCCAGAAGTCTGAAAGCAAGATGTCTGCATGCAGGTCCACTTTCCCTCTGAAGACTCGAGAGAGTACCCTTCCTGCCTCTTCCAGCTTCTGGTGGCTCTTGGTGTCCCTTGGCTTGTGGCAACATAGCTTCAGTCTCCACTTTCTTCTCCATGTCTGGGTTTCAAATGTCCATCTCCTTTCTCTTATAAGGACACAGTCCCTGGATTTAGGGCCCTCCCTAAACCTAGGATGATCTCATTTCAAGATCCTTAATTACATCCGCAAAGACCCTATTTCCAAATAAAACATATTCACAGGTCCTGGGGGTAAGGATTTGGACCTATCTTTAGGTGGGTGAGTAGGGGTGCAATTGAAGTCACAATACTCTCTACTGATGAGCTACTCACTTCTTCCTGAAGTCAGGTCTTTCATTCCTGGACAGCTTTGAAATAAAACATTCTTCTTCATGTTGCATAGACAACTTACATATGCATAATTATTACACAACCTGGAGAAATGTAAGTAGTTGAATGGTGAGACCAAAGGATTTGTTGTCCTTTAGCTATATGTTGTTCCAATTAAAAATAAAAACCTACTTTATCTTTCCTCATAGGATCCAGTCATATAGTATATGTGAAATAGCTTCGTACATTTCGAACTACCAGAAAAATATAAGGATTCTCATGGATGATGTCACCCTCATTTTGCAAATGCTTATTTATTTCGTGTGTTCTACCTGATAAGCCTATGCTCGGAGCATTAGCAAAGGAGAGTCATCAAAAATATATTTTTTGGAAGAAGACAGTATTTGCTATTTTAAAATGTCATGAAATTATATTTGCTATTTTAAAAATCATCATGGAGAAAATCAGAATTTAGATGAATGTAATAATAATTATTTTTACATGGCTGGGAACATCTTACATTTTTCAGTGCTCAAGACTTCAAAGAGCACCCTGTCCATGGGATGTGGTGATTAAAAGCTGTTACCCTTCTGAATAAATCAGTCAAGAGTCACCTCAGTTTCCCATCAGACAAGAACCAATAACTTTTTTCCCTCCTTAAATTCTTCTTTCCTTCCTTTTATTTATCTTTCTCTCCTTTCCCCAGTCCTTATTCCCCTACCAATATCTCTTTCATCCTCTCTCTTTTCCTCCTCCTCCTCTCCTCTCCCCACTTCCCGTTCCCTGCTCCGCTCTCCCTCCTCCACTCTGACTTCCCAGCAAACACATGTCAGACATCTGGGTCCCAGCACAGAGAAGCAGTTCCAACAAGTTCTGTGGGGCAGGGCTGGCTGAACACCTCACTTGGATACTGAGAGGCCTCTGAGATACTCCCTGAATCCTTCTCCCAACACAGAAGACATAGTCACACTACAGCATGCCTCCTTGTCCACTCCCAAGACCCTCTCAGTGACTTCTGCCCAGGGCTCTCAAAACGCCTCCTACCCAGTGACCACATGGAGGGCTGTACCAGAGCCTCAGGCTCGAGGCCTGCATGGGTCATTAACAATGTAAACATCACTGCACTCACAGATTGTTGCTGAGCCCCAAAGTTGGCCAGCAAAAAGGAGCCCCAGGCACCCACAGCCTTTGCATCAGCCAGCCAGGAACACCTGAAACAGGAGAGAGGAGCCCCCTTAGCGCCCTGAAAGCCAGTAACACGGTTTCTTATTGGCCCAGGTTGTGAAAACTTTTTGTTCACTTTCAGACATGTGACCACAGCCATCTACTAAAGGTCTTTTTAGCTAAAGATCTGTTAACACAGAACACAGTGTCAAATTGCGGCGGTAAGAAATTGGTCTTGACAGTCAGGAGAGGAGAAGCCACTACTATTTGTGCACCATCAGGTAGTCTGGAGTTAGGAGCTGTTTCAGTTTGTAAAGAAAAAGTCCCCTCTCTCCCACACCCTGCAGCACCATCTCTTCCTTCTCCTTCTTTAGCCCAACTGTTGTGGGAAGAAAATAAGACCAATGATGTTAAAAACTAGAGGATGCCATAACCACACAGCCATTGACTCTGCCAGTGAAAGGGAAGGGAGCACATCTCAGAGCCTCTGGTCTCCATACTCTTCCCCAGTCTCACTCGAGTGGGTTCAGTAGGAGCCCCTAGAAAATATGTCCACCCAGAACTTGTGAACGTGACCTTCTGTGGAAAAGGGGTCTTTACAGATGTAATGAGGATGAAGATATGAGGGCAAGATCATCCTGGATTAGGATGGGTCCTAATTTCAATGACAAGAGTCCTCATAAGAGACGAGAAGGGATAGAGACCCAGAAATATAGCCCTGTGAAGATGGAGGCAGAGATTGGAATTATGCTGTCACAAGCCAAAGAATTGTTGGAGCCACAGTAGCTGGAAGAGACAGTGAAGGATTCTCCTCTAAACCTGTAGAGGGAAACTTGATTTCCGATTTCTGGGTGCCAAAATTGTAAGAGAATGAATTTCTGTTGTCTTAAGCCACCGAATCTGTGGTCATTCATTAGGGTAGCCCTAGGAAACTAATATACTCACTAAGCAAACACAGCACACTGGTGGGAAATTTCAGTCTTACTAAAATACCCCAACATGTTGACACAGAAAAGCACAGTTTGGGGAGTCAAAATAGACCTGGATTTGAATCTCAGCTCTACTGCTTTTCAATTTAATGTTCTTGGACAAGTTTCATAGCCTCCGAGGTCACACGTTCCTCATCTGCAGAAAATAGAGGCTCAGACCTCCCTTTCCAGGTGTCATGAAGAGCAAAGGAGATCGGGTCCAGGGTGCTAGTTTTCTTCACCCTCCCTTCTGTTCTCAACTTCCTTGTCTGTTCTCTCTGCTCAGAAAGCTCTGGTGGTTCTGTCTGGTGATCTATAAAATCAACTCCAAGCTTCATAGTGTAGGTTTAATATCCTTCATTTTTTGCTTGCCAACAACCCACCTTCCTTTCAAACCTGATTTCTATCCATGTTTCCCTAAAAACATCTGCTTTTGGCATTTACTTGTCCCTGAACCAGTCTTCTACAAACCCCTCCACCCGTGCCTCACCTGCCCCTATCAGCTCCACCCCATCTCCCACCTCCCTCAAGCATCCTTCCTGCATTGCTTCCTCCGTGTTTCTGAGGGAACAGATTCAGCCATGGAGCACTTCAAGAGTCAGCCGTGGAGCTCTACAAGATTCAGCCATGGAGCACTACAAGAGTCAGGTAATAGGAAGGACAAAAACCATGTTTTTGGGTCCTCATTCACTCTTCCCCATGCCTCCTCTCATTTCCTCTCGTGTGCTCTTTCTTGGTATTAACTTGCCCCTAACAACGCCCACCCTCACCATCAGCACTGCACAGCTCACTCACTCACGCTGTGGCATAAAACAGTGACAACAGCTTAAAATATTGCCTCCTAAAAGAGGACTCAAAATCTTAAACCTAAATAATGTACTGCATGCATCATCAAACATGGAGATGCGAAGTGCAGAGGGGAGACACGAAGGTCAAAGGTCGTTCTCAAATCCCACCGAGCCACCTCTGCCTTCTGAGTGCGCCTCCTGTAAGCAATGTGAAGCAGCAACTCCCTCCAGCTTCTCACCCCACCTCCGCCTCTGTTTCCTGGTTTAGCTGCCTTATTCTGACATTTGCGCACCATCAGGTCTTGTCTCTCCTTGACTTCTTTCTCTGTCTGACCCCACCTTTTCTCTCCTCTTTCTTCCTGCTACTTCATGTTCTAATTGCCCCCTGGGGGAAGACCATCCATCTTATTCATTAGGTGTTCAATTAGAGTGGACCTCAGCAGCCCAGCTCCTCCTCTCCCCTCCCTCCCCGGGTCCTTCTGCTCTGCCCGCCCCCAGATGTCACCCTTCAGGAAGCAATATATAACACCCTCCATCCACGGCAGTCTGCTGGCCACCCGCCATTCCCACCCTGAGTCCCCATTAACTACGCCAAGGTAAATGAATAAATAAATCTCTAAGTGGGGAAAAAAAGAGGAGGAAGCACCGATTCAGAGCTCATGAAGGTCACCTCCCAGCGAGGCTCCCACTCCCACTCTGTGCAATGAGCCCAGGACTAGGGAGGCAGCTTTCTCTTTAGACAGGAATGCTCTGTGTGTGTGTGTGTGTGTGCGTGTGTGCGTGTCTACATGTGTGCGTGTGTGTCTCTGTGTATCTGTGTGTGTCTGCCTGTGTGTGTCTGTGCTGTGGCCCTGGGTCAGTTTCAGGAGCACAGTGTATTATCATAATTTTACTGTTACTGCTCTGCTTAATTGGGCCTTCAAGGCCCATGACAGCTAGGGAGCAGACAGCCACAGTACCTTTCATCAGGATGGACAACACCTGATGATCAGTGAATGACATGCCATGTGCATATGGTACTGCAAAGTCGATCCCTGCAGGCTGGCGGATGGACAGCATTGTCATTTCAGAGAGGGAAAAACCATCTCACCCAAGACTTGAGATGATGGTGGAGCCAAGTCTACTAGTTCCTATTCTAATTTTTATTCACTGACAATTATATTTCTCAGAGAGGGGGACACATACTTCTCAGAATGCCTGGCTTTATGCCAAGAGGTACGTGAAACCACAGAATAAATGAGATACTTTTTCCTGGACAGTCAATTTTACTTTATTCTAAGTAATTTGAGACATAATTTAATGTTAATAATATTAATCTCATTACTTTGTATTATATACAAATACATGTATATGATATATACATATATATATTATGAAATAGAAAAAAAATGTTCACATTAGCTTTTCTGATAAGACAGAGACAAAACGAGTTCATGCTTGTTTTCTCTATAGCATTGTTTCTTTGGGTACATTATCACTCTCCCCTGATGTAGGAGTGGCCTTTGACACATGCAGTTTGAGAAGCTCTGTCACACCCCATAGCATCCCAGGATTGGGTGAACTGACTCTAATCCCCAAACACACACACACACGCACACGCACACGCACACACGCACACACACACACTAGCTGGACACATACCAACTCATTTACAAACTCTATTTCTTAGGATTTTGCCAATAAAAGTAGCCTTATGGCTTAAGTCCCTGCCAATAAGAAAAAATGACATGTTACTTACTTAACAGCAATTGCTTGCCCTCACTTCTTTTCTTTTTCCTTCCCCTACTCTGGAAGAGAGATTTGGTCAAGACCAAGTTTATGTCCTGCAGAGGAGGACAGAACCGAGGGAATAACAGTCACGATGTGAAGGGAACTAGGTCCCCGCATGACTTCATTGAGCACAGCTGCCCTGCAGGCCTGAGCTGCTCACTTTGGACCATTACAAAGTAGAGAAAAACACATCCATCTTATTTATAAGACTCTTGCCTTTTTAGAGCAAATGTTCTTACTTATATAGAAAGAAGAACATCAGTGTTGAGACTCACAGTTCGCTCATCCTCATTGTCTCTCTCAAACTGTGGCACCAAGGACTGCGATGTGAAAGATTGCATTGTTCTCATTGAGGTCAGCCCTGCAGACTAAAGGATACCCACTCACCTTACCATCTCATCCTAAAGCCATCACCAAGTACCCGAGTTCTCATTCTATCATAGTAACTGCAAATTTTGGCCAAGTCACTAACTTCTGAGACTTAATTTCCACATCTTGAAGAATTCTTGTTATATTACTCCTACCAACCTCACAGATCTTTTGCTCATCATGTGAGAGAATAAACCCAACAGGAGAGTGATGACAGTGTTTGCTATCCCGCTCCTGGGCCCCAGTCCTCAGAGGCCCCAGGGAGACACCACTTCCGCAGGTCTGTCTCAGCTGGCTGGGGTGGTCCTTCTGGTCAGGAGAAAAGTGGGTGTTTATTTTTCAGTACAAGAGGTCAGCCATGCTTTGCACGCTTGCCATTGTTCCAGCTCTTGGGCTCTTTCTTAATAACGATACCACCCTGAAGCTCGTCATCTCGTGAGCTCGTAAAGTAGCTCCTGAAACACATTTTCCAAGTTAAGAGCCAAGGTGTGCAATGTTCTTGGGGAAGATGCCAGCATAGAAGGAATAGAGTGATAAGAAAAAGCCAGCTCCTGGACCAGGAATCACAGAAGCTGGACACATCCTAGCCCTGACATTGATTCAGTTTGCGGCCCTTGACTAGGCACTTGTCGACTCCAAACTCCATTCTGGAAAGTGACTGGGTTGGATCTGGTAATCTTGAAATTTCCTTTCTAGTTCTAAAAAGCTGTGATTATAGGCACTTTGGGGAAAAAAGATAAGGGTACCATGGGGTAAGGATAAAGAGAACAGAGTGGAACTCCAGCAAATAGAAATCGATTCATTCATTTCCTCATTTATTCGTTCTTTCTTTCTTTTAGCAAGATGTCACCAAGTCTCTACTATATGAGAGATCCTGTGAGAACAAGAAAGAAGGGGCTGCCTGCTTTCCCAGGTACTGAGGGTGAGCAACCACTATCTGACTGGCACCAAATGAAGCCAGTTGTCTTCTGTGTAGTTAATTTAGTCTAGTGCAGGTAGTGAGGCAGCAGGCTGAGAGCTGGAGTCATTGACTCTATTCATTCATCCCTATTTTTCAATGTGAACTTCAAGCAATGGTAGATGAAATAAGAGTAATAAAGAGAATCACCAATGTTTAAAAATAAATGATGAACACAAATCTCAGCATATGAGATTCCGAAGACCACAGAATTGCTATGCCGGAACCACAAAGATAAGAGCAACACGAGCTAGAAATCTGGGTTGTTGCCCGAAATCTGTCACTGACTGCAGTATCCGTGTCATGTTGAGCAAAGCACTTTCCCTCTCTGAGCCTTAGTTTCCTATTGTTTGAAGCCTGGAGTTGAATTGGATTGTCTCCAAGGACTCTTCTAGGTCTGATGTTACATGAGTCTCTCCCTGATATTATTCCATTAGGTAGTATTCCCTTCTAATAGCACAGCATACTGAAAATTCCCCAGGGCCAAATGCAACACCTTCGTTTCCTTCGTGTGGCTGATTAAATTAGTGAGAGCCAGGCAGGCCCTCACTGGAGAGCCTGGGAAATTGCTGGATGCTGAGGAAGATTTCTGAGGTTAGTGCACAGTTGTCTTTGGCTAGATTATGCAGTATTTCAGTTTTCTTTGAGTTGTAATTAAGCATGAAGTAGAGAAGTTTGGCTACGTAGAGAACAGGCTTGAGCTTTTCCTTAACAAAAAATGCTTCTAAACTAAGGGATCTTTTACCATCTGATGCCGGGAGGTACATTTATTCTTTGACATGTTTTACATCTCCATGACCATTTTTAATTAACAAAGATATAGAAGCAAATATGAAAAACATCTTGAGGTTCAGCTGACATCGATCAGTTATTCAATGTACTAGAGACTACATAGGAGCATTTGGCAATGCTCTTTGAGAATCTGTCCTACGGTGTGTGTGTAGTGCATGAGTAGAGAGAAGGTACTGAGACAAGAATCTGCTCCTACGAAGTCCTCTGAGGAGACAAGGATGCCAGTGGGCACAGGACATATACTGGGGACCCCCATAATCTGTGTTACTCACCTCTCAGGTTCATGTGGAGGCCAAAAGGGCAGGCGTGATGAAAAGAAGGGGAGGTGAATATGGCTTAATTCAATTCTCAGGATTAAAACTGGAGAGACATAGGGGTTAAGAATTATTGAAAACCTACTATGTTTCCACATACTGTGATAAGCACCTCATAGGTAGTTTCTCTTTTTAATCCAAACATACATAGGCATA
>NW_011888897.1:3070655-3083525 GCF_000151845.1 Pteropus vampyrus | reverse complement strand
GTAGAGAAGTTTGGCTACGTAGAGAACAGGCTTGAGCTTTTCCTTAACAAAAAATGCTTCCAAACTAAGGGATCTTTTACCATCTGATGCCGGGAGGTACATTTATTCTTTGACATGTTTTACATCTCCATGACCATTTTTAATTAACAAAGATATAGAAGCAAATCTGAGGTTCAGCTGACATCGATCAGTTATTCAATGTACTAGAGACTACATAGGAGCATTTGGCAATGCTCTTTGAGAATCTGTCCTAGGGTGTGTGTGTAGTGCATGAGTAGAGAGAAGGTACTGAGACAAGAATCTGCTCCTTCGAAGTCCTCTGAGGTGACAAGGGTGCCAGGGGGCCACAGAACATATACTGGGGACCCCCATAATCTGTGTTACTCACCTCTCAGGTCCATGTGGAAGCCAAAAGGGCAGGCATGATGAAAAGAAGAGGAGGTGAATATGGCTTAATTCAATTCTCAGGATTAAAACTGGAGAGACATAGGGGTTAAGAATTATTGAAAACCTACTATGTTTCCACATACTGTGATAAGCACCTCATAGGTAGTTTCTCTTTTTAATCCAAACATACATAGGCATATATATCTCACAGCTCTTTATAATTATACCTATTTAATAGGTGAAGAAGAAACCAAGACTTAGAGAGGTGACTTAATTTGATCAAACTAGAAAATTGAAATGCAGGCCTTAACTAATTCTGAAGCTTAAGCTTTTTCACAAAACCAGTGGTTCCCAAATTGCCTGAGTGATGGAGAGCCCTTTTATAATATCAAATCCTTTCTTTCTGCAATTCTCTGTAATGCTAAATTTTAAAAAATCCATTCTACAACTAATTCTTAGGACACATATGAATTTGGGGAACAGGAGGATCATTGCATTAGCCATGCAGATGACGGTTATTCTCTTGAATAACCAGGCTTTGTGGGCTAACGTAAGATGCACAAAGTGGAGATAGTGACAAGTAGAAGTGGAAGATAATAATACCTATGTGATATCACATGTGGAGTGTACTGACCTACAAGACTTCAAACCAGAAGGCTAATTTTTATTCTTTCTTCTCTAGCATCTTATTTCTGGGAATAATGGATTTTTACTTCTCTGTACTTCCAAGGAAATGTCAGAGTCTCCTTGAGAAAACCAAAACAAAACCACTTTGTGAGTAAATATATGCTGAATGAATCAATTACACAAGCCATTCATTCTAGGTTCGTTAATTAGTGTTGCTTCATGCATCAGTAACATTGTCCAATCTACTTTAGAGGACTAGCTGTCTTCAACTCTGGAGGGAGAGCTGAGACAGGGTTGAGATCATTAGTCCCCACACCCTGAAAGAGAAGTGGAGACATAGTCTTGCTCTCTTGCAGAATTGCACCCTGAGAAACTAAGAATTGGAATCAAAATGAGTTACTGACTGAATACGAAATGGTCAGATTCACACACATTTAAATGTTAGAGTTGTATAAACCTGTAAGAGAACATTTTTCAAAAATAGATGAGATGTTCCCTTTCCTATTTAAAGACTTAAATCTAATCAGGCCTCTCTCAAAAACTTGTCAAGGTAGAAATTCTATAGCAGGCTATCTGTAGCCCCAATGTGTCAAGCAGAGCTGGCTTTACATGCAAGAAACACTGTGATGTAATCGAAGAAAGCCTCTTGCCTTGAAATAATCTCTTCCCCATTGGCCTTCTTCCCCATTGGCAATACTTGTTATACCGCCATTCATTTCTTTGGGCCAATTATGTGTTTTTGTTTTTGTTTTTTTTCTGGAATAGGGGCAATTGGCATGATGAGTGCTGAGATTGGACAGTTGTGATGTGACTGATGAAGAATTAGCAGTCTAGATCATGAGACTGTTTAAAGGCAAATTTGGGTGAAAACACTCTGTCAGGCAGGTGAAAGTTTGACAGCTCATTGAGCCACGTGGGCTATCAAGGGAAGGGTGTAGAGTGGAGAATCATTTGCATGCATGCATCTGTGTGTGTGTGTGTGTGTGTGTGTGTGTGTGTGTGTGTGTGTGTGTGTGTGTTTGCATGTGTGCAGGGAAGGGGGCTGTCTAAGAGAAATTTCCTACCCAAGCTGCCCAACAGAGCTTGCCGGAGGGCAGATTGTTATTGCTGTCTTCCCTCTAGTCTACTCCATCTCTCTGTTTTTTGCTTCCCACAACTGTATGTAGAATTTCTTGAAAGCATACTAGATGGCCTTCAGAATCACTGGGCAAGCTGGTGAACTTGCCTTCCAAAACATGCAGCCACAGATGATGACTGGGCCTAGAATAGACTAAAAGTCAAGAGGCATTATTTCCATTCTGGCTCTGCCAGTACTAGGTGAATGGCCTTAGTGTCTCTGTGGTTCAGTCATTCAGTGCTTAATTGATTATCTAACTCCCTTAGGAGCATCTCAGTTCACTGTTTTTTCCCTACGTCTTAGAGTTACACACTCAACCAGGTCAGCTCCCTTCAGCTTCAGGCAACAGCCAGTCAATTAACATAGTGCATGTGCGTATGTATGTGTGCGTGTGCGTGTGTGGGCACCAGCGCGGGATGGAGGTAGGGAAGACAAGCCTAATCTCATCATTTACTCATACATTTAACAAACATTTGCAAAGCACCTACTGGACATCAGACACTAAGCCAGGTAGTCACACCTTGAAACAAAAAACTTTGTAATCTTATTAAAATATATACTAAAAGTATAAATTGGATGCATTTGCAGACTATGCAAGTAAATGTGGTGTGAGGATATAGGTAAAGGAACATTACAATAGATAGGATGAAAGGAAAATGTTAATCCCAAAGGACAGTCTGGAAATGTAGTTTGAGGAGGAAGAGAGGGAAGAGGTCACTGTGGGTATAACTTGGCTCCAACATTAATTTTCCCTCAAGTAGAAGTTGGCTCAGCAAAAAGCAGAGTCCTCACTATTCCCCTATAAATGGGCTGAGATCTTTCCCCAAAGCACTATTATACAGTTGAACATTCTCTTACTATATTTACATGGGAAAGAAAGAAAGCAATTCACAGCCTCCCCAGTTCTTTTTCATGCTGCTCTCCATTTGTCTTTGTTGCTGGCATGTTATTTCACTAAAGAGGAATGTCCTATTTTTAAGAAGTAGAAGGCAGTATGTGGTATGGAGGTTATGCTAATAAATTGACATTGAAATAAGGATTCCTTTTCTTATTTTCTTATGATAAAGGAAAACCAAGCCAAGATTCTTGAAACTCACTGTTATCCTAAAGTGACATGAATGTCTTCGGATGAGATGTCTTCCAGGGGTAGCTGGGCATGTGCCTGGCTAGCGATGTGGGAGTGAACAGCAGTGCTGTGAATCCCCTACCATTTTTATTAATGCCCTAGACTCTTGGGAATTCCTCGAGTCTCCTCTGTGGTAGATACGTCCGTCTCCCCAGAATGTGGTACTTATATCCACCTTGCCTTGGGTGATGCCAATCCCAGATGTCTTGTTATTTGATTAACATTTATTATCTTCTCCATTCCATGAAGCTGTAAGTACTGAGAATTTAAAGACTTCAAAGATAAATAAAAATGTTTTCCTGTTACAAGTGTATCAGTTTGCTAGAATTGCCATAACAAAGCACCATAGACTGAGAGGCTTAAACAACAGAAATTTATTATTGCACAGTTTTGGAGTCTAGAAGTCTGAGATCAAGGTGACATCAAGACTGGTCCTTCTGAGGCCTCTCTCCTGGCCTTGCAATTGGCCACCTTTTCACTGTGTCCTCTGTGCACATCCCTGGTATCTGCATGTGTCCTAATCTCCTCTTCTTATAAGGACACCCATCAGATTGAGTTAGGGCCCACCTCAACAACCTCATTCTATCTCAAATCACCTCTTTAAAGACCCTATCTCCAAAGATAATCACATTCTGAGGTACTGAATGTTAGGCTTCAACATATGAATTTGAGGGGGACACAATTCATCCCATAACAGCTAGGCAGCTCCCTATACTCACAATAAAACAGATATCTTAAGCCAACTCATATTTTTTTTTAATGAAATTTTTGTAAAGGATCAACAGATTGAATGGACCTTCTAGCCAGAGTAGATCTTTCCTGCAAGTTTGCTGTAGGAAATCCCTACAACTCCAGACCCTAGTTCTTATTCCAGTAGAAATATAATATGCAAAGGTCATTCCAGGCAGAGGGAACGGATGGTGCAAAATCACAGTCGATGCAAAGTCCTAGTGAAAATGCTGGGTGTGTATATAGGGTGCTGTTTTATGGGGGAGGGTTGGGAGATAAGACAGAAAGGTACTTTGGGTCCCAAAGGCAAAGGGCCCAGCGCATGTGTTGAGGATCTCAATTCCACCCTGTAGGCTCAGTAGCAGGGTTGGTGCTTGGAGAAGGGAGAATATTTTGACTTGAAGACCTTTGTTTTTTAGGTATATTACTGAACTAGTGTGGAAATAGACCAGAGTGGGGTGACACGCAACTAGGACCCCAACTTTAGGAAATGAAGGCAGTGTTTCAGGCCACTTTAGAACCCTAAAGAAGCCTCAGAGGTGGGGGTTGAAGTTGTCCTTGTTGCAAAGGTATGGGACCTCCCCAAAAGACTCTGAGCGATGCTCTTTTAAGTTCTCGGGACAGACAAATGCAGACAAGGTCAGATTTGAGGGAAGGTCATTGGCCTACGGGCACAGAGCCATTGGTTTCCCTTGCACTTGAGCTAAAGCCAGGCTGAGGGGAAAAAGACTGAGATCAGAGGCCCCCAAAAGCTATGCGTGAAGCTTTTCTATGGTTGTGTTAGCTGTTAGATAATCAAATTACTACTTGGAAAAGTGAGATATAGTTCCTCTTTCTCATTATCGCATTGTTGGAAGAAAAATGTGTGCCTTTTTGCTGGCTACCTGGTGTGTCCAATTCCGAATGTCAAGGCCACGTCCCGAAGATAGTGCAGGAGACCTTTTGTCTGAGAGGTGGGCCAAATGGGTTCCACCATCAGATGGGGCTTCACCACCACTGAGAACAAAATCCTGCCTTCTGCAGATGCAAGAGCAGAATATTTTCGTGTTTTAAGAGGGACATATGATTTTTTTTTCCTTAGAGCTTTTCATTCCTTCACTCAGCATTTGCCAAGCACCTTTGTATGTGATGAGCTTAACGTAGACACTGGTGGTACAACAATGAATATGACCCAGTCCAGCGAAGTCTCTTGCTATCTGATAGGAACCAGGCAGATATAAATTAATGGATTAAAATACCATGTAATACATACATTATTGGAACTGTTACCAGCTGAACTTTGGTCATACTCAGGGAGAACATATAGTGACGTACATTGTGTGATGATTTACCAAAATGCTGGGGCCAAATATATGATTCATTGGCCTGTGTGGGTACCTGAAATTTTTACATTAAATATTCCTTGGATTAAAGCCTATTTAGACCTGAGAATCTTTTGTTCTAATCATACCCTAGTATTTCAGCTCAATCACTTAAAATAACCATTCGCCCACCTAATATGAAAAGACATAGAACTGACAGACAATCCATCAATTACTGGAACATTCATTAACTATCTTTTTATCTAAAGTGCCTTGGATTTGGGCACTACAGGAGAAGGGCACATAAAGAGGAGAGAGGGCTACAAATAACAGAGTTAGCATCTGTTGACGGGGATTATGTTGGGTATTCAACAGATGTTATATTATTTTTGAAAGGAAGTTATTACCATCTCTTCATATAGGTTAAGAAATTGACATGACATGAGTTGATCAAGTTCACATAGACAGCAAGGGGCAGGTCATTGCCATTCCAAAGCCCAATGCATCACTCTCTGGCACTCTGGCAAAAGTGCGGAGGGTACATTTTATAAGGAAAGGAAGGAAAGAGGGAAAAGCTGGCAATAGCCTGGGCATCCGAGTGGGAGGAGACACCCATTGCAGCACCCAGCGCAGCCCGACTTCCCCAGAGGCGCAGGGGCAGAGCACACCCCCACTGCATCTGTTGCATTTGTGGTCTTACTGGATCGGCCTTCAGGTTTGCTTTTGATACATGTGTTTTGTAAATGTATGTGCTACTTTGTTTCAGGTGGATGCATATGCTCGGATTATCAAAATCAATGTCTATTTAAAAGAATTGTCAAATTTGTTTTTTTCTTTCATCATGAATTCACTCAGTTAAGGGATACTAGAAGGGCAGTGACTATTCTGTATAGTCTATAATGACATTTTTGTTTCTGGGCATCCAACCAGGGTCCTCCTTTTGGAAGAGGTTATTTGTCAAAAGATGGGAAATTATATAGTTCCCTCTGGTTAATATCTTTTAAGGTCATAGCTTATACAAGGTGTCAGACACGATAATGAGAACTTTGTATGTTGTCACGCTTTAGCTTCACAGCAGCTCTGTAAGTGGGTAGTATTATCATCCCCACTGAACAAGTGAGAAAACCAAAACTCAGAAACGTCGAGTGATTCGCCTAAGGTCATACAGCTATTTCTAAGCACTTAAACATTTAGCTCATTTAATACTCATAACACCCATGCAAGGTATATACTATTCTTATCATCATCCTCTCCACTTTATAGTCAAAAAACAGAAATATGGAAAAGCTCAGTGGCTTGCCCAAAGTCACACAGCTAGTAAGTCCTTGAACTGGGATTTAGCCCTGTCTCTGGATTTGGCTTGCAGAACTCAGGCCAAACCACTAGCCTCTCTCCCCTATTTGATAAACTGTGATACTGCCTTCTTTCTTGATGATATCTCAAATATCAGACTATGACTTTCTGCCAGAGTCCAGCTTCAGCCCGTGGGCCTGAGAAGACCCTCAAGATTATTCTCTGAGAGATAAAGCACCTTGCCTCCAAAAGCTCTTCTGAGCTGCTGCTGGAATGCTTTTAAAAGGAAATGTTCAATAAATCAGGGAAATTCTGGTGGAATATTTTTGTCATCCTAATGGGCTGAAGCCCCAGACATAATCATGTATAAGATAGACTATGCAGTGGAGAGTAAAGGAAGTTTCTTGCACTCAGAGCCAGAAGACACTAAGATAAAATTACACTGGGACTCACAGGGACACTTCTACTATTTGGTTGCGAGCGACTGTGGCCCTGAAGACCTCTGTATACCCCATCACCCCTATACCTCCAACATGTCTGATCAGTTTTCCAGGATTAACTCCCTTGAAATGGAATCTCAAGTTCATTTGAAACAGCCTAAGGTTGCATCACCATCTTGGTTCTATCTGTGCTCCACCAAAACTCCTGGTCTCTTCCATATAAACTACTCACTTTCAGGACAGATCGCTCCACTCCTATCCTGGCAGAACTGATTGCCTTTTACATCTAAATGCAAGACTTGAATTTTGTCATTTTGTTTCATTTTTAATTTGATGTTGCTAAATTTTACCCTTTGAGCTCTTACAAATCTCACAATTCTTTTGAATATTATTTCTGCCATTCATCATATTAACAAATATCTCCAAGATCAGAGTAATCCACAGATTTGGGAAGTTTGAACTCTTATCTACTTCTAAGTCATTGGTGAAAAGTATGGAACATGGACAGTCTCTTTGTTCATGTCTCTTGGGACCTGACTACAGGTTGACTGCAACCCACTGAGACGGCTTAATTCCCTGGTGACCAGTCCAGCCCCTGTGGTATGTTTTCAGTAAACCTTTCCTATATCCCAGAGACTGTCACCTTCCAGTCTAAGAATTTAACACCATTTATTTAATAATCTATTCTAGAATGTTCCATTTAATCTATACTGTCCTGCAGTCCTCTATCTCTCCTATTTTGGAAATAAAAATATATGCCCATTTTATGATATCTCAAGTATCACAAACAATCATCTAAGATTATAAATGCTAATTCACTTAATACATTAATAGGTAGTTTCGTGGAGCCAGAAGGCTTGAATTTAAAATGACTGGGTATCCTCTTTCTGTCTCTGTCCATTCTCCATCGAGGCTGCAAATAGATTTGGAATCTATTTATTGCCCCATACACACACGCACACACACACGAAAACCTCCCCCACTATTTTTTATCGAGAACAAAAAACTAGTTATTCACCCAAGATCACAGGCTGAAGAATGAAATGAGAAAGATGTCTGTCTCATGAGGTCAGCTGGCAACACCATCTAGTCATGGCGTGTCCCGACCATATTCATCATCTCAGACACTGAAATCGATTGGCAAATGAAAAAGGATTGTAAAACTTTAGAATTGGAAGGGAATTTAGAGAGTATCAAGTACAACCCCTCATCGAGTGGATAAGAAGCAAATTTCACAGGGGGAAAGTGACTCAGTGAGTATTGCATGGTGTGTCTGTCACGTAGACAAGTTTAAAGCCTCTGTCTCCTGACTCCTAATGCAGTGCCCTTTGCATTGTGCTGGATTGCTTTTCTAAACCCTAGCTAGCATAGCAGAGGCAACAGCTATCAATAGTGCGATTGAGTTTGGCAAAATACTAACAAAGCTTTAAGAAATTTGTGCAAGGGCACTGTTAAGTAAGGAACCTAAAATAGAAAGAAACACAACTGTTGTAAAAATTCCTTAAAATGGTCCTCATACCGTACTCCCAATCATTCCCTCCACCCACCCTTCCTCTCCATTTTACAGATATGGAAACTGAGGCACAGAGAAAGGGCAGTAACTTTTCTAAACTTGCAGAACTGCTAAGGGATTTCAATCCAAACAGAGTGGCTCCAGAATTTGTGTTCTTAACCATCTGGCAAAACTCTCTTTCTTGCCCAACCATTCTGGCCCCCTCATAGGCGTAACTGCTTCTTTCCAACAGAAAGTACCTTCCTTACCTGATCCAGCTAATCTGATATGTGCTAATGAGCACAGATAAACTACGCTTCTCAATTTATACTGTTTAGCAGAGGCCTTCTGGAGACCATTTCTTTGTATGAACTTAATTCAACAAACATTTTTTGAGGCCCCATGAGAGCTGTATTAAATTGTTGCTCAGGAGAGTCAACCTTGCCCTTCCTCTCACATGATAAAGCCATCTGCCTGGTGCGTGATAAATAATAACATGCTGTGCCTGAGACGCAGAATACCTTGAGGTCACTTCTTCCGTCTTAATCCCTCTACTGAAGCAACTGAATGCTGAAATGTGGAACCCGTACCTTTGTGGTGCCTATATTCTAGGCACTGTACCAAGGGCCTCACATATGTTATCCTATTTAATCGTCACATCAATTCATTTTACAGATGAGGAAACACTGGCTCAGAGAAGCAACTACATGTTAATGATCTTGTCAAAGGTCTTCAGCTAGAAAGTGGCTAAAAAAGTTGGGATTCAAAACAAGTTTATTTGGTTCCTCAGCTCTTATCTTCCTTCCTTCCTTCCTTCCTTCCTTCCTTCCTTCCTTCCTTCCTTCCTTCCTTCCTTCCTTCCTTCCTTCCTTCCTTCCTTCCTTCCTGTCCTTCCTTCTCTTCTTTTTCTTTCTTCCTTTAATTATCCTAAGCTCTCTCGCATCTATTAGCACATTTTAGGATGGAGGTTATCCAAAATGGACAGCTGAAGGTATTTCACAGAAGTAGGATAGACGTGTATATTAAATTCCCCAAGCTTTATTGGAATTTGAGTGGAATGAAGACTAGACTTAGAGCCTGGAGACATGTTACATTATTTGAAACTTCCGCTGTTGCTTAGTACCTTTGTTTGTAAAATCAGAAGGATCAGACAAGATGCTATCAAAGTGTCCATATGGGCAGCAGAAGAGTGAGTAGTAGGAAAAACCTAAAGAGTCAGGACAGACTGCCTTTTTGTCTCCAGCCAAATTAGACACCAAGGAGATAAAGAAAAAAGATGAGAAATGCAGAACATAAGTTGCTACAAGTTCAATATTTCCCAAACTTCTGTCTTTTGCAAAGCACATAATGATTTTCCTATATAGGCACATCACTAAAACTATTATAAACTTAATATTTTTCTTTGAATTGATTACATATTTGTTTTACATAATTAAAGGGATGCTTTCATTTTTCATAAAAATTATTGAAGTATAATATTTATGCAGAGAAGTGCCCCAAACATAAATACATAACTTGGTCAATTTTCAACATGAAACTATCATCCAAATCAAGAAATGATCACCAGTATACCAGAAGCCCTCATTCTGCCTCTTCTCCTCAAAGGTAACCACTATGCTAACTTCAAAAACCGCAAATATGCTTGGCTTCTTTTAGAAACTTATTAAAAATGAACTTATGGTACTATGTAATCTTTAGTGTTTCCTTTTTTGTTGTTCAACATATTGGTAGTCAGATTTATTGATGTTTGTTGCAAGCAACAATAATTCATTAATCTTCATTTGCTGTAGAGTATTTCATTGTATAAATACACTACAATTTAATTGTTCCTTTGATAGTCGAAGGCAGTTAGGTTGTTTCAAAAATATTGCTACCACAAACATTTTTGCACCTTTTTGGGGAATGCAGAAGTGTAATATTTTTCTGTTGAGTATATGTTTTGGAGTGAAATTGATGGGCCAAGGTAAGTATGTGGTCATTTTTAATAAATACTGATAAGACAGTTTTCTGAAATGATTGTACCAATTTATTTTACACCAGCGATATATGACAGTTTGAATTGCTCTAAGTCTTTACCAACATTTGTTATTGTTAGTCTTTTTATTTTTAGCTCTTCTGGTTTGGATGCAATGGTATCACATTGTGGTTTTAATTGTATTCCCCTTCTGACTAATGAGACTGAACACCTTTACATTTAAATATTCTATTTAATGAAGTGTTTTCAGGGTCAAGCTATTCACCCATTTTTCTATTGTTTTACTTTTTCTAATTTATTTGTGGTAGTTCTTTATATACTCTGGACACAAGGCCTCTGTTGAGAATATGTAGTGCAAATCTTTACTCTCATTCTATGACTTGCCCTTTCATTTTTTAATGGTACCTTTAGATAAACATTCTTAAATTTAATATAGTCCAATTTTATCAATCTTTTCCTTTATGCTTAGTACTTTCCTTATGTTTTAAGGAATCTTTTTCTATCTAAAGTTGTAAAGGAATTTCTGATGATATATTCTATGTGCTATTTAGATTACAATTTATCTGTAGGTGATTTTTGTATGTGGTATGAAGTAGAGGCAAGGATCCATAATTTTTCATGTGAAGATCCAGTTGACCCACACAATTTATTTTATTTGTTTGTTTGTTTTGTTTGTTTGTGGTTTTTTAGGTGAGGCAACCCCTTGATTGACCTCACAGATTGCAAGGACCTGTCATCTTACAATCCCTTATTTTTTATTTATTTACTCCTACCCCACCTGGTCTTCCTAGGTGGTCTTCCATCCAAGTACTAACCACGCCTGACCCTGCTTAGCTTCCGAGATCAGATGGGATCGTGTTGTTCAGGATGGCATGACCATAGACACAATTTATTTTTTTAAATGATCCTTTTCCCCTGCTCTTCAGTGCCATAGGTGCCCATATACTATGGGTCTACTTCTGAATTCCTTATATTGGTCCATTAATATATGAGTCTGTTCTTGTGCAGATATCACATTATCTTAATGTAGCTTCATAATAACTCAGGATATTAGGTATATAAGTCACCTAATTTTACTGTTCTTCAGAACTGACTTGGCTCAACTTGGTGGTTTTTAGAATAAATTTGATATCAGTTCATCAATTTCCACAGCGAGGCGGGAAAGAGAGAGATTGAGAGAGAGAGAGAGAGAGAGAACTTTCCTGTGATTTTGGGGGGGGGGGATTATATTGAATTAATAAATCAGTTTGGGAAGAATTTACATCTTTATAACCTCGAGTCTTCCAATCCATGAAAACAGTACATCCTTTTATGTAAATCTGTTTTAATTACTCTCAATAATATTTTGTACTTTTCTATTTAGAGGTGTTGTACATCTTTTGTTAGACTTATTCTTAGAGACAAATGTTTTTCATTCTCTTAGCCTCCACTTAAAAATCAACATATGCCTCAAGAGGAAAATGGAGCTGAAGATCAGTTTTACCTTTCTGTGCTTCCTTTTTTTCTGAGATCTTGTCCCCTTGTGTTCTCACTGCCGTCATAATTCTCCATTTACTTCAAACATTTTTTTCCTTTTTTTCCTCAATATTTTATTATCGGAATTTTCAGACATAAAGAAAAGGTTACAATACTTAAAAATAAACAGCCATGTACCCACAGAACAGATTCTATAATTTACATTTTTCATGATTGGCTTGTTTTATCTCTCTCCTATCTGTCCCTCTGTCCATCTATTTATTATATTTATTGATGCATTTAAAAATTTGTTAATGCTGTCAGGACGCTTCTCTTTAAATATGTCAACATGTGTTTTGTTAACTAGAGTTCAACATTGTTTTGCAGATATTTTTCTTTGGACACAAAATTTACATAAATTGCATAAATTTTAAGTGCATAGACTGCATTTTGACAAGTCTATACACTGTATCACCCAAAGCTCTATCATTCCATAAACCTCTTTTATAATTCCATACATTACTGTATAATCCAAACTTCTGTTGCTCATGCCTCTTTCCAGTCATTTCCTACTCCCGCAACCCCAGAGGCCACAGCTATTATAATTTTTTTACACAACAGATTATTTTTGCCTGTTGTAAAACTTCATAAGTATGAAATCACATAAGATATATGATTTTGTGTAAGGCTCTTTAATTCAGTCTAATGTTTTTAAAGTTCATCCACATTGTTTTGTGGATCAGAATTTGTTCTTATTTATTGCTGAAGAGTATTCCATCATATGAATATACAACAACTTGTTTATCCATTTTCCTATTGAGAGACACCTGTGATATTTATATCCTTTGTCTTATTCTTGACCTTAGAGAAAATGCATTCAAAAGTTCACCATTAAGTATTATGTCAACATAATGCCATATATATATAT
>NW_011888897.1:3043129-3069685 GCF_000151845.1 Pteropus vampyrus | reverse complement strand
GAAGGGTTTTAAGTCTAATGCTGTTTCTTCCTTAAATTTTGATAAAATTTATCAGTGAAACCATGTTTTCCTATTGTTTTATTGGTAGAAAAGTTTATAATAACAAATTCAATTTTTCTAATATTTATTAGAAATATTTCTAATATTTCTAATAAAAGGTAAAAATTTATTCAGATATTTGATCATTTGTTAGCTCAAATAATTTGTCTATTTCATCTAAGTTGTTAAATTTATTGCATGAAATTCTTTGCATGATAGTCCCAAGTTTTCCTTTTAACATCAATCAGTAGGATCTGAGTGATACCTCTTTCTTTTATTTCTAATATTGCTAATTTTTTTTCTCTTTCGTTTTTCTAAACCAGTCTAGCTAGGAGGTAATCAATTTTGTTGATCTTTCCTAAGAACAAATTTTAGCTCTATTAATTTCTATTTCTTTTATTTCTTCTCTTATATTTATTATTTTCTTCTTCCTATTTTGTTTTGAATTACTTTGTTCTTCTCTTTCTAGATATTGAAGGTGGAACCTTAGGTCATTGATTTTTAGACCTTTATTCTTTTTTAATATAAGCATTTAAAGCAACAATTTTTCCTCTAAGATTGCTTTATCTGCATCGCAGAGATTTTGACATGTTGCATTTTCATTGTCATAGAGGTCAGAATATTTTCTACTTTCCCATGCGATTTCTTCTTTGACTTGTGGAGTAGCTAAACATGTGTTGTTTAATTTCTAATTACTTAGGGGTTTCTAGACCTTTCATTGTTATTGATTTCTAATATTACTCCATTTTTGAGAATGTACTCTGTGTGTGGTTTCATTCTTTAAATTTAATGGGTCTTGTTTTATGACCCAGCATATGGTCTGTCTTAGTAAACATACCACGTGTATGTAATAAGAATGTGTATTCTGCATTTATTGGGTATAGCTCTACAAACAGTAATTAAATCAAGGTGGTTGATAGTGTCATTTTTATCTTTACTGGCATTTTGGTTATTTGTTCTGCTAGTTGCTTAAGCAGGTATATTAAAATCTGAAACTATCACCAGGAATTGTCTATTTCACTTTCTATATCTGTAAGTTTTTGCTACCTCATGTAGCCAGTGGCCTGCCCTCAAGCTAAAAACTGAAAAAAAAAAAAAATCAAGCAAACTCACCCCATCTTTTTTTCCTTTTTGAAATATCAGCTCCCCCTCCAAAATATGCCTGCTTTTGTTCATTCTCTGGTCCCCAGTATATAGTTGTTATATGTAGGAGGGTTGGTATGAAAGGGCGTATGCAGCCATACACTAAAGTAGAACCTATAAATGGTTTTTTAAAAATATTTTTTCCAGATTTTCTAGGTATTTTTGGTGGAAAGATTGGTATATTACAATTTGGTCTGCCATACCAGAAGTGAAAGTCTCCAGTAAATGTATTTTTAAAGGAAGTTTTGTATCACCATAAATAGAATTGATAGTTAAAGCAAGTTAAATATAACTATGTTAGCATTAAAGTATTGGCTAGGTAGAAAGAGGAGAGAAAGAGCAATTAGGGGGATCGTTTTATAAACTATATAAATGTCTAACCAATGTACTATATACTTGAAACTAATAAAAATGTTTTAAAAAAAATTTAATGTTTATCAATGTGCCACAAAAATAATATTAATATATCTATCAGTGGTACCAATATTATGCTTTGAGAAAGTACCTACTTGCTAAAGTGATTGTATCATTGATACTGTGATAGCTCAAGTTTGGAAGGGATCTTAACTGTTCAACCACCCATCCAAATCTGAAACCCTTCCACAGCACTGTTTCAAGGTTGTCCTATGCCAGTGACAGAGAACAACTCATTAGTTATAGAGGCAATTGATTTGACTTTTGGAAACTCTCTGTGTCAGAACCATCACCTTTTTTTTTTACTTTGGTAATTTTGTAAATTAAATTTATTGATGTGACATTGGTTAATAAAAATGTATAGGTTTCAAGTGTACAGTTCAATAATACATCACCTGTATATTGCATTGTATTTTCACCACTCAAAATCAAATCTCCTTCCATCACCATATACTTGACCCCTTTTACCCTATTTACCTCTCTCTTCCCCACTTTCCCTCTGGTAACCACTAGACTGCTGTCCATGTCTATGAGTTTTTGTTTGTCTTGTTTGTTTGTTGCTTTCAGTTTTATATCCCACATATGAGTCATCCGTGTAAATTCTACCTGTCAATCCTCATTCTACCCCTTGGAGTCTTGTAGAACAGTCACATTTTCATTTACATCATGACTCTTTCAATTTCTATTTATTGGATGCTCCTAGGCTCCTGAGATCCATGATGCCAAGGACATATATATTGGTGTCCGTTCTTTCACAAGGAAGGAATTAGGAGGTAAATAAAAGAGTAAAGAATTTGACCCTCGGTTTTATTTTTTTGCTTTTTTACTTTATTGCAATAAAAAGAATAAATAATTCTACTAAAGAAACATTAGCAAAATAGATCTTTTTGCCATCTTTCATACAAAAAAAAAGATGAAAAAGCAAGAATGATATGAGGGGCAATTAATTCAGGTGAGAATCTTAAGATGTTATCTATAATGTTGTTGAAAAATAGAGTCCCTTCAATTAATCCTCTCTCCCCAGAAAGAACCAACCTTATGTCATCAAAAATAGGAAAAGTACCAATTTTACTTTTACAGCTGTCCTTTAACCTCTGCTGTGATTAAAACTCTTTCCCAGTTCCTACTGAAACCTTCCTTTTTGGCGTGGTGATTTTCTCTTCTTTTGCCAGAAGAGCACAATAGGAACAAAGTAAAGGAAATAAAAGATTAAAATAAGTTAAAGTAACAAAATAGAGGAAAGAAGAAAAAGTAGGGAAGGAATCGGAGGGAAATGGAACATTTCCAGAAGGAAGTTAGGTGATGTGGCTATTTCCTGGGGTTGTATAGGGAAGGCAGACAACGAGCAGCATCCTGGGAGTTGGGAGATGGGGTTCCACACACTCACTGATGAGTCTCACTGATGAGTCTCACTATCTGTGTGATCTCTAGTACACGTTCCTTCTTTCTCCTGGGTCTTAATAACTTCCGCCATAAAGGAGGGGTTGGACTAGGGGAATCGCAGGCTCCTTCCAACTCTGAAAGAACTGAAGTCATTCATTCATTCATTGATTCTAGATTGTAGTCAGTACCTGTGTTCCAATTTGAGATATAGAGTGTGGACTAGTGATTCATACTGTGAATTTCCTGCCAATTATGATTCTTTTCTCATCTTAACCATGGACTCTCTACTAACCCTGGGAAAAAGACATAGTTTTGGCTTATTAATTTCTATATATAGAAAGCTATTTCCAACTTTGCTGTGTATTTCTTTTATTTACTTTATTTTTAAGATGTCCATAAAGTCAACTGAGGAGATCGATACAGGTGGAAAGATAATCACTGTCATCATTTGCAACTTATTTTTTCTATTTGCTCTGAAGGAGCTAAATTCTATCTTTGGACTCATTGTGGAAAACTTCTGGCAAAAGACCTTTTAAGCAGTGGGTGAAGGACCAGTGAAATGCTCTTGTCCTTGTTTGGAGGCAGAGAGGCTAGACATGGTAGAGCAGTGAAATACAAATCTGATGCCTCATTACTATCTTGGCAGCAGCTCCTGATTTTAAAGCTCATTCACAGGCAGGTTTTGAACACTGGCTTGCATGCTGAGTCTGAGCTCTAAGTGGCATTTAAGTCTATGTGTATGCTAGAGGAAGAGACATTTGCATGAATGTACATTTGTGACTAATGGGATTCAAATGAAACATATGTAACAAAACATCGATTGCCCGTAATGTTCTAATCTAGGGTTCTGTAGTTTCTGAGTGGGCATTTACAGACTTATTACTAATTAGAGACTCAAGGTTTAACTTTCCCCTGTATATCTTGATTTTGCAAACACTTGTAGTTTTGATTAGAGGCCTTTTAATCTTTGGAACCAAGCCAATGGCCTGCCTCCTCGGAAGAATTTCTTAATAACTTGGCACCGTGTGACTTTGCCCTGCTGCTTGTGGGAGCTATCTTACCCAGGGCTGTCATGTAGTCATATATGTGTGTTCTGACAAAAGAACCTGCAGAGGAGATAGGTAGGTGCTGAAATCCGTCCTTCTTCCATGTACCAAGTCACTGCTCTGGTGTAAGTTGCATTCTCCTAGAAAGTCATACAAGGGGCCCAGAGAGGCATCTGATCCTATTCTACTCCAACATCCATATCTCTCCTCACCCCGCCTATGACAAACACGCTCAGGAGAATTGACTATACAGATATTGCGATATTGCTACTGCTGGTCTTAGCCCTGGACTAGAGACAGGAGACCTGGCTCACATCCGAGCTCCTCTGAGAGATCTTAGGTTAAGTTTGTTGTCCTCGCCGAGGCCTTGGTTTTCTCATCTGTAAAAATGCCACTCTCTCAAAGTTGGATGGTGTAGCAGGAACAGGCGGTTGAAGTTCAAACCTCTGTTTTGCCACTCGTTCTTACCCGTATATCTTTGGCCATGTTATGTAAACTCTTTATGCCTCACTTTTAAAAATCTGCACTATTATTACCTCCACTTTACAGATTTAAAAAATTGAGGTCTAAGAGGGGAGAGGCAAGTTGCCTAAGATCATCCAGGAGCTCAGACATGAATTCCATCTCCTAGTCTAGTGCTAAGGCCTGTGTGTGTGTGTGTGTGTGTGTGTGTGTGTGTGTCTGCGCGCACATGTGTAGAGGAAGAGACATCTGCATGAATGTCACACACGTACATGATGGTATATGTACACACATGTGTATACACATATATAACATACAGTACTTAAAACATGCAACATATATAATGCTAATATTATATACATTGTATGTTTCAGTAAGCACTCAATACATGTTACTGATGATGATGATGATGATGATGATGATGATGATGATCTGTAAAGACAGTTCCCACCTGCTAATATTCCTCCCTGTGCTGGGTGTTTATGGCTCTAGGAGACCCCAGCTTGGGTACATTTTGTTTTTTGAGCCTTTTTTGCATTCTGAATGGGGTCTGAGGGCAGCTCAGGGTGGGAACAGGGGTAGAACTGTTAGTGAATTGGCTGATAAATAAAGCAAACCATCAGATGGGGTGGCTGCATGGATATATTTGTATATGTTTGTGTATATTGGGGATAGTAGAGGTATATAAGCTTATTTTAACTTGAACTCAGCTTTTCTTGGCCTCCAAAAACTGTTAACATCCCTTTTTATTGTTTTGTGGGAACTCTGGGTACAAAGTCTTTAAAGTAAAAGACTCGGTGATTAATTAATCACTCTTTTCTTAGTTTTCCTAGACCACTGCAGTGGAGAGAAGAATGTTTGCCAGGAGACATGGATAATAGAATGAACCTTCTTTGCCTCCCACCCCACCCCACCAACTTAACACCCGTCTTATTAGTGGTAAGTAAAAATTGGTCTTAGGGACAAAAGGATGGATGAGTGACCTTTGCTATGTCTCCCCAGGATCAAATTCTGAGGAGAGATGTGTGGGAGGAGAGTACTCATAGGACATGTTATTTATTATACATCACTGTTCTATGCATGGCTAGGCCAGACAGGGCTCCTAATTAGGGGTAAGAAGACTGGATTCCCATCCTACTTAGCCCTAGATCCTCGGAAAAGCTCCACCTTTACATTGATAAACACTTACTTCCCAGACTCTCCCCATCCCTTACTACCCAGTAGGGGTATTAAATGGAGGGTGTAGCCAGAAGACTTTTCTAATCCTTAATCCCACCCCAAGTCTCCAACCAGAGGCAAACCCCCAAATGACTTTAAAACCCAGTAGAAGAAATTGTGGAATGGAAATAGCACTGGTTTTTCAGTTGGCTTTTTCAGCCATGAACTTGTATCTTGTGTCCTTTTTCCAACAGGCCACAGAAAGTGCAAAAGGCAGGCTTCCCTCACACTGACTGCTCCAGCAGTAATGGGTAGGAACACTGCTGCCATGGAAACGAGAGGGCAACTCACCGTGCTTTGCACAGAGAAGTCATCTGGCAATAGCTTGTAATCAAGCTGGACTTCTCATTCAGCGATATCACTCTGGGGCTACTGAAGGTGGAGGAGAGCAGATTATATAAAACCTCCAACTGATTCAAACACACTAATTCAAGTTAGTGTGTTTCTTTGTTTCTTTATTTATATTCCCAGTTATATAAGAAGATAAGGGTAAGCCCCCTATACACAGGGTATAACCAAAGAATTGAGAAGTTTAGCGCCTTCCCTAGCTCCCAAAGCTGTCCATCTCCAGCTCCCTGATGATTTTATGGATAGCATTGTCTTTCACGATTACTCAGTGTTCTTACAGCATAAACTGAAGCCTAAGCAACACCTACCATCTCCCATTTCTTCCTAAACATTCAATGTCTAGAATCCAGACCCTTCCCCAGATGAAATGAAAAGACCACCAAGCTGGGGTTTGGAAACTGGACCTGGACTCTGTTAGTCCGGCCTTAGGGCCCCAGACTTCTCCTGAGGCTAATGTACCTGCTCCATGGTTCTCAGAGTCCCTAAGTTCAAAAGCGTCTGCTTATTTTGAAATATCTAAATTGATCCTAATTTTCATGTTCATCTCAACATTTGGTTATGTCTAAATGCAACTGCGGAGGGCTCAGGAAACAGCTGGCTGGTGAGTGGACACGGCATGGAAGGGACCGGTTACTCCCAACATTTGCAAATCTGAACCTGAACTATGAAATGCTGGCGTACGTGATGAGAGCGATAGCCTATTGAGTATTTTATTGCCTGAAGATGGAATTAATGGCAATGCCATATCTATGTCGAGCCCAGGTAATAAAACTTTACGAGTTCCTCTCCATGAAATATTTTGTTTATGTCACATGGGTCTAATCGAATGTTTTTTTCTTTTTCTTCACTTCCCCACCCCCACCCTTTCCCTATCCTTTTTGTCTCCTGAGGCCTATTCCCTTTGGAAATGCATTAGTTTCCTAGGAAACCTTAATGTCATTTTTTTTTTTTTTTTATGAGTGGAGTTTGGTGTAGCATACAGTTAATTTATGGTGTGGTTAGGAATTCATGTCATGACTGGTGAAACAGGAGACTTTATTATGATTTCTATATCCACCTGTGTCGTAGGAATATATGCCTTCTTTCATTATGGGTAATTTCTTGAAACATAATTATGAATGCATATGCTGTTTCACAAAATGAGTTGATCCATTGTTGTTCAATGTAATTCGTCATATTGTTCGATGTAAGTGCTAGAACATAATTAGCAATAACAACGAACCAATGATAAACTAGGCAATCTGCTTAGAGTTGAAGGACATGATGGAATTTCCTTTTAAGTGATGAGAGGGTTCTGCCTTAGAGGTAAAGAATGAATAAGATGAGATTTTGAAATCCTTCAACGATGCTGTCCAGGCTCTTTGAGGTCCACATTAGGAGTGTACATAAATTCTAAATATGTCAACTACTTCATTCCGCTCATTTCTTTCTGTCTTTGTCCAAAGGGGAAAATACATACCCACAAAGTTACATTAATAAAATGTTTAACAGCTTACAAATGACAAACAGGATATTCCAGAGTCAAGTTTCTTTCTAAAGGCTGAGATCTCTTACCAGTGGGGTGGCAGTGTTTTCAGTTTAAGGACTGTTAGTTGAGAGTTAATGTTTCCGTTGTGTCTGGCACCATGCTGAGTGTTTTAAATAAATAAGTTCATTCAGTTCTCATAATCCTCCTATGAGGTTGGCATTGTTTCTGCCAATTACAGATGGCTTCTGAGAAGTTCAGGAACCTGTCCAAAGACACACAGCTAATAGGTGAAGAAGGCAGCATGGAATCCAGGTCTATATGACTCCGAAATCCACTCTTTCTATGAGTTCTAGTTCCTGATCTGTTACTATGTTTTTTCTGTTTCCCTGAGGAAGGTCATGGAGAGGCTGGAGCCTCAGTTTTCTCAACTATTAAATGTAGAGTAGTGTCACAGAGGCTGATAGAACTTGATCTCTAGGATCCCTGCTCTATTTAGAGATCAATGCTGATAACAGCAAAGCTGTGCTTTCATGAGATGATATAAATTTTAGGGAAGATTGGGCTTGCTGAGTAAACACAGACAAGTCACTCCGTTGGAAAAAAAATAATGTACTCACTTTGAAAAAAAAATAAATGCCTCACACAGGACTCTTGAAAGCATTCGGTGGGGGGTGGGGGGGAGTTGCTAATTGGCATGATAGCTGGTGTGACTGTTGGTTGATAATGCTGCAGTTAATATGCATGAATGTAGTAATGGGTGGGCAGCCAGGAATTTTTTGAGTGCCAGGAGCCAAGGTAGCATGCAGGCTTTCCTGACTCTTAAGTTCCTAGTCCCTATGCAAACACCTTTATCATTTACTTTAATTGTTTCAGAAACATAGACTTTCAGGCTCCATCAGCTCTAGCAGCTGTCTGGGTGACTGGGGGCAGGGATGGATGAGGTAGGGCAAAAGAAAGAAGCTGCGACCATTCTGCCAGACTTCTCCACAGTGCCCTCCAGCAGCAGAAGAGGCAACTTGCAAACATTTTAGGCTCAGCTAAAGTGGGGAGCATAGCTTAGCAATCTCAAAGACAGAAAAAGAAAAAGAAATTAAAAAAAAAAAACAACGCAGAAAACAATGAGAGAGAACAAACATTCCAGGCTAGCTATATGATCATGGGGAAAATAACCAGGCTTTTGTCATATATGGTCACAGAGAAAAAAGGATCTTTGGATACCATTCGGCTCAATTCTCTCATTTCGTGGGTCCACATGTCACAATGAATTAACCACATGCTGCTAACTGCCCCCCAACACACAGTTCACTTAACTAAAACATCAAGTAGATAAACGGTCTTTTCAGAAAGTAAAGGCATAATTCATTCCAACATTTCCATTTTGTTTCTATTCAGTGTTTCAACCACAGAGTGGTGCTATTGCAAAAGATAAGGGTGGGCAGAAGGCAAGCTCTAGAAATTTGCTCTAGGAAATAATTTCAAAGGGGGGCTTTCAAACACTAGATCTAGTTTCTGCTCTCACAAACCACTTGCAAGAGTCAGGGCCTTCCACACTCAGATGCAGCAGAGAGAAAAAGAAAGTTCAGCAACCTAAAAATACAGTCAACAGATGGACAGCCAAGGCTGTAACCACGGAGTCAACTTGGAGAGGGGTGATTACCTAATCAAAAAGGACCTAGTTCTGGATGGACTTCCATACCCAGCACCGTCTGTGGGGCATGAACTCACCAGCTTACTTCCAGTTCTGTTCTTTGCTTTACCTCTCTCTACCACTAAGAACTTTCTCTATTTAGGAAGTGACAGTGTTGAGCAGTCCAAAAATTACTCTCTAATACATACGATAATCTTTTATTTTTTTTTTTTTTTTTTTTTTTTTTTAAATACAGCTTTCTACTTTTCCTGGCCACCCTCTTCTTACCAGAAGACACGGCAGTCTCTCGTCTTCTTTAGAGAGGAGAAGAGAACCTTTACCTCTGAAGTAGAAAGGGAAACAGTAAAGGAAAAGGCATTGTGCCTTTTCTAGGGAGATTGCCTGAAGAATTTCTTCCACAGAGGGCCAGTGGCTGTCCCTTCGAGGGAAAGGGAGAAAGTGGACCTGTCACCCTCTGCTTCTGCCTGGTTCTGTCACCCTTGCTCTCTCCTTCCCTCAGCCCCTCCTTTCCTTTCCTCCCACCTCCCCAAAGGCACCACACATATTTGGCAAGATTAAGGTGTCACCTCTCATATTACAAGGCGTGTTGATTGCACGCAAAGACAGACCCACCAGCTCAGGATAAAAACCCTCGAATTGGGAAACAATGCAAACTCTTCTTGTGATCGCCTAGGTCCTGGCAAAGTGAGGTGGCCAGTCGGTGACCAGCATCTGCAGAACGAATCCGGGTCTTAAACTCCCTGCTGCCTTCCCTTCTTTTTTTTCTTTCTGATTTTTCAAATTTAAGTTTGCCCCCTTCCCTTCCCCTCCTCCCTCCAGACTGCCAGTGACCGAGGAGCTGCAGGCCGATCAGCCTGCACATGTTTTTAACCCATTCCTCGCTGCAGCAGGAGCCGACCACCTCTTTCCCTGCTATCTTGGGGTTACTGGAGGACCTGGGGCTCCAGAAAAGGGGCCCTAGAACTTGGCCAGTGGAGCTGAAACTGGGGCCTGACTCTCCCCTTTGAAAGTGGAGCGGGAGGGGGCAAGTCCGGGAAGTGGGGGAGGGCAAGGAGGCGGGCCAGAGCAGGGGGAGAAAACCAGAACCCAACAGGGCACGCCCAGTCCAACCTTCATGGTGCTGTGGACCGAGTGGGGAAACAACTCGACAGCCTGATCTGGCCGGGAGGAGGACCTCGGCGAGGGAGGTACTGAAGGAGGACCTTGTTCTTCGCAGGGACCGCAGGAGGTCCGGTCCCTGGGCCTCCGTGGGCGTTTCTGGCCGTTTTCGATGTGGCAGCCTCCGTCAGCCAGGATAATGATGAGGCAGGTACAATCTATTTAGTACACAGCCCCCAGACTCTTCAACGCTTTCCTATCTCCCCTCGGACCCCGCATCCTCTCTCTACCGTGGGGTTTGGCCTGATCTGGTAGGCGGAGTGCGGTGCTTCTTCTCGGGGTTTGACCAAATTTTCAAACAAGTCAAAAGAATTCGGATTTTCTTTGAACCTGGACCCTAGCCTGGAGCATAGAGTGGGCTGCTTATTAGATACCTGGAATGGCAGGGGCAGGGAGGAGACGGCGCATCCTCCCTTCCCGCCCCCAAACCGCGCGTGAGTCAAAAGGTCCTGGCAAGAGATAGGATGAGGAGTGCCGAGATGAGGTGGCAGGGAGAAAGAGGTGGGGGCTTGGAGATGAGGTTCGCTACTCCACAACTCGGAGACTGGGGTCGCAGGGGAGCAGGACAGCAAAATTCCCCTCTGAGACTCTGGATTTCTCGTTGACCTTTAACTGACATCCCCCCTTCTTCTTTCGATGGCAAATGGGCGAAAACAAGATGACTTAACTCGGTAAATTTAGAGAGAACGATCTCAGAACAAGTGGGGGTCTAATGAACAGCTAAAATTATCTCGAAATAAGAAAATTTTGCCCCCTCCCATTCCGAAAAATCTACGAGTGGGGAAGTGAACGTCACTACTTTCTGAGGTCTACAAAGAGGTCTGTTTCTTGCCTTTTCTGCTTCCCGCGCTGTCCCCGTGTGCAGACTAGTGGGTGCTGGATGGGTGCTCAGCTGCAGGGCCTGAGCCTTGTTTGGAAGGAAGGGGCTTTTATGTTAGAGGCTGAGTGAAATGGGAGGCTCCGATCCCCCCCACTCTCCCTTCAGGCTCACGCTAGCACAAATAAAACAGACAGACAGACAGACAGACACACGCGCGCGCGCGCGCACACACACACACACACACACACACACACACACACACACACACACCTTGGTCTCCTTGACCCCCGACCCTCCCTCCCCCAATACCTCTCTGATTTGATCCCTTGGCCGCCTGCACAGCGCCCTGGGTACTGGTGCCCACCAGCAGCGAGTTCGCTGGGGAGCGATTGTCCTTGGGCGTGTACGTGTTGCGGGTTGGGGGAAGGAGTGACGGGTGGGCTTGATAGGGGGTGGGGAGAGATCTGGAGCTGGAAGAGTCTAAGGTTTGGAGGAGGAGTTTACACATTAGACCCGAGCCGCCCAGAGGAAAGAGACAAGAAAGGCCTTTCTGTCTAGAAAAGAAAATCTTAAATAAAAAGAATAAAAAAGAAGAGCAAAAAAGGAACATTTTAAGAAAAAGAACAAATAAGACAAGTTGGAGATATTAACATGTAAAATGTAGCGAAAAGTAGAATATTTCGTTTTTTCCTGGATCTCTAAAAGGGAAATCAAGGGGGAGACTGAAGTAGACTACTCGTTTGGAAGTTGCTGGTGTTTTTCTTTAAGATGATCTAGGAGAAATGACCCCTTTTCCCCACCAGCCCCCCAAACCTAGTCTGAGGGGCACTGGGGAGCAGGCCGGCGAGTCGCTGCGGGCCGGGCGCGGGGGCGGGCGGCGCGGCGCGCAAGGGGTTAAGGCGCTGAGCGCGGAGCCATCTGGCCGGGTTGGCTGGTTATAACCGCGCAGATTATGTTCACGGGACTCAGAGTTGAAGGCTCCTCTCCCTACCGAGCAGCTCCGCGCGCGGCCCCGCGAGAGAGCCCGGCGCAACTACTTTCCTCCCTTTTTTTTTCTTTCTCCTCTTTTTCCCCCTGCTGGGTAGTGGCGGCGGCGGGGTGGGGGAGACTTTGAATGACCGAGCTTGCGTCCACCTTTCTCTTCATGTCGACGTCCCTGGAAACAGTCACACGGATGCCATGGTTACTTCTGCCACGGTAAGGAGAGGTGGCCACGTTGGGCGGGCAGGTTCGGGACTGGGGGGCCTAGTGGGGTTTTTACCTATGGAGTAGCGGGGGTGCCTCAACTCCGCACCCCGCCCCACCCCCATCATGCTGCTTTCACTCACTTTTCCCGGCTCGTGCCTTCCCCGAAGTTTGCGCTGGAATCAGTCTGGGCCGAGGCGCAACCACACACACACACGCACACATACACGCACACACACACACACACACACGCGCACACACACACACACACACACACACGCGGACACTCCTCCCCACCTACTCTCGCTCGTCCTTCGGCTGCGAGAAACCACCCAATATCTGGGAAAGTGATCAGGTTTAAGGGACCTGGATTGGAAACGGGGGGGTGAGGCAGAGGCGCGGGGAAATGGGGACGACGGAAGGGTAGGGACTGGATTCAGCAAACCGCCAACCCCCCGCTCCCCAACACCTCCTTCAGAGAAGGCTCCCCGCACATACTGTAACAAAAGGGGGTGGCAGACAGACCCCGGGCAGGAAAAAGGCGAGGTGTCGCCGCCACTCACCGGCACGCGCCCTGCTCCCGGCTCCCAGACGCTCGGAGTTCTCCGCACGCCTCCCCCTGCCGCGGTCCGGGAGTGGGCTGGGGGAAGGGACCCGGAGCTCGGACCTGGAAGGTCGCGTCCTAGTGTGGGAAGTGGAGACTCCTCGCCCGGCGCGGCGTACCTGCTCTGGAGGCACCCCGCCTCCGTCGAAAGCTTTTCTCCGAAACGACCCCACACCCCGGGCAGGTCTTGGTCAGCGCCCACCCTGCGCCTACCCTGCGCCTACCCCACCCTGGGTCTCTGCGCAGATGTTGGAGCTCTGCGCGCGGCCCGAGCACCTGGGACCCCGCCGGGGAACGGCGGACACGGGGGCCGGGCTGTCCCTAGGGAATTCCTTGCAGTATCTCCAAGCCAGCTCTAGGAATTTGAGGCGGAGGTGTGGGAAGTCTGAGAGACGCGGGGACCAGCGTAGCTAGGTCGGAGTTAAAAGGATCTACAACGGTCTAACTCGCTGCATTGCCCCATAACTCTACGCATACTTCTAATGAAATTTGGGACGCTTTGGAGTTGAAAGTCTGGGAAAAGAGGGACTGTGGTGGGGGAGGGGACTCTGCTAGTTGCTTTCTAGTGCGAGTGGGTGCTCGGCGAGGAGGCACTGCTTCTTTGAGGGAGTTTGGCTGCCTCGTTCCTCATTTGCGCTTCAAATGCACGGAACTGAGACCCTGCGCGGACTCTCATTGGATCCGTGGCTCGAGGCAATTCCAGGTGGAGGAAACACGGAACCAGACCGCCTCGTCTCGACCTCTGGCGGCAGGCGACAGGTTCAGAGTCTGAGCGGAGGCAGCTGCCTAGACACTGAGCGGGAGCGCCGGGCTCAGAGCTGGAGAGCTCGGAGACTGCGCGCCCGCGGACTTGTTTATGTGTGTGAAGAGCAGGAGGCGGGAGCTGCAGTGGGCGGAGGTGCGGGCCGGGGGGGTGGGGGGCGCTAAAAGGGAGTGGGTATCACTCCTGGAGTCTGATGTTTGCAACTCAGCCGATTACAGACCTGCTTTTTAATAAAAACATACCCTCTTCCACCCTGCAGAACAGAGCAAGAAAATCATCCAAGCCCTCTGCCCTGACTTCAGGGTGGGAGACAGTTGTAACGTAGAGGGAACTTTTCCGCTGGTGCTGTTTTCGTCGCTCTCAGAACTCCTCCAGCAGACGCAGCCTGCCCCCTCCTGCCCCCAATTCCTTCCTGACATGTTACACAAAGAAAGTTGGGCGGTAGAATTCAGGGGATAAAATCCAGCAGCCTCTGCCCTGGGCTCAAACACTCAGCCCTGGGGATGGGAGTGGGGGGAGAGGAAAAGAAGGCGAGCTCTGAACAGTGTTGGAGGGAGACTGGGGAGCGGGGTGGGGGGCGGTGCAGTAGGGAGTGGTGAGGACTGCATTGTGGCTGGCGGTGGAGGATTTGGTTCCGTGTAAATGGGTCTGCTTTCCTTTGGGGGTTGAATCAGGACCCTTGGGTGCTCTGTTCTGTAAGTCTCTGCATAAGGGTGTGGATGGAGGGGTGGCCAGAGAGCAGGAGCTCCACCCTGCCCTGTCTGCCGTGGAGGCGTTTCTGAGGAGACTGTGATGCACATATGTGTGACTAGCAGGAGATGAGAGCATGTGGGAACATAGGTGTAGCTAATGAGAAATCTGTGCCGCGAAGGGTGTCAGCGCAGGAGAAGAGGTACAGTGTGTTGAAGACAGATGGCTTGTGCATGCCTGCACAGACACACGGAGTGGGTGTGGTGTGGGAGGGCGGCTGGGCCATGTGTGGCAGTGAAAGGTGGAGAGTCTGGAAGGTTAGGTGGCTGAGGATTACCAAAGGGATGTGCGTGGGGCAAGGAAAGATTATCTGAGGGGAGCAGAGTGTGAATTTTATGAGTGTGCAGTCGGAAGTTTAGTTGGGATGGCATTGGGTATGTAGGGGATAGCAAAGTGTGGACTAAAACACTCATTGTGGAAAGACTTGTCAGGGAAGGATGCTGGCTTGATTTTTGCCTTCTCTCCCTCCCCAGCTCCCCAGAGTGGAGGAAATTGGAGAAGTCTTAGAATAAGGGATGTACATTTAAGAGGAGAAGTCTTGTGTGTTGGCATTGGGTGGGGATAACGGGGATGTGTGCAAAAGATTGGAGTAAGTAGAGAAATATATTTTACATGCCTACTGGCAGAGACGCATGCTGTATTATGTTATATAATGGATTTCCTATTTAATAGAGGAATTCGCTGTCATCAATTAATATTGATTATCTATTAAAATTTATGGAATGACTACTGGATGCTCAGCCCATTGCTGGGTGCTGGGCCATGGCACAGCGCCCTGGAAAAATTCCTTGTTGAGGCTCAGCTGACTGCTGTGATTTTACCAGGAGGAATGAAGCGAACTCAGTGCTAGTTGAGGTTTCTTCAAGAACTATAATTCAGTTTCTAGAGATGTTTATGGATCTTGGGGGCCAAAGGGAAGCTGACTTGAAATATATCTGTGGTTTTGTAAAAAGAGGGCCTAAAGATAGGGATGATGTATAGTTTTGTGTGTTGGGGAGGGGACCGAAGCATGTTACTGTTTCTGGGAACTGGGGTGGGTGGTGTGCAGCAGTCCAGGTCAGAATGCAGGTCCTGACACATTTGGAAAGTGGGTTTCTGAGACTATATAGTGCCTAGTTACTAGCAGGAACAAGACTTGATACGTGTAGCTGAAGATGAGAGAAGTGTGTGTGCACATGCGCACACACAAGCACACTATGGCGCTGGAGTTAAGTAACCAGGAGAAAGCTAGCTAGGAGAATAGGAGAGGTGTACATTCTGGCTTTGTGAGGGCGTGGGTGTATGTTCTTGCAGAAATTTGTGTGTCCGGGGCAGGATGAAAATTGTCTTGGATGCTCAGATGTGCATCATAATTAAAAAAGCTATAGATGAAAGAAGGGCTGTAGGCTTCGGTAGCCTTTGGGAAATGAGGGGAACGTGAACTTGGTTGGGTTCACACCCTGACAGAGCTAGCGATGCAAGTGGATCAGAGCAGGGAGAGGGATGTGCTTCGGCTGCACATACTTGCTTGTCTGGGCCAGGTGACAGGGAACTTCATTTATTAGGTTCTAATCGTGTGAGGGCATATGCTTGGGGAGGCCTTTATTTGACTCATTACATTTTTGAATCCATGAAATTACAGCTGTGCCATTTTGAGTTTTGACCTTACTTTTAGGGGAAATTCATCTATGAAAGAGAGATATGATATAAGGTCAGAAGATCTGGTGGCAGATATTTCTGAGGTTGGTGTGGAGGCAGAAGACTCCCTAATGAGAATGCTTTGATTCTAGTCCCACTCTGCCACTTCAAAGCAGTGTGACTTTGGGAATTTTTTTTTTTAATCTCTCCGATCCTCCCTTTCATTTCTCCTTTTGTAAAATGGCAATGTCTGCGATGCCTCAGTGAAGAGGAAAATTCACACTGCTTTTCCCCCCAATCAAAGCTTGGTGTGTTTAGTACGAAGCTTTTCACAGAGATGAAGCCTAATCGAATACAGGCGCTAGAATGTATGTGAACCATTGTAAAAATAGGATCTGTACCTCTTCCCTCTGATAGTACAAATTGGTAAAATAGTCTTAGTGCCTTCTGCATGTGTACTGCTCATCCACCGCGTAAATAGAACTTTCTATAACTACCTCAGTTTACTCATTCATAAAATGGAGGCAGCCAAACCTAGATTATAGTTGATGGAAATCTGTATTCATAAAAGGTTTTCGAACTATTCACAAGAAAGGTAGTCCAAAATCAATGTTATTAATTATAAGAGACAGACATCGTCCTATTCTTTAACATGAGCTATGTAGACCACGACTTCAAAACGAATGAGACTTTGAGAACACAGAAAATAGTAATTGTCCTTAGCATATTTGAATAAAAGAGGAACAAAGTCCGCCACGTCAGGTTACTATCACGGTCTTTTTCTCTAACCTGTGGGTCCTTAGCCGGCAAGAGCCTTTAGGTGTGTGAAATGGACATACACCCAGTACAACCACTTTCCGCAGAGATGAAAATGGAGGCACAGAGGGGCAAGGAAACCCACCGAAGCATCTGAGTCCTCCCAGAAGTCAGCACATGCTGTCAACTCCTGGCTCAGAGTCAGGCTCCCATCCTCGAATTCAGTGGCCATAAATAGTCAGGAGCTAAGCTATTTCCGTGAGGCACTAAACCAATTCTGTTGCTTTTCTTGGCGAGATTGGGCCAATTAAGTTGATTGGAAGAGGTCACTGCTGATGGGTCTCACATTCCCCAGGCGGGACAGGCTAGCAGAGTTTAATTACATAACATTTCCCATCTCTGCAAGTCCACTCCCAGATGTATCAGATGTTCAGGCCTCTCCTCTTCCCCTCCATTCAGGACGACTAATTGAGCAGGCGGCTTCTGCTCCAGGCTTCCCTAGACCTTTTCCTGAGCAGTTAGTCCCACCCCAACAGGAGGGAATGTAAATCCACATGTTGGCTGATGTGAGAGAGGGGAGTCAGGCAGACACAGAAGATCTTTAAAACCCACCACCCCGCTTTAAGACCTCACCAGCTGCTCTTTTACTCTTTAATGAGGCAGGCAGTTTCTGGCGGCGGGTTGAACTAATGACCGTTGCTAGGGTTTTAGGTTTAGTTTTATTTAAAATTGAGTTTGTTGGAGAAGGACCAAATCTTCTACTGGAGACAAGCCTAAGCCCCGTGTGGTGTTGCTGATAAGGTCTGTGGATGTACTTGTGCGTGGACAGAACGAGAGGAGAGCACAGGCTGTGTGTGCATGCTGGGGCCCATGTGAGCACAGTAGCGGCCCTGGGTGATCAGGAGGCATTGGTAGAGCTTATGGGTGGCAGGTATATGAGCACCTGGCTCACATTGGACTGTCATTGTATTGCTTCTCGCAAAAGGGCCAGATTGTGGAAAAGTGGGGAGCGACTTCTTTCAGATCATTTGTATATGGGGATGGAGGATGTGTGAGCTTTTAAGAAGGATGAGGCCAGAGTAGATAATTCCTCACTCTTGCCTGGACAGATTTCTATTAAGGTCAAGGCTGGACAAAGGAAGCCTTTCAAAGGACTCAAAAACCTGTGAAAGCAATGTAGATGACCTAAGATCTTTAAAGTATTTTTCGGTGATGGTGGTGGTAGTAGTTTCCCATAACTCAGCTTTTCATTCTACCTAGAAATACCAAGGGGCTAGAGAGTGCATGCACCCCTGGGTGGTCTGAATACATTGGCTGTTACTGGGAACCACCAGAGGCTGTCTGTGTCCCTGAGCATCCTCACAGGACAAACCTCTGAACATAACAGTGGTTTAGCTGGAGAAGAACAGATTTTGAAGTGAAATTGGGTGGGATCTGTTGTGGTTGCTCACTTTTTAGCATTATCTGCAGAGAAGACATTTGTTGAGCCCCAAATCCTTTATGGATTTGTTCAGTCAGGGATTTTTGAGGATTAAGGTTCTTGCTCATTCAAGGGCAGAGCTGTAGGAGTAAATGACAGATTACTGATCATAAAGATCCCAGACCAAGGTGACCTTAAGCAGCATAGGGCAGCAGAAAGCCTGATGACTTGGAGGTTGGGGACCAAACTTGAGACTGCGCTCTGTCACTAATTAGCTGTTGTGTGACCCTGGATATTCTCTCCAGGCCTTGATTTACCCATCTGTAAATGAAGAGCTTAAATTAGAAGATCTCAAGGTCCTAGTCTATCTCTGCCATCCTAGGATTCTGCAGTAGCCCCATCCTCCTGCCCAGTCAGTGCTAGTATGTCTTGCATGAAGCACATCTTGGCACGCCCTAAATGAGCTCCCGTTTTTTATCTTTGGGAAATGGCTGAGTCAAAGGCAGAAAGGCACGCAAAGAATTTGCCATAGTGTTTTGTTTTGGCCAAGAATGCTTATGGAGTTGGCTTAGCCTGCACAGTGTGTGCAGAGCTGAAAGGGGTTGGGTTTGGCTTCCTGGTAGGCCTGATGCTAATTAATCAGCCAGCTTTCACATGAATACCTTTTAGTGTCAGTGTTTCTGACTAAGATAAGTACCCACCTTTAAGATGATTGATGATGATTGATGATGATGATGATGATAGTTAGTATTTGAGTACTTAGTGGATGCCAAGCATGATTACAAATATTGCATGACGTTACCCCAAGGCCCCAGATAATTTTATTTACAGATGAAGAGACTGAGGTTACATGAGGTTAAAGGATATGATTACAGTTATACAACTAGATGGCGTGGTGGTTTTCTATCGTGAAGCCTGTCGCCATCCCCAGTCCATCAACTGCCAGTTAGATTCTGTTTCTTTGCATTCTGTGGTGTCATCCAGATGAGAAATTGTTTGATAGTCGTCTGCAAAATCTGTCACCCCACAGGGTAACCTGCTTCACTGGAAGGTTCATTTTCACTTGTAAGACAAATGTTGACGTTTTCTAGCCACCTGCTGGCAAGCATGTGTCAGATCTGTCTTAGCTCCCATTGGGCACCTCCTCCCTCTTTACTTCCCATTCTATTGACAGGGAATCTGCCCATCCAGAATGGAGGTATTGATTTAAGCCACAGTTGCCTTCTTGTAACTTCTGTAAGATTGGAGCTGGACATCTGTTTTGATCCACATGCCTACGAGAGGTGGTAGGTCCCAGCATTCTTGAGTCCTGTGAGGACTGTTGTACAAAATCAAAGTAAAAGAGAATCTGAATGGAGAACCTGAGGGCTTTTCAGAATCTGGAAAGTGGCTTTTCTTGATAGGCTAGGGAATGCCCTCCCTTTATACAGGGGCCAATGTGAATGTAGATATTTTTCAGTGAGAGGTACGGGGCAGAGGTGCTGCTAAGGACTGGGTTCCCCCTGGCTCAGTTTGATGAAGAGCAGATCAGTTGTGTAGTCCTCCAGCCCTGGCACTTGTCTGATGCCTGCCCTTCTCTCGGCTGTACCAGAGATGGGGAAGCCAGAGGGGTGCTTGGGGTGCACGTCGCTGTCTGTGAAGTGTGTGACTAAAGGTTCTTGTTCTTTCTCCTTCCACTGATTTCCCCATCACCATTACCACACACTCATCTTCAAGGCAATTAATGAGAATGATGGTGTTCTGTTGCTTCAAGGTATGGCAATGTGCAAATAAATGTACATCACTAACCTAATGCTGGTGAGGTTGTAGGTGCTTCCATAATAAAACAAAAGTTGTTTTGTTTAAAACAACTTTTCACATGTAAGGTGATAGGTGATGCATTTCTTCTTTATAAAATGACATAGCCCTTTTATTACTTTTTTTTTTTTTTAATGATAGCCAGGTCCTTGCAACTTACTGCCCTCCTCCACAATTTAAGCCTCTGACATTTAAAAATATCTTCTCCCTCTGGTTCCAAATGATCCCTTAGGGAATATGTTTCAAGTTCTCAGTCTGGGATTATTTCCAACCTGTGTCTAGGGGACCTACTCCTGATGGTTCGTAGGGCATATCCCTAGCTTCCACTGGGTTCAAGAGGAAAATGCAACTGAGAAATCACCTGATTCCCAGCAAGTGGTTTGGAAGGAGCCCAGCTCCCCTGACATCCAGCTTGCTACCTTGCACAACTTGCCACACTTCTCTTTGCAAAGGACTCAAACTAGCTTTGTGACCTGGAGCAACTCACTCTCCCTCCATGGGCCTCTGTTTCTTCTTCTGGAAAAGGAGGGGCTTGGATTCACTAGAAAGTCAAACAGACCCTGCCAGTTATGACAGCCCACATATTTTGTGATCCTGCTGGTCCCTAAGCCTCACTGTGGCCCAGGCCTAGGATTTCCAGGTATCCTTGCTGGTTTGGAGGATTTACATGCAGAAATGTGGAGGGGCGGAGGAGGAGATTAAGTTATGTGGTGCCAGATAAGTTATTGAACATATGGATGAGTGCATGTTTGTAACGTGCTGAAGAAGCAAGCTTGCCAGATTTGTGGCAGATCTTGGATTGGAAGTTGAGAGCATAGGGAGAGGTTTATGTGGGCTAAAATTGTGGGTAGCTGAATTCAGTAAGCTAAGTCAGAAAGATCCCAAACTACAGGCAAGGAGACCAGAGTCCACCCCTAACTCTACCAGAGGCTGACTGTTCATTTGGGGGCGTCTCCGAATCACAGCAGGTTTCACTTTCCTCATGTGTTAAGTAAGAGTTAAGGGCTCCTGACTTTGGCGATCCATGAAGCCTTTCCTGCCTCATCATTTATTGTGGGAATTGGAGATTAGTAGAAAAACCCGGGTGGATGGCTCCATGCAGGGATATGGTTTAAACGTAGAGGGAAATGTCCTTTGCAAAATGACACAAGTGGCAAGAATATACATCTGTTCCTGAATTTGAGACGGCTTTGGAGGACATGTTCTGTGTGTGCATCGTGTTTAGAGTGGGCTCCCCTTTGTCTACACCAAGGGTATGGGCATCATCGTTCACATCTTTGCTTCACCATTACCTTCTCTGGGAAGCCCCTCTGTACTCCCCAGAAAGGCTGGGCTCCTTCCCCAGCTTCCCCGTGTTATGCCACTTAGCAGTGGGAGTTTTATTTGCATTTCTATCTTCTCACTAGAATATGAGCTCTGTGAAGAAGGGAGTCTGGTCTTTCTACCTTTGTGCCCCGCAATACCGTAAATGGTGCCACTGAAATGTGCTGGATGAATGAATGCATGACAGGTCATAGCGAGTCCAGACTGTGCTGGGGTAAGAGTCTGGGCTCAGAGAGGTAAGGCGCTTGCCAAGAGTCCAGAGCCATTTTCTCCGTGTCTCCCTTTAGTCTCTGCCAGGCCTGGGTCTGAGGTCATGAATCACATTGCCCGATCACCCAGAAAGGCTGTTCTTTCTCTCTTTAGAGATCCCTCTCCCCCATGTCTTAGTCTGCTTAGCTCTTCTGCAAATATGGGCTTTTGGTCACAGGGAAATTGGGTGTCATTGCACATGAATCAGGGCAATTTATGTTTAGGCACTTGGAAAGAACATGTTTGAAGAGTATTCAGTAAGCATCCTGTTGGTAGCTGCTAAGTCTCAGGCCCTGTGCTGGATGTTGGAGAAGATGCAAGGTGAATGCTGAGGCTCTGAGGGTCTGTCTAGGAGCTAGAAGACTGGGTAGATTACATCATTATGCCTCGGGGAGGGGCAGTGCAAACATGGAAGGTCAAGTGCAGGGGTCCCAGTCGGAATGTTGTTATTTTAGTGCGAATGATGATGGAGAATCCTCTTGGTTAAGAGCAAGCTGAAGAGTCTGTGAACAGTCTTTACTTTGGCAAGACAGCAGTTTACTCATCCCTTAGTTCCCAATGCCAGACCAAGGCTCTAAGCATCTCAGAGCCCATCGTGATGTGTGCCCTTGGTTTTTCGTGGGGAAAATTTGAGGGAGGCTCATGTTGTACAGGTGTTGGGGCTTGGATGAGTAGGTGTGTGTGCTCACAGGTATGCTTTTCAGAAGTATCCTGCTCATGGCTGCAGTCCGCACGCATAGACAGGTGTGTCTGCCTGTGGCACTTAAGCTCTCACTGCTTCTCCCTGCTGCCTCAATGCATGGCGTATTGTCTCTGTGTCTCTGTGACCACTTCTGACACAGGGACAGACTGCCATCTACTGTCCACTTCTGTCCTCTGAGTCCCTCCTGCTTAGTGAGCTTCTTGGCATTTTTTTCACATCCTGTTTTTTAATTGGTGCAGATACCAGAAGAAATAGAATAGACATCAGGTCCTTATTTAGTAATTTCTTTGGAATTTAGAAGAGAGCCTTTAGAAAACATAACACATCTGTTAGATGTTTTTCTTATTTGCTTAACGAACGTGTTATTTTTAAGGAGCCCTCCTGTCTTTCCTGGTTCTTCTGAAACACTGTGCTAAGTACTGTGTGGAATACCGAGAGGCGAAAGGCAAGGCCCTACCTTCATGAGCCTTGCACTCTAGTTTCGGGTTCAGGACAGACTTGCGGACACATAGACAATAGGGTGGGGCAGGACATGTTTGGTAAATGGCACATGAGTGGCAGGGACCACAGAAGCTCCGGGAGTTTTGGAGGAAGGAGGCTGGGGTGATTGGGAAAGACAGGTGTGGGCAGCTTGACTGGGTCTGATTTTAGCAACCCCAGGGTTAGGTGAGAGCTTCCTGAGAGAGCTGCGTGACGTCATGGGGCAGGCTCTGCACTGGGAGTTTTGGGACCTCGCAAGCCTGAGGTTCACTCTCTGCCACCCTGTGACCTGGGGCAGCAGGTCTTGTTGTGTGAGGGTCCTCCCATCCCTGACCCTGCAGTGGGTACCACACTTGCATGTGGTGGAAGGTGGCCCATGGTTTCCAGCTTTTTAAGGAACAGTAGAGCCAGAGTTCTACTTGGATCCCATGCAGGAAGGGTCACCTCAAAGCGTGGTCCTGTTCTGACAACTCCACACACAGTGATAGAGATAGACTGTCCCCAAAAGAATCGCAGATGCTATACAAATACAAGGTAAGGGGTCTGGCGGCTTCAGGAGGGGTCTGCCATGCTACGTCTCTCCATATCTCACTTGGACCTTCCTTCCAAATATATATATCCGGATCGTTTTGAGTCAAAGATAGCTCCCCAAAAAGAAATTGCAGTAGTATCCTAGTATTGGTCACAGCTCTTGTAAGATTCCTCCACGTTAGAATTCGTTTTACCATTGCTTTTATGGAGTTTTGTTTTTTTTAAATATCTGAGACTTTTTGATGGTTGTGGATTAAAATGAGGAAAACAATGTTTTCATAGCTCATACTTTTTTTCTCTTTCCCTTTCTTAGTATTTAAGTGATCACCAAGGAAATCTTCAATGTGTTTGTTCCATGTTCTTGTCTTTTTGTGTGTGCGCGCGTGTGTGCGTGTGTGTGTGTGTGAGAGAGAGAGAGAGAGGGAGAAAGGGAGAGAGATTGGGAGAACAAGAGAGAAAGATGTTTTAGATTGTGGTCTTTAGCAAGTTTAGGAAATCAAGTTGAGTTTGGGTTGGGTTACTGGTAGAGACCTCAGCTTGTCACTATCATCCTTTGACATTTCCCTTTTACTTTTTGGCTCTGGTATGAATCTGGAATATATGTTTTCAGCACCCCTTCAGTGTTTACATTTCCTTTTGGGATTGCTGTATAAAATTATCTGTCTGCCTCAAGTCTCCTGAATTCTTTAAGTGACCACTTGACAGAGGCACAGTCAAGGATAGAACCATTAGAAAAGGTTTGATTTTTGGCTAAGAGAGGAAAAAAATGTTAGGGGGGTTAGAGAAGGGTTCCCGTGTTTTTCCATGTGCTATCCTGTGGCACAGTGGTGCCTGTGACCCTTGTCCGAAGAGACACAGTGGGCAGGGGCAGGATAGAGAGCGAAAGGGAGATTCTTTTAAGAGGAACGAGTGTGGAGGGAGGTCATCAGTTCTGAGTGATGTACATGGCGCCAAACAACCCTAGGAAATACAAAATCTCTGGGAGGTTTTCCGATGGCCTGTGATGTGATTTGTAGTCATCAGTGAAAGTAGGAGGAGATGGAGAAAAGAATGTTCCAGGTGAGGAAGCAGGTGGAAAGAGACCCTAAGGCGAGAAAAACAGGAGCCAACAGACCTGAAAGAAGTCCAGGTAGGTGGTGCACAGAGACCTTTGTGGGGTGATATTTATGGTGAGGTAGGTAGTAAGCAGGAACCAAAGGAGGCTTGCTCTTTACCCCATGGGTCTTGGAGTTGGCTTTGGGGAGGGCACAATAAGGCTTCTGTTTTAAAAAGGAGCCCTTTGGCTGCAGTGTGGAAGATGGTACTTAATAAATAGTTGTTCGATGGAAAAATGACTATTGGTTGGATTGATGGAAGAATGAATGAGTGAACAAATGAATGAAATGTAGAAGGGGAGAATCAAGCCCGATTTTATCTCTGGTTACTCCCACCAGGGTCCTGGGGAGATTAAACTAGCTGGAAGGAAGGGGGCGTTGATATTGATTGTTAGCTCTAGGTGCAGGGGAACAGGGACTAAAATAGTAACTGTTACTCCTAAGAGTTTAGGGCGGTAGGTGATGGAGGGCTCTCCCAACCTTTTTCCTTCTCTTCTGCATACCCAATCTAATTTGATTTAATTCAGGAGCGAAAAAGAAGGGGGCTTTTGGAGTTGCACTCCGGAAAATCTGAAACTGTGATGGCGACTTGCTCCAGAGGGGTGGCTTGCATTTCAGACTTTTTCGTATGCTCACATGGAATATGCACAGAGGCTAAGATTTTGGGGGCATCTGAGGGGAACCCAGATTCCTGGACATCGGAGGCACCTGTAGATGATTCCTATAAATATGTGTGTGTGTGCACACACATGCACATGTGTGAGTTTCAAAGTCTCCAGAAAATTACCAAATTCTACAGAACTTCTTTTACCAGTAGTGGATCTATATAGACAATTACTTGCAAGGTCATAATGCTTAGCCTATATAAGGAGAATGTGTGACAGTGACCCAGACAGACACCTGACATGCCATCCAACAATGTGAGATGTGGGAACATAAGAATTACCATTGGTAAAGCCAAAGGGAGTCGAAGACAACCTCTAGTGTCATCTCAAAGGTCTTTTCTCAACAAAGACTCTCCCATGTTCTGACTGTTCTGACTGTTCTGATCTCACCTTGCACTTTGAGATCTTTTAACTTTTGCCAATTAAAGTTGAACGTCTACAGTTGGGAGAGAGGAGCTGTATTTCTTGAAGTTCATGTGAGTCCAACATACAGCCAGGGTTGACAACCACTAGCTTACGGTATGACTGCTGCGCTCTGTCCCTGCCCTCTGCAGCTTTGCCATGGCATCTGCCCCATACTCACCCCAGGTGTGCTTGTGGGAACTTCCCACTTAGTTAAGGGTGTTTGGTCCATGGGAGCCAATCTCTCCTACACCCTACTCATCTAGCATTTGCCTCAGAAACTGGAGACCAGGAGGATAGATCACAGGTGCTCAGTAGATTCTGAAGTGTCCCCACCCCCCACTCCCGCCCCGCAATCTACTGGAAGGGAAACAGGGGAGAGAGGAACATAGAACAGCATTCCCAGGGCATTAATGCTGTGCAGATACCTTTGGATATGTCATCTCATTAGCTCCCCGCAAAGCCCTCAGAGGCAGGTATTATTCCAGGCCATAGGGCATGGTTCCCACAATCCATTCAGAATGCAGAATGGCCTGCGGTTTCTGGATGCTCATTTTCCCTGCTCTGGTTCTCCCCCGGAATATGCATACCAGTCAGAGCCCCTCCTCTAGACTTAGCTATGGTCTAGGGCTGCTGCTGTCTGGCACCAATGGCTTAATGGGAAAGTGAGCACCTCTCGCCCCTCTCGGTTCTGTGGGATCAGCCCAAGCACCAGTCTTGGGACAGTGCTTCCAGAGGCCCAACCTGAAGACCTGCTCTCACCAACAGACCCCCAGGTTGAGAAAGCAGATGTTCTCTTCCTCTCCGTTTTCCTCTTGGAAGTCGGGGCTTGCGGGAGGATTGGGGAGTGAAAGGTCAGAGAAGGAAGCTAAAATTCAAGGCCTGAAAAAATAATAAGGTCCGAAAAGGTTATATTTCCAACCACGTATTCTCAAATTGTAAAGTGGATCATGTGGAATCATTGTAATCCCTGGGTTTCTCATTTACAAAAAAGATATTACTGTGTATGCTGTCAGGCAGGCTGGGGCCGGATGTCTCACATCCATCGCTAAGTGTGTGCGTCTGTAAAC
>NW_011888897.1:3027013-3043079 GCF_000151845.1 Pteropus vampyrus | reverse complement strand
ATGGAATATGCACAGAGGCTAAGATTTTGGGGGCATCTGAGGGGAACCCAGATTCCTGGACATCGGAGGCACCTGTAGATGATTCCTATAAATATGTGTGTGTGTGCACACACATGCACATGTGTGAGTTTCAAAGTCTCCAGAAAATTACCAAATTCTACAGAACTTCTTTTACCAGTAGTGGATCTATATAGACAATTACTTGCAAGGTCATAATGCTTAGCCTATATAAGGAGAATGTGTGACAGTGACCCAGACAGACACCTGACATGCCATCCAACAATGTGAGATGTGGGAACATAAGAATTACCATTGGTAAAGCCAAAGGGAGTCGAAGACAACCTCTAGTGTCATCTCAAAGGTCTTTTCTCAACAAAGACTCTCCCATGTTCTGACTGTTCTGACTGTTCTGATCTCACCTTGCACTTTGAGATCTTTTAACTTTTGCCAATTAAAGTTGAACGTCTACAGTTGGGAGAGAGGAGCTGTATTTCTTGAAGTTCATGTGAGTCCAACATACAGCCAGGGTTGACAACCACTAGCTTACGGTATGACTGCTGCGCTCTGTCCCTGCCCTCTGCAGCTTTGCCATGGCATCTGCCCCATACTCACCCCAGGTGTGCTTGTGGGAACTTCCCACTTAGTTAAGGGTGTTTGGTCCATGGGAGCCAATCTCTCCTACACCCTACTCATCTAGCATTTGCCTCAGAAACTGGAGACCAGGAGGATAGATCACAGGTGCTCAGTAGATTCTGAAGTGTCCCCACCCCCCACTCCCGCCCCGCAATCTACTGGAAGGGAAACAGGGGAGAGAGGAACATAGAACAGCATTCCCAGGGCATTAATGCTGTGCAGATACCTTTGGATATGTCATCTCATTAGCTCCCCGCAAAGCCCTCAGAGGCAGGTATTATTCCAGGCCATAGGGCATGGTTCCCACAATCCATTCAGAATGCAGAATGGCCTGCGGTTTCTGGATGCTCATTTTCCCTGCTCTGGTTCTCCCCCGGAATATGCATACCAGTCAGAGCCCCTCCTCTAGACTTAGCTATGGTCTAGGGCTGCTGCTGTCTGGCACCAATGGCTTAATGGGAAAGTGAGCACCTCTCGCCCCTCTCGGTTCTGTGGGATCAGCCCAAGCACCAGTCTTGGGACAGTGCTTCCAGAGGCCCAACCTGAAGACCTGCTCTCACCAACAGACCCCCAGGTTGAGAAAGCAGATGTTCTCTTCCTCTCCGTTTTCCTCTTGGAAGTCGGGGCTTGCGGGAGGATTGGGGAGTGAAAGGTCAGAGAAGGAAGCTAAAATTCAAGGCCTGAAAAAATAATAAGGTCCGAAAAGGTTATATTTCCAACCACGTATTCTCAAATTGTAAAGTGGATCATGTGGAATCATTGTAATCCCTGGGTTTCTCATTTACAAAAAAGATATTACTGTGTATGCTGTCAGGCAGGCTGGGGCCGGATGTCTCACATCCATCGCTAAGTGTGTGCGTCTGTAAACGTTTTGGATTTGGGATTTGCCAGACTGCTGAGTGGCCTATGTGTAGTTTAGGAATTATAATGTGGTGGAGTGAGCCACGCTGACCAGATGCGAGGACAGTGGTGCAGCCACAATCTGTAGCAATGGGCAGTGAGCTGGGGACAGGCCTCATTCTGCGCAAGAAACTACTAGGGAATTGCACATCACAGACAGGAATGAGCACTGCAAAGAACAGTGGGAGCAAAACACCATAGGGCTCTCGCTGCTCTCCCTGCATAGCATGTGGATGGAACTGAAGTCATTCTTAGCAAGGTGTAGCTGCCAACACTGTCTCCCCCTCCCCCACCCAACTCCAAGTTCAGTCACCTTCAGCAGTGGCTTTTTAAAAAAAAATCAAGGGATACGAATGTTTTAAGGCAGGGAGAGAGATGAGCTAAAGAATTCATATCTGCACTCTAGATAATTTATTTTGTTTTCCGAAATCTAATCAAGAACGTGTTCATAAGGGACCATGTAGATAGTTGGCTGTAATATTGAGGAATATTAGATATATTGACTGTAAGAGAAGTTAAGAGTGGACCTCCAAGAATCCCCCTACATGAGAATTTAAGGAGAAAGTGCTCCTCAGGCTATTTCTGCCTTAGAGCTAATGGTGAAGGAATGTAAACTTCATCACAGTGAAGGAAATAAAACTAACATTTAAGCAGGAAGACCTAGGTTCTATCCCATTTCTGTCAATCACCAATAGTCACATCCCCTGGGAGCAATAGTTCCCTCTTTTGTAAACTGAGATAATAAGCTCTACCTACTTAAGGTAATTCATGGGAAGTTTCAGATGAGATCATGCAGAGGGAAGTGTTTTGCAAGCTGTAAATTATTTTGCAAATATATGTTCTGGTTTAAACTGGCATAGACGGTTTGGTTTAATTAATGCTAATAGCACGTTGTTCTGTTTGGAAGATGGCTCTCCTCTAAGTCAGGCTGGGAACATGCTCCTTAACAGGACACCGCAGCATCTGGGTGCTCCTGCCACATTGAGAGTTTGGGAGGTAACCATCAGGTATGAAACGGGAAGAAATGTTACAACTGTTGCTTGAAAGAATCAAAGTATTCCTTTCCCTCTTTCTGATGACGTCGTCTGGTGTATAAGCTCAGTGTACTGGCATTTGTGAGGCGTGGCTTGTGGGACAGAACATTGAGAGTGGACATGCACAGGGCAGTCAAAATGCTATCTAGGAAAGTTGAGTTTATTTCAGTAGGTGTCACCCACCCTTTCTGTGAGGTTGGTCACCAAGTTTGTCTTCAGCTGTTTACTCTTGTTATACTCTCTCTGCACAGTTATATCTGTATCTGTGAAACAACTTCCAGCATCAGTGTTGCAGATCTCATGGTTGACCTTCTCTACAGCCGTGGCCCTGCCTTTTTGGTTTATTTTCTTATTATTTTGAAAATCCCTTTGCAAGGTCATCCCTATTCTTGTTTTGTGGGTGCAGCACCTATGTCTGAGATCATGAAATATTCCAAGTCCTTTTCCAATTGCTCTTTTAACTTTGGGTTTGAGGTTTTTCTGGTAGTGTTTGTTGTGTCTTTTCATGGTTCTGGCTTTTCTTGTATGGATGGTTGGTTATTCTTATTGCCAGGTTATCTTCTATGGCAGATTTTTTCTAGATTCCTGACATGTGGTTTCTGTGCCAGGCTTCTTAAATTGTCTGTGGTTTCTTGAATGATTACCTTCTTTTAACGATTCCTTACAGTTTCTGGCCAATGAAAGTTTCTCTCTTGTTTTCAATCCTAAGCACCTATAAATCTCTGTGTCATATATTTGTTATATATAGGAATTTGATGCAGGAGGAGGATGATTGCAATGGTGCTCAGTCTGCCATCTTGAAATGGGAATCCGTTCAATTCTTAAGAATGCTTCGGTCAAGTGAAACGATTAAGCGGACTGCGGCCGCGGAGATAATGGTGACAAAAGCTAGGTCACTTAGCACTGTGCCTGTTCCCTAGCGGGAGCTTGTTTTAAACAAACAAACTGTTTTGTTTTCTGTATGTTGTGATTAAAAAGAGAATCGGCCTGGTTTAAAATCCCATCATTTCTTGGCGGTGAGACTTTGACAATATTTCTAAGATTCAGTCAGTTTCCTTAAGTGTAGAAGGATGACATTACATTGTTAGAAGGACTAAAGAAGGTATAGTATGTAACTCTCTGAGTCTAGAACATAGTCAAGGGTCAATAAATGTTAGCCATCGCTATCACGATAGTATTTTGAATGTAATTAACCCAGATGGGGCGGGGAGGAGATATAGTGCCATTTAGGACAGGAATTGAAACCAAGCTTCATGAGGGACAAACTAGGGAGCTTGGAGGCCATTTTGGCTGCAAGATCATGTGGTTCTGCTCTCTGTGCATCGGACCCCACTCGCTCCCCCTTTCGCTCTAGGCCTAGCAACTGACCGTCCCGGGACCCCAATTCCAAATTCCACAGAGAGAGAGTCTGATGGGCCCAGCTTTAGTCAGAGGTTCACACCAGTTTGTTAGCTGTGGGCCAGGGAGCGGGTGGGGGGTGGTGGGTGTCCTGTAGAATACAAATAACTTCAGAGACCCCCCCCTTTCCACAAAGGTACGCTGTTTTCAGAGTGCAGGCCTGTATACTGAGCACTTACCCTGAAGTTATCCACTGAAATGATCAATGCATCACGTCAGAACTGAAACCAGCTACGGGACGTGGGCGGATTCTCAGGTGAGTTTAGGTAAGGGCAGTCTGAAGGGGGCCAGTCTGTTCTGAGTGGTGCACAGCCAGGTACTAAGTTGCAGGCAGAGACTCTCCTGTGGAGCTTCTGCACCAAAGAGGAGAGAATCGGACAGCAAAATGCAGATTAATGTGGGTGACAAATAAGCAGCCCACATGGAGCAGGAAGAGGACAGGACGATGTTTCCCTGCGAGACCCCGGTTCTCACCGAGCCTCAGGGCTGTTCAGGGCCGCCCCTGGTAGTGATCTTTGGGTAACGATTCGATCAGGGCCTTTGCTGGAGCAGACAGGCATGGAATGACTTTTGCATGTCAACAGGGTCGATCCTCCCACCTACCTAGTGGCTCAGCTTCTTTTCCCAGGCACAGAACTTAGGCTCTTCTCCACGAAGCTCCCGCTGGGCTCGACCTCTTCAGTTCAAAATGTGCAGGTCCTCAGTGTACACATGCAGGTCCCAATTCGTGTGAGCTTTTTCCTTTTATTTCTCTGCATTTTTGAAAAGCTGAACAGAGGATTAATCAATGAAGGCCTCAGGCATATCCAGACTGGCAAAGATTCAGATTCTTAAATCCTAAGCAATTAGATAACCAGTCTGTGATCCAGGAGGAGAGTTTTTAATGTGATACTTTTTTATGATTTGCTCAGGATTTGTTGGCTCATTTGTTTGCGTGTGGGGTCCTGACACCGGGTATCCCATCGTGCTAGGTGCTTTATGTGCGCATGCTCAGTCTCCATAGCAATTCAGCAAGACAGACTAATTTTCCCCATTTTGTCGATGTGGAAACTGAGACCCAGAGGCTTGCCCCGTAGAGCCTGGTCACCAGCTGGGTCTTTCACGCAGTGCCCGTCTACTTCTCTGTCCAGGAGCAGAGTCGTTGTCTGTCTGGGCCTCGTTCGTCCCTCCTTCAAATAAAGCAACATGCCTTCCCGTAAGAAATACACAGTGTCATCGGTGAAATTCTTCTCTTATTGGAGCCTTTTATCTAATCGTTAGATTAATTTTTTGAGTCAGCTTCTGAAGGTCTCAAGTCATCATCTCGCCTTCCATTCTTCTTTTTGTTTTCCTCATTAGCTGGGATTTTGATTGATGAACCATTTTGTTGCTTATGGACGAAAAGAGTGAATACACCCAATACCACCTAACGCTTCTATGTTTGAAGAAATGAGGTGTGGTCGGGGACTCCATCACACGCCAAGTACAATCAGGCTCCTCGAGTGTGACTTGCTGGTCCCTCCGTGACACACTCTGCCTGCCTCACATTTTATGCTTGAGTGTCCTGCCTTCATGAGGTTTTCTCATAGCCATATTTCTGTTCATGTTGTTCCCAAAGCTTAGGACCTCTCTCCTGACTTTGTCTGCCTGGCCAACGATAGGAGGTGCTCATGCAAAAAGTCCTCCCTGAATCCCCAAACGTCTCTGGTTTACCATTACTGCATTGTATATGTTCCCATGTGTGTCTTGCTCATGAGTTTATACCCTTTTTGCAGGGAAGGGCCCAATTCTAATTATCATTATATCCACCAGGACTTAAAACAGTGTTCAAAAATGTTGGTTACACTAAACTGAACTCCAGGCAAACTAGAGCGGCGGCAAGGGGTCCTAGAATTTGGCACGGCTCTCTACAGCACTGTGGTTGCCTTTAAAAGCCTTCTTTTTTTCCTTTCCTATGGGAAATTCAGCTAGATAATTTTAAAAAGCAGCTGAGTGATCACTGGCCAGGGCTATTAGTCTTGGCTTTTGATTTTTGATCTCTTAAGATTTTCTTTCGGCGTTAATTAACATTAGGGAGAACTTTGCTAGCAGGTAATTCTTACATCAGTGTCCAGAAAGAGCTTCCTATCCAGAAATATTTAGTAAGCACCTGCCATGTGCTGGGCACTTTTCCAGGTGTGGTAGATAGGGCTGTGAATGAGAAAAATAACCCTTTGCCCTCATAGAGCTTATATTCCAGCAGAGACAACCCATGGATACAGAAGCAAACAAGCGTATAATAGATAGATAAATAAATAAAACTTTCCCGTGGAGATCAAGGCCAGGATGGAAAATAGAACAAAATGATGTGCTAGACAATGAAAGAGGGTATTTTCGATTGGCATGCTCGAGACCCAGCAGGAAGGCTTGTGTGTCTGGGACAGAGAGAGAGGCTGGCCAGCTCCATCACGTAGGGCCTCGCAGACTGTTTACAGAGTTTATTGTGTGATGGGTTGAGGCGTGTGATGCGAAACCGAATATGTTGGGGAGCCAGAGTCCCGCCCCCCCACAACCCATCAAGTGAGATAGAAAGCCATTGGAGGGTTTGGAGCAGGGAATAATGTCTTCTGGTTGACATTTTTCTAAAGGTCGCTCTGCCTGCTTTGTGGGGGACAGGCTGTGGAGCCAGTGAGACGAATCAGATGCCAGTACAGTGAGCCAGAGAATGTGGCGGCCTGGAGGCACGCGGCCACGAGAGGTGTGAAGAGAGAGGTGTGAAGAAGCCAGGAGATTTTAGGGTCTGTTGTGAAAGTCAGGCTGGAATGACTCGCTGGTGGACGCGTGGTGGGGTGTGAGAGAAAGAAAGCTGGGATGAAGAAGGGGAAATCCTGGCCCTGGGAGGAAGACGCGCCGTTATCCTTGTTGGGTTCCTAAGCACCTCCCCGCAAAGGAGCTTACGTTCTGTGCCTGAGCACTGCGTGTGTCATTACCGGGAGCGCCGGAGAAAGAAAAATAGAATGTTCAGTATGCTTCATTTATCTCATCTGAAAAATGAACTCTGCTCGGTGACCTAATAGGCATAAATTCTGGTTCTAAAAAAGCCGCTCATTCAGCAACTAGCTACTGAGTGCCTGATATGGTAAGGTATTATGTCCTGTGCTGATGGGGAGTACAAATGCACGGTTCCTTACCTCCAAAAACTTGTGGTGTAGCTAGGGAAATCAGACATCCTCCACTAAATAAAACTTGAGATAGAAATGCTAGGGCCATGGGAATGTTATATGCAGAAGGCAGCTGGAGTTCCAAAGACTTCTGGTGGGAGATCGAGGAGACCCCTCAATCAGGCAAGAGAATTTTAGCGGGCAGATCTGGATAGCACAGACGGGCACAGAGGCGGGAAAACACATAGAGTGTTTCGGGCTTGACCAGTATGCCTGAAAGGGGGAGAGTCTGTGCAGGCCAGTAATAGAAGCTGGGTCTCAGGGCAGCCTCCCCCCACCTCCCAGGACACTGTGGTTTGGAGAAAAGGGCCTATTGCATCCCCTGATGGCTTCTCTTCCCTTTTTCTGTTTTTGGTTTGCATTATTTCTCCCTAAAAGCATTCTCTGAACTTTCTGGAAACTCCTCTTGGGATCTTCTCATCTGTTACTAGTTTAACACTATGGGGTTTTACTTTGCAGGTTGTAGTGTTTGAGAGTCAGCCTTCCTGAAATGTGTCTCTGAATTTAGCACCGGCTACATGTTTGTCTGTTTTGTTGTCATCCCAGTCACAAGAAGGGAAAGACTTATCTTGAATGTAGGAGCAGAGCTTCAGCAAAATCTAACACTTCTAACTCCCAAGTTTACAGAGCTCTGCCAAACCTGGCTTCACAGAGAAGGGGGAAAGCACTAACAAGCTGTCCTCTCTGTCAAGTGCAGAGAAATCATTTAGCCTCTCTGAGGTCCGCCAAAAATAAGCTACTGGTTTGTGAAACCCCAGGATAATCCATCTGATTTAAGCCCTGCATTTAGTTACTTAAAACATTCTTGCACATGCATCTCCTGGCGCACGCACATGCAGATACACACATCTATCTCTTTGTGCTCTTTTCCAGCCTCTGATGACTTCTCTCCTCTCCAGGAGGCTGGAATCCAAGGCTTCTAAGATGTGACTACTGGAAACCTTTTCCTTCTGCCTAGCCAGGGTGTCATTTCTTTCCTCCTTCCCCTGGAGAATCATTGGCCTTTGGCCCAGTGGTTGGGGCGTGGATCAGAAACACCCTCATATTCTGGGGGGTTCGTCCCTAAAGCCCAGTTGAGAATCTGCATTGTGCTCTGGCTCCACCAGGCTTTGGGAGAACTCCATTTGAGTCTTTAACCAATCTCATGACTCCCAAATAGCCTCGGGAAATGTTTTTACTTAGAGAAGCAACAGACTGCCTTGCCTTTTCCCCTCGGCCTCTGCCATCTTTAGAGAGACGAGGGGGAGGAAATTACAGCAGAGCAGGTGAAGCTCCCTTGATCTTGTGCCTTTTGTTAAATTCCATCCTGAGGTGGGAGAAACCAAAGGGCAGATATCCTCTTTACTAAATGATAGTAGAAGGGATCAGGGATTCCTCTGACAGCCCAAAGTGAGAAAGATTTTGCTCTTCGTGTTAGTCACTTAAGGTTGAATCCCCTTTCCCTCTGCAATTTCTGAAGGGTTGCAGCTATTTCTTATAAATTCCCTGTGCCGTCACTCCGACAAAAGAGTAGACTTGGCTCATTTAATCTCAAAATAATGATAATAGTTAACATTTATTGGATCGAGACCCATGTTCAGTGTTTTATATGTGATCTCATGAATCCTCAGAACTACTTGACGAAATAACTGTTTTATTATTCCCCCGTCCATTGTGCTGACAAGCTAACTGAGGCTTGGACGGATTTTTCTACATTGCTCCTAAGATCCTCAGAGAAATGATATATTTTATGTTTTTTTACTTATCTCTATTATTAGTAAATTTCACGGCGGTGGGGCTTTTTTGTATCCTTGCTTCACTGCTGTACCTCCAAGACCTGGAATACTACCTGGCACATGGTAGTTGCTCAATAAATAGCGGAATGATCGCATAATGCGCCCAAGGTTAAATGCCTCGGGTAGTGTTGGCACCAAGCTTGGAATTACTCTTTATTTGATTCCAGAGTCTGTTCTTAACCCCTATCTCACAACACCTTCTTATTTATTTATAAATACTTTCCCTCCTCCCACTCTACTTTTCTCTCTGGTGCCTTTCACCCTTCTTGCTGTCATCGAATAAATGGTACAGCTTTTATTTACTAGACGCAGTAAGTGACAGGACCCCTCCACATGGTATCCCTATCCTGCTCTGCTTCCTGAACATGACCCTTTGTCGATTGCCTGTTAAATCAGCAGGTATAGTTAACCACACATAGAGTTCTTTGGTGTAATCAGAAACAAAACATTTGTCTCCTTAATTTGAGAATTTTGGCTTTTCCTAGATTAAGATTAGGGCCAAACATGTACCGTACTGCTGATTGGGGCTGCTCGAAGTTCCCTCTTTCTTGTAACTGTTCCGTGGAAAGTGGATGAGACTAACAGCTAAAGATGATAGCTACAACTTTGCAGGTTCTTCCAGAATTAGTTGTAACATACAACATTGTTTTCTGATCATGAAATAAATACCTGTTCCATGTTCATTTTAAAGAATTAGGAAAATGTTAGAAAGAATAAAGAAATCCTATCAACATTTTAGTATATATCCCTTGAAGATCTGTGTGTGTGTGTGTGTGTTTATGTGTCGCTGTGTGTGTTTCCTTTTTTTAATAAGGGAGTTCATTCATACTTTATAAACAATTTTTAATTGGCCTTTTCCTCTTAATACTGCATTGTATGTATTTTCCCATGTCTTTAAGTGTTCTTGTACAAAATGATACACTGTATTTCATCACGCACCAGTACTTTAACCATTTCATTACTGTGGCACATTTCCATTGTGGCCACTGTTTTTCTACTGTAGTTACTCATTCTTTTATATACATGTTATACACATAACTGGTTATTTTCCTAGATTTCTAGACGTTACCTTTCTGGGCTTAAAGATATTAACATTTTGAAGAAAAGCAGTGATTTTTGAAAGGTTTGCCAGCTCAGAATGGGGAATCGAGCTGACAGTTATCACAGGACAGCAGGAAGTGTTCACTGGCCAGCTTCAGTGTCCCTACGTTCACCTCACTCCTGAGCATGCAGCCCCGGTGAAGAACACTGTGGAGTAGGATAAAGACCATCACCTCCCCTTGGCTCCGTCCGCTTGATCTTTCAGGCATATGTGCTTTCTCGATCTAATTTCTGGATCGTTCTCCTCTTGTCTTCTCTCCCCAGCTTTCGGCTCTTACACATTTCATAGTGCAGCGGGAAAGAACTTAAGTGTAGGAGCCAGGCCAGCTTGGCTTTGAATCTTAGCTCCATCACTTACTAGTGGGGTGACATTGAGTAAGTTACTTTTACACATTTGTCGTCCTCAATTTCCTCGTCTGTAAAATGGGGACAATAATCTCACTACATCATTGGATTGTACAAGTATTAAATAGTTAAATCCATGTAGAATGCTTAAAACACTACCTGGCACATAGGAAGCATTTAATAAATGGCAGTTTATTAAATGAATTTTAAGGTAGATAAATTTTATTATTATTAATATCTATATTCATATTGTTTTGACGCCTACAGTCTTTTGCAAGTATATTAGCACTATGGTGTGTGTATGAGACTTACTGTCAAGACTTTCCCTCCAGGCCCTAATCCCAGCTCTCTCCTCTTTCCGTGTTTTCCTATCCTCTCTTTCCTTCCCTAAAACGCTTGATATTTGCAGAGCATGAGATTTTCTCTGGCCTCTTGATTGGCCCACATTTCATGCCTCTCTTATCCATTCTTCTTGGACTCTCCCTCCCTATCCCTTTATTTGTTCCTTTTAGAAAGAATTGGAGCCTGGCCGGAAGCTTTTCTAGTTGGCCTCATTGGTGCTACATTGTAAAACATTCTCTCTGTTTCTTAAAAATCTCTTCGATTCATGTTGCGCTGTATTTGTTCTCCCGAAAGATGTGTTGGGTAGTTGGAGGGTTTTCTTCCCCCTGTTTGCCGAGCCTCCTACCCTTTCGAGCTTCCCACTTGTTTGGGATCTTTTCTCTAGGTGACCACAGACCAGGGACTTTTGACCTGAAGGTCTCCTCTGCTCAGCAGCACCAGGAGTGGCACGGCCACCAAGACTTTGTGAAGGGCCTGCTTAGGGGCAGGAGGGAGGAAGATGCTGGGGGCCGTGCAGGGTACAGTTTGAATTTCTCAGACGCGTTCCGGGAGTTCTTTTGATGCATGATATACATGATTCGGCTGGTACTGTGGCATGTTAACAAAACCTCAGTCTCACACTGTCTGCTGAGGAGAGTAGAGTGAGGCTCTAGGCAATGGCAGTAACCTAGGAAGACCTCAGAGTGGAGAAATGTGTGCGTTTCCTAGGGCTGCCACAACAAAGAAGCACAACTGAGTGGCTTAAAACAATAGGAATTTATTGCCTCACCGTTCAGGAGGCCAGAAGTCCTAAATCAAGGTGTTGGCTGGGCCACGCTCGGAGCGAAGGTGCTAGGGAAGGAACTGTTTCATGCCTTTCTCCGAGCATCTGGTAGCTTGAAATGTTCCTTGGCTCATAGATGCTTCACATCAAACCTCCATCTTCACATGGTGTTCTCCCTGTGTGTTTTCACATTGTCTTCCCTCTGTGCATGTCTGTCTGTGTCCAGATTTCCCCATTTTATAAGAACATCAGTCATACTGGATCGGGGCTCACCCTAATGACCTCATTTTTAACTTGATTACCTCTATAAAGACTGTATTTCCAAATAAGATCACATTCTAAGGTAGGACTTCACCATCTCTTTTTGGGGGACCCAATTCAACCCATCACAGCAAGGAAAGACACTGAAGATCTGTAACTCCTGCACACACCCACCACGTGCAGATCAGGCTCCGTGCAAACATGCACTTCATTCTTTTCAGGGTTGAGATGAATAGGTCCAAGACCTTTGAGAGGAGTCTCTGTCTCAGCAGTAGTGACAGCCAGGGAGGAAGATATCTTGCCCTCCTTGTTTCAAGATGTCTTGCCCTCCTTGTCTCAGTCCAACCATTTTTATTTTCAACATGACTCCTGCCTTTCTCTGTCATCAATTTGGGAGTTTCTGAGAGCTGAAGAGAGAAAGCAGCACAGCGGGAGACCCCCGGTAGGGAACAGAAGGAAGCGAGGGAGGTCTGGGGGAGCAGAGGGTGGAGGTAAGTGTGGGGGGGACAGGGACATCAGGGGCAGCGAGTGGAGCACCAGATTGGTGGGGAGGCTGCAGAAGGTTGTTTTGCAGCCATGTATTCTTGTCCCAACCCTGCCACAGGCTGGGTGCCTTTGGCCCAGGTGTTTAACTTCTCATTTCCTTTCTGGGTGAGATTGGGAGGTGGGTGGTGGCTGCCTAGGATCCACTCGCTGGCCAGAACAGAGTTCTTGGAGCCTAATGTTTAGGGCAATGGGAGCTCAATGCCCCAGCCCCCTGCAGAGAGCACAGCCCCTTTTCCTATGGAAGCGCCTTTCCAGCAGGGCTGCCCTGTCCACAGGGTCACCCAGCATGCATCTGGTGCCCTGCCTGTGCCTCTTTAAATTCCCACTTCTCCCACTCCTGACTCCTGTTTCTTTCCACATGTAAGCTTGCTACTCCTTTTCACGATCCCCATTATTCTTTGACTGCTCACATCTGTCTTTGATCGTTGTCAGCTCCAGAAGGCTGTGCCAAGCTACTTGAACACAGCCTGCGACTGCCTGGGCTATATGCTGTGAGTTAGCTGGGCGGTGAGAGGAAGATGCCTACAAGCCAGGGCGGTGGACAGAAGTGCCTGGACCTGGCCTCCGGCTTGAACTTCAGGCCGCACTGATTCAGGCAGAAGCCACATAGTGTTCCAATTAGGAGACAAGGGCAGTGGTACAATGACCTCAGTAGAAGGAAGGCATTTCCATTGGTGCAGATAACATAACATGGTGATGTTAATTCTAAACAATGTTTTTAATTTTCAGTCCAGTAGTCATCAGTCCAGTAGTCATAATTACTGCTTTCTCTTGTTATCTTTGCAAACAGTCCTTTGGGACACAAGTTTGCTTGGGCTCAGTCTAAAGGTTATTTTGCCTTGTTTTCAACATTCCAAGGTTTGAGGTATAAAATGTGCAAGGCAGTTCCTCTGTCATGGCAGCTCCTGCTCCATTTTAAAGTGGCTCTGTTTATGTTATTTTCAAGGCTGTGATCGCCTGTTCACCTTGCCTTACCTCTCTCTCTCTCTCTCTCTCACACACACACACACACACACTGCCCTCTATATTCAAAGGAGCCTGAGTGCTGCTTATGCCATCTGATTCAGCCTGCAGCCTGGGTAGTGCAAGGCCAAGGTCTGCACCCTGTTTATAGGATGATGGGGAAGGGGAGGGGAGGTACGGCTCAGAGAAACGAATGTCTTGCTTAGGGATGCTCAGCAGCTGAACTGAGAACACCTTGCTGACTCAAAGATGCTGACATGCAAGAAGCTGGCTCTGTCCATCCTTTTACTGCAACCCCTTTTATGATGGACAGGGAGAGTGAAGATCAACCAGGGAGAAGGGTTGAGAATGAAGGTCAGTGGTTAGAATCAAATAGTTCAGAGAGTCTAGGAAAACAGGACCAACGCTGGCCCACCGCAGACTGGGCAGGCTTCGGTGCTGTGTGGGCCAGAAGAGAAAAAGGAGCGGTGTGAGTCCGCTGCAGGACAGGTACGCCGTGTGCTCATGGATGTCTTCTTCCTTCCAGTGTCCTAGGGATTCCCCAGTCAGTGGGAGGGCTATAGGTCTTCAGAGGGCGTTGAGGTTTTATTAACAGGAATACTGTGGTCAGTTTGCATGGGACAGTTCTTAGTGGTGCGGGATGCACTGCAAGCATTAAATATCCAGTCACCCTAACAACCAGGAACACCTCCGCACATTTGCAAATACCCTTTAGTAGGCCCAGGACCAGACATTTTTGAGAATCACATGGCTCAACATTGATTACATGAGTGAAAAACCAATGAATGATAAACTGCCCTTGTGATTTTGTGGTATACTGCAGCCTCCTTTTCTCACTCTAGAAATGGACTCAACACTGGGGCTTTGGCCTTGTCAACCCCAAGTGGAACCTTGCCAACCTTGTTTAATCCATCCCCTGCTGAGGGCCAACTGCACCTAACTGCCTCGGGCAGGGCTGACTGGCTCTTCAGAAAGCTCTCTGGGCCGAGGTGGTCCTCATTCTGTTTCTGTCAGGTTGTGAGCTCTGGGACCCCACCTCCACGTCCACCCCTCCCCCTTGGAGCGTGACTCGGGGTCGTAGCTCCGGCATGAATCTGCTAAGGGTCTGACTGTCGCAGGGCAGGTTTGTGTAAGATTCTCTTTCAGCAGCTCAGCGCAGATGGGATGACGAGGGCTAGATTCAGTTTCTGAGCTCTGATATTTGCCAAGATTTTTACCAGGCTTCCTGGAATAGACGGGGAAACCTCACGAGCTCCCTTAGGTCAAGTGATTTGGGTTCTCAGGTTCTCCAGAGTCTCTGAATGACTGCTGTATTAGTAGCACAAGTGTGCGGAGCATCCCACAGCCGCTTCTCCAGCAAAGACGGGCGAGGGAGGAGCTGCCTTCCCATCTCTTCCACCCACCCACGGGGTCGCGGGGACGAGGCGGTCTCTGCCTGGGTTTCCTCACCTGCAAAATGGAGAAAATGATCATCTCGCCGCTTTTGCCATACAAAGGTACGGAGTGAGAACAAAGGGGAAGTATTTATGAAGTGCTTTGGATTGCAGAGAGAGCAAGAACTGTATAAATTCATGGCATATCAGGATTTGAGAAAGTCAGGGTCAGAAGTTGAAATTAATCTAATCCAGTCATGAGTGTCATTGCCAGGAAGTTCTGGGGACTGTGACCTAACTAGAGGCCGCTGGGGTCCCTCTTGCCACTCCGGGATGCCTTCGTTCCAGCTGCCGCCTGGACCCTCTCCTCCTCCTCACAGCCAGACTTCTTTAATAGAGACCCCATTTCCACGATTTCTGTTCAGTGCTCAAACCCACTGAATTCTGGCTCTGTGGCCCATGGCCACCATGTCACTAAACCCAGTGAAGAGAGCTACCTTTCATTCTTCGTACGTGCCCCGGGAGCAGCCTTGGCCGTGTTTTCTTTCTGGAACTTCTCTCTTCCCCTTATCTACCACACTGTCCTGTGTTTGGTTCCACCTTCTGGCAGTGTCTTTCCACTTTTTTTTTTTTAGTTTTTTTTTTTTAGCTTTTTCTCTTCCACCTGACCCGGGCTCTCCTCTCTCCCCACATTCACCATAGCCAATTTCAAGCATTTCTTTGGTCTCCTATATCTTGTATGAGGCCGATTCCTGAAGATACTTTCATTTTAGCTACAGACCCTATATACAGCTGTCCAATAGCTACTCCACCTAAATGGCTACGGGTACCCAAAACTTAGTGTGTCCCAAACTGAATGGGGCTCCCTCTGTGCCCCAGACCTGCTCCACCTCCAGCGAAAGTTTTCCATCGTTTCCCAGCTTGGTAAGTGGAACCACCTGCTATTGCATTTGGTCAGGTCAGAAGCCTGGGAGTCATCTTCAGCGTGTCCCACTCACCTATTCCCTACAATCAGGCAACCTCCAATCTTCACAATTCTAACCTCTAAACATCTCTTGAGTTTCTTCAGATCTCCGCATCTCCACTGCCACGCTCTAATCAAAGCTATCTCATCTCTTGCCATTCTCCGCACTTTGCAAAGCTAATTGGGTCATTTTTCTACTTGGAATTGTATAATGCAGACTGTGGACTGGTACCAGTCCGTGTCCTGTTAGGAACCCAACCACACAGCAGGTGAGCAGCTGGCCAACAAGTGAAGCCTCATCTGTATTTGCAGCCACTCCCCAGTGCTAACATCAGATCATCAGGCATTAGAGTCTAATAGGAGCACCGGTCCCTGGTGCCAGAAAGGTTGGGGACCTCTGGTATAATGGTTTCCTCTCTCCACTCTCTCTCTCCCTCTTCTCTCCTCCCCTCCTCTCTCTTCCCTTCAGCCATACTGGATTTCGTTGTT
>NW_011888897.1:3020696-3026963 GCF_000151845.1 Pteropus vampyrus | reverse complement strand
TCACAATTCTAACCTCTAAACATCTCTTGAGTTTCTTCAGATCTCCGCATCTCCACTGCCACGCTCTAATCAAAGCTATCTCATCTCTTGCCATTCTCCGCACTTTGCAAAGCTAATTGGGTCATTTTTCTACTTGGAATTGTATAATGCAGACTGTGGACTGGTACCAGTCCGTGTCCTGTTAGGAACCCAACCACACAGCAGGTGAGCAGCTGGCCAACAAGTGAAGCCTCATCTGTATTTGCAGCCACTCCCCAGTGCTAACATCAGATCATCAGGCATTAGAGTCTCATAGGAGCACCGGTCCCTGGTGCCAGAAAGGTTGGGGACCTCTGGTATAATGGTTTCCTCTCTCCACTCTCTCTCTCCCTCTTCTCTCCTCCCCTCCTCTCTCTTCCCTTCAGCCATACTGGATTTCGTTGTTTCCCAGAATATGCACTATACCTTTCTTGCCTCTGAACCTCAGTGCTTAGGAATTTGTTCCTAGTACCTGGGACAATCTCCCTCTGCCCCAGCCCCGCCCCCTGTGCCTCTTGCCTGACTCTTACCACCCCTCAGGTGTCAGCTCGAGCACCACTCCCTTTGGGAGGTTGTGCTAAGCTCCTTGCCACGTGCTTCCCAGAACCCTGCACTTACCTTCACACCCATCATTTCTTATTCTAAGTACAAGTTCAGCCCCTTTCTTACTAGACTATAGACTTCTTGAGGACAGGAACTATTCCTGCTTGTCCATAGCATCCTTTCCAACCACACACACCTAACACAGTGCCTGGCTTATAATAAACAGTCAATAAATAGCTGTTCGATGAATGGCCGAGTAAACAAAAGGTGTTTGCCTAGCAGAAACTTGGAGTAGGATCAAAGATCAGGGCTGAAATTAAGGAAAATAACTTCCTTGGGGGCAGCATTATGAATTCCCAAAACAGGTGACTAACCCTCGTTCACTTTGGCAAACATTTATTCCGTGCCACACAGCCAGGTAAAAAGTTGAATGAGGTTTAATCCTTTCCCACAAGGAGCTTATTCCTTCTTTGAAAGTCTCCGAAAACAAGCTCTGAAATGATTTTGGCAGGTAAACAAACTGGTCCTCCCTTCTCTGTGGCCAGCGATATAGAAAAAGGATTGTGCACACACACACACACACACACACACACACACACACACGCGCGCGTGTACGTGCTCACACACATGGACGTGCCCAAACCCTTCTTCTCTTTTACAAATGGTAACTCACATTTCAGTTTGGGCTCCCAGCATGCCATGGGAAATCTCAGTAGCCTCAGATCTGGTTTGACTGTCATAGCTCGATCTTTGCTGATTCCTTTTGTGTCCCCACTTCTCATTTGGTGAGCACTGCTGCTGCACTCACTTCCCTCCCAAAGTTAATACCTGACCTGGCTTCTCCGGAGTGCGATTTCTCCTTTCTGTGCTTAGCGTTTATCGGTCTCTTCCTCTTCTGGATTCTCAGATGGGATGAAGTCAGAGGATGGAGGCTGACCACGCCCTTCCTCCTTGACCCTGAAAGTTTCTTGGAAGCTACCCAGAGGCAACTGGATCCTGACAGAGGAAGATCCTCTGAGAAGAGGCCTCAGGAAGCTCCAGGCTCAGTGCCTGTCCCCAAGTCCCTTAGTTAAGGACATGTCTGTCCTTCACTCTCAAAGATATTGCTGCTATTCCCTTGCTAAGGTGATACACAACACTGGCTCCTGCCCTTCACACCCCAGCAAAGGGCTATTTCCTGGAGGTCTTATAAGTAATTCCATCCTCTTTGGGGCTGTTTTCATTTTTAATTATCTTCAAGGAGGAACATACGTATTGGACGTTTGCCTGGCTGTGAAATTTCATTTCCATTTCTTTACACCTGTGTTTGCAATATGAGAAAAAAAGCCCAGAGCTCAGTTTGATGTTCCAGACCTAGGTTATCAAGGTGCTTTGGCTGTTGTATCCCAGAAGGGGCTGTGTTCCTAGGGCAGATTTCATCAGCGGGGCCTTTGAGGGGCCGCGTGTCTTCAGCTGCCTTCTCTTTGGGAGCCTGTGGCCTCTAATTCTTCTCAGTCACACAAGCTCAGTCTGTGTGCTTGGTTCCCATCTTTAAGTCTGACATTGAAAAGATATTTGATTAGCCATTCCAGATGCTCATTCCAATTATAATTTGTCCTAAGGGGCCAGCTTATCCTCTTGCTTTTTCCCCTTTTCCTGATCCGACCTGTCAGCTTCCCCGCGGGACCTCACAGACTCAGGACTGGTTTCTGTCTTTTTCTTTGTTACCACAATGCCAATCAGCTGAGGGATTTTTCTATCGTTATATGTTTCTTTCTACTTCTATGTATTCCAGTGCTTGGAATGTAAAGGATGCACATTTAGTGATCATTTCCTCCCATGACCTTCCCAGGGACAAAAAAAAAGGGGGGTGGGGGTGGCTAGGTCAATACCAGCACCCCACCCCATACTTAACCTCATTCTCTCCTTTCTATAATAACTGGATCGGAACCAGCAGCCCTATAGGAGTACATTTCTTTGCCTCGAAACCAGACTCCAGAGAGCATTTGATTCCTTGGCAGAGAGGTTTAGACTTAATTAATTTTTCTCTTTTTTCCTTTGAATCTCTTGGAATACACACACATACTCATATCCATGCACATTGAGTGTATAAGAATTTTAATAGCAGGTGGTGTTAGCAATTCTTTTCTTCCTGAAACAGACCAGGGTTTTTCCATCTGGACTTTTTAGCAGGACCGGAGAATATTGACTTTCTAACCACTTGGATTTGGGTGGAGTGAGCAGAATGGGAATGGGGGAGAAGGTTCAAGGGGAAATATGCTTATATATAAATCACATGTGAAGGGAGTTTTGAAGTCATTATTGCTTCAGGATGTGTGAACTGTAATTATTTTTTAAGGTTCTGATTTGCCCAATGAGCATTTCCCAGGGTTGCTGCTCCAAGCATGACGTCTTTGCTGTCAGGGGGTCCAGCCTGGTCTGATAGGAGTTTAATCGCTTTAAAGGGGGCCCAGGGTAGGATCCGGTTTCTCCAGGTTCTCAGCTGCGGTCAGTCCTGCTTGCAGCACGACTTCCAAATGACTTCGATGATTATGACAATGGAGTTAAAATGAAGAAGAGACGTTTTCCTCCACTCTTCTCCTTTTTATTTCTTTTTAATGGTAGGCTGCACAAGGGAGTAAATCACTTTTAGGCTGCAGACTATTGGCCATTAGACTCATTCTTTGCTCTCCTCAGTTTCCTGCTCAGAAGAGGCAGTGCTGTTTTACCTAGGCTCTGAAAGTGACTCCTCAGCTGCCTGTGCCCATCCTTCTGATTCCCGAGCCCGCCCTGCCTTCTTACCAACCTCCTTCCGTGTCCGCACACACCCGGCTCTCCTTGGTTCTGTTCCTTGTGCTCCATCAGCTGCAGCCCTCGGTCAGGTCAGTGATGGTCATTCCAGGGAGTAGTTGTCAAGGGTCATGTCAAACATGACCTCTGTGTTTTGAGAATATTCTCTATCCCCAAAGGACCTTTCCGGATAAGGAGGAGGGTCAAACTGGGGTGGCCTACAGGATGAAACCCTCAGGGGGGAAATGTACATCCATACGTCACACCGATCCAAGATTGATTTGGGGAGGACTAGCTACTTAAAAAGAAATTTAAGAACTTGGAAAACTTGGGAAAAGAGGATTGAAAGAATAGTGAAATACTATGGGGGGACATTGGGTTTGCCTTAAAACTTCGTAACAGGGTAACCTGTTCTTTCACTGAAGTATGCTTTAGTGCGAGGCTGACAAATTGAGCACATGTGCTGAAATTCTCAGTTTTTGCCCAGAGCAGACATCACCAATCAATCACAGCACTCGTTCCCACTGAGCTTTACAAGGCTTTTAACCCTCAACCCAGGTCTCCAGGTAGCTGTATATCCATTAGCTGGATTTGGAACTTAGATAGAATCACATCTGCCACCTCTAGTTTCATAGTAAGAACGTTACTATTAAACATCTGCATTCTAATCCCTGACCCACTGCTTATTAATAGTTAATTATTAATGATTATCTAACTTCAGTTATATTAAATTCATCTTAACCTCTCCTCTATATTAAGAAAATACTGCTTATCACAGAGGTCTGAGGTAAGGATTAAGATAACGTATAAGAAGACATATGTGGTGGTGCCTAGAACACTGGCACGTTGTAAGCACTCACAAATGATAGCCAGCTATGAATCTGAAGTGGCACAGGCACATGGTGCCCCGGCCCCCGCAATGTGCAGGACCACAGATAGCGCTTCTTTCATCCTTGCTGCTGCTTCGAATGACCTCAGCGAAGGCAGATGGAGAACAGCTGGGCCCTCTAAATCTACCTCACTTTAACTTTGCATTCTTAACACTCTTATTAACTCTCTTTCACACACTAATAAAATGCTTCCTTGTTGCTCTGGGAGGACAGAGTTGACACCCAGGTGCTGAGAACTGACACGTCGTGTGTGCAGCCGCGGGCCAACACCAGACCCACTTCAGGACGTGGCTCTCCAGAGCATCTTCACTGTGACTGAGGAAAGAGAGATCTCTGCACGACTCATTTTCATGGTGTTCACACTGGTGTGATGACAGAGAAGCGGGTTGACCTGGTGCGAGGCTGTAGTTCACGTCATTCCAGTGTGAGAAGACTGAAGAGGGGTGTGCAGGGCACCCCCAGGAATGCCCTCTCCGAGGTGATCTCTGCCAACAGACAGACCGGGAAGGCGTGATTTTCATAGCAGCAACTTCAGGGAACATTCTTTGAGCAATTCGAACCCTTAATATCATAAATTCACATGTCCTGCAACACAAATGACTTCAAATGCCTTTCTTAAGATATATATATATATATATATATATATATATATATATATATATATATATATATATATATATTTGTTTGTTTGTTTTGTTTTGTTTTTTACTATTTTACTTCCTGTCTTACTGATCTGCATTGAAAAAACCAAGCTGAATACATCTCTTCCATGTGGCTTCAAATTCTATTTGGACTTTACCTTGTTATTCTTTCCATTTACGAGGTGTGGACACTTCATACCAAATGTTAGTCAAAGGCATTATGTCCTTTTTTTCTGAAGTGAAAGGGGCAGGACCCAGATGGTTACATCAAGTCAAGATTCAGTTTCATGAAGCAAATACATATCGATCATCTAAGTGTGTGCTAGACAATATAGGAGTTATTGAAAGGTGTAAAATGTAGCCCCTGCCCTTACACAGCTTAAAAACTGTCCTGAGGGATAAAGAAATATACAAAGGACAAGGCAAAATAGAAGATGGACAAAAGAGAGCATCGAAATGCCCGGGAGTTACAAGAAGGTGGATCCCAGAGGTCTTTGTGGAGGAGGTAGGGATTGTGACATTTGAGACCAGTCTCGCAGCAGGGCTCCAGATGGATAGGCAGGGATGGTTGCTATGAGAATGGATTTATATAAGGGACGTGTCCTCGAAGATGGGACTCTTTCTTTTCTTAGGTCGAGTGTTCAAGGCAGAAGTCTGGTGTGTACAGGTATGAGAACGAGTCCAGTCTGGGGTCTTGGCAGGTCTGTGGAATGTTTGGGGAACTGCCCAGCTGGTTTGGGCCTCTTTTCATTGTACCACACCGCTGCGGTACCAACTTGCTGTGAGAACCTGGTCAAGCGACTGCCTCTGTCTGGGCTTCTGTGTCCACACCTGTTAAGTTAGGAGGTTGAGTTAGCCCATTCAAGATCTGACACCTATGATTTTTTTATGATAACAGAAAGGTCATAGGGCTATTTATTTATTTATTTATCTATCTATCGATCGATTGATTGATTGATTGATCATGTCTCTTTGAGATAGGAGTAGGAACAAAGTGTTGCCTGTTTCCACATGCCAGTAGAGGTCAGGGGTCCAGTTCTGGGCTTGGTCTGAGCTTGGTCTGAGCTTGGTCTAAGCTTGGTCTACGCTGCGCTTTGTCTGTCTGCTGCACAGGCACGGGTAGTTAGCAGCTGGCTCCTTCCCATCTGGGAGACCCTGACGGGTTCTATATCGTAGAGCCACCAACTTGGAATTACAGCTGAGTTCAGCAAATGCCTTTTTGTTGTTGTTGTTGTTGTTGTTGTTGTTGTTAAAGTGTAGTTGACATGCAGAACCTGGTGATTTGATGTTTATATACCTTACAGTGTGATCACATGATAAGTCTAGTAACCATCTGTTCCTGTACAAAGTTATTACAATGTTATTGACTATAATTTCTGTGCTGTATAACACATCCTGTGACTGAC
>NW_011888897.1:3018464-3020646 GCF_000151845.1 Pteropus vampyrus | reverse complement strand
TGCCAATCAGCTGAGGGATTTTTCTATCGTTATATGTTTCTTTCTACTTCTATGTATTCCAGTGCTTGGAATGTAAAGGATGCACATTTAGTGATCATTTCCTCCCATGACCTTCCCAGGGACAAAAAAAAAGGGGGGTGGGGGTGGCTAGGTCAATACCAGCACCCCACCCCATACTTAACCTCATTCTCTCCTTTCTATAATAACTGGATCGGAACCAGCAGCCCTATAGGAGTACATTTCTTTGCCTCGAAACCAGACTCCAGAGAGCATTTGATTCCTTGGCAGAGAGGTTTAGACTTAATTAATTTTTCTCTTTTTTCCTTTGAATCTCTTGGAATATACACACATACTCATATCCATGCACATTGAGTGTATAAGAATTTTAATAGCAGGTGGTGTTAGCAATTCTTTTCTTCCTGAAACAGACCAGGGTTTTTCCATCTGGACTTTTTAGCAGGACCGGAGAATATTGACTTTCTAACCACTTGGATTTGGGTGGAGTGAGCAGAATGGGAATGGGGGAGAAGGTTCAAGGGGAAATATGCTTATATATAAATCACATGTGAAGGGAGTTTTGAAGTCATTATTGCTTCAGGATGTGTGAACTGTAATTATTTTTTAAGGTTCTGATTTGCCCAATGAGCATTTCCCAGGGTTGCTGCTCCAAGCATGACGTCTTTGCTGTCAGGGGGTCCAGCCTGGTCTGATAGGAGTTTAATCGCTTTAAAGGGGGCCCAGGGTAGGATCCGGTTTCTCCAGGTTCTCAGCTGCGGTCAGTCCTGCTTGCAGCACGACTTCCAAATGACTTCGATGATTATGACAATGGAGTTAAAATGAAGAAGAGACGTTTTCCTCCACTCTTCTCCTTTTTATTTCTTTTTAATGGTAGGCTGCACAAGGGAGTAAATCACTTTTAGGCTGCAGACTATTGGCCATTAGACTCATTCTTTGCTCTCCTCAGTTTCCTGCTCAGAAGAGGCAGTGCTGTTTTACCTAGGCTCTGAAAGTGACTCCTCAGCTGCCTGTGCCCATCCTTCTGATTCCCGAGCCCGCCCTGCCTTCTTACCAACCTCCTTCCGTGTCCGCACACACCCGGCTCTCCTTGGTTCTGTTCCTTGTGCTCCATCAGCTGCAGCCCTCGGTCAGGTCAGTGATGGTCATTCCAGGGAGTAGTTGTCAAGGGTCATGTCAAACATGACCTCTGTGTTTTGAGAATATTCTCTATCCCCAAAGGACCTTTCCGGATAAGGAGGAGGGTCAAACTGGGGTGGCCTACAGGATGAAACCCTCAGGGGGGAAATGTACATCCATACGTCACACCGATCCAAGATTGATTTGGGGAGGACTAGCTACTTAAAAAGAAATTTAAGAACTTGGAAAACTTGGGAAAAGAGGATTGAAAGAATAGTGAAATACTATGGGGGGACATTGGGTTTGCCTTAAAACTTCGTAACAGGGTAACCTGTTCTTTCACTGAAGTATGCTTTAGTGCGAGGCTGACAAATTGAGCACATGTGCTGAAATTCTCAGTTTTTGCCCAGAGCAGACATCACCAATCAATCACAGCACTCGTTCCCACTGAGCTTTACAAGGCTTTTAACCCTCAACCCAGGTCTCCAGGTAGCTGTATATCCATTAGCTGGATTTGGAACTTAGATGGAATCACATCTGCCACCTCTAGTTTCATAGTAAGAACGTTACTATTAAACATCTGCATTCTAATCCCTGACCCACTGCTTATTAATAATTAATTATTAATGATTATCTAACTTCAGTTATATTAAATTCATCTTAACCTCTCCTCTATATTAAGAAAATAATGCTTATCACAGAGGTCTGAGGTAAGGATTAAGATAACGTATAGGAGGACATATGTGGTGGTGCCTAGAACACTGGCACGTTGTAAGCACTCACAAATGATAGCCAGCTATGAATCTGAAGTGGCACAGGCACGTGGTGCCCCGGCCCCCGCAATGTGCAGGACCACAGATAGCGCTTCTTTCATCCTTGCTGCTGCTTCGAATGACCTCAGCGAAGGCAGATGGAGAACAGCTGGGCCCTCTAAATCTACCTCACTTTAACTTTGCATTCTTAACACTCTTATTAACTCTCTTTCACACACTAATAAAATGCTTCCTTGTTGCTCTGGGAGGACAGAGTTGACACCCAGGTGCTGAGA
>NW_011888897.1:3012930-3015819 GCF_000151845.1 Pteropus vampyrus | reverse complement strand
GAGATATGAATTGATGTGTCCAGACTCACAGAAGTAGCAAATGAAAGACCAGGTCTCAAAGCTCAACTCCTGCCCTCAGTCCAGTGCCACTCTCTACCCCATGCTAAGTAAAATGTGTCCCCTTCCCCCAAGAGCAGTGGATTTTGGAAACGGGAGAGGCCTGTGTGGGCTGGGGGTGTTGGGGACAGCTGCATGGAGAGCCGGAATCAAGGTGGCAGAGAGCTCATGCTGGAGCCTGTTGCCAAGAGCAGGGCAGCTGACACAGCTTTGATCTGGAATGAGTCCTGCTGCTGAGAATGACAGCTTTTTTTATATCTGCTTTCTAAGGTAATAATGCCATGACAACCTGGATTTATGTTATGTCATCTGCACAGAATGCACATGAGGCAGAAAGAAGGTAGAATTTAATACTCAGAAATTAACCAGTGGGAAAATTAAGGTAGAAGGTAGGAATTTTCCCACTATTTATTGGGTGCCTACTATGCACCAGGCACTGTGCACACTGGACATTAACCGTGAATACCTCATTTATTCCCCACAACTGCTCGGAGGCAGGCATCATTAGCCTGATTTTACACTTGGGAAAACAGGCTTGCAGAAATTATGTGATTTTCCCACAGTCAGACTATTACAGGATTGGAGAGCAAGCCTTTGAGTGTGGGTCTGTTTACTTCCCAGCCCACCCTCTTGCATCAAAGCCCCTACTGCCCGGCTCACCTAGTGGAACTGGATGCTCTGAGCCCCAGGCTAATGACCGGACTGCACTGCTTCATCAAGGGAACCACAGCGGTAGCAGCTCCAGCAAAAGCTTGGAATTTCTCTCACAGCAGTCTCCATGCTTATCTAATAAGAACCATGCACCAGGAGTGGCTACTCAAGGAACATTTCCAGAAGAAGCTTCTCTTCTTAGCTCCCTGTTGAGGCTCAGAGAGGTGACAGGAGTTGCTCAAGACCATCCAGCTTGTAAGTGGCAGAGCCAGGATTAAAAGGCGGGTCTTCTGACTCAGCTGTCCTTGTACCGTACGGCTCAACCTCTCTGAAGAGCACTGAGCACTCCGAGGCATCACCAGGCCAAGACAGCCAGAGCGGGGCCTAAATGAGACCTGTGGGTATCATGGCGCCCAAGCTCCAGCCTCTAGGCTGAGCTGCCTTTACCTTATCTCTTGTCAGGTCCATACTAGAGCTTTGCACATCTTTGACGTGAGCTCTATTATCTCTTAGTATCCCATTCAGCATGTCCTTCCCCAAAGGTTGACCCAGCTCTTTTATACGGTGGCCTGTGGTGAAATGTACCATAGGTGAAGGCAGCTCCTGGTATTCTGCTTCAGTGCTGTCCCCAGCAACTAAACGGAACGGAGGCCTGTCCCATTTTGTGCAGTTGAGTTCTAAAACCAGCCTGCAAGGATAATGCCAGAAGAATGTGCTGCCAGCTCCAGGGGTGTCTTTTACGACAACTGCTTGTTCCCTCGTAATTCTTCTGACAAATTCTCCTTTTGATCCAGACTTTCCAAGGCACTGATTCATTCCAGAAGTGACGTGTGTGCACACATACATGCTTGAGGGGGATCCAGAAAAAGGGGAAAGAGGGGAGATGGAAACTAAATCTGCTGAAATGTGGTAGAGAAATATATTCAGAAACTACTGCCTACTCACCAAAATGTTATTTGCTTTTTTTTTTTTTTTCTTCCCGGGTAGAGTCTCCTGTTCAAACTTGAACATGAAATTCCTCCACTTCAGAATGAACAGCAAGAAATGCTGCAGGTTGGGATTTCCCAGAAGGACTGGCAGCCGTCTGCTCTGGGCCACACTGGGGAACCTGAACTCTCTGTACTTGCTAGTTTTGTTCATGGAAAGGATGGGGGAAGAGAGAGCAGCAGGAACAGATCGTCCCTTGCAGTTTTCCTCCAAGTCCTTGAGAAGAGAGGACTTCCCAGGCTCCTTTTTGTGAGCATAGGGGAGGAAATTAGGAAGAGCTGGTCCTGGGATTTGGGTTCTGCGATCTTCATCAGACCTTTTCCTCTCTCCCTCCCACAACCTCAGTGATGGGAATGACAGTATGGCATTGCAAGAGAGGTCTCCCAAATGTGGGCATCCTAGTGTCCGGGAGGAAGAGATCTTCAGTGTGGTGCTTATTCTTCCTCCTATTCAACTATTAACTATTCTTAGGCCATATTTCCTGAGTCTTCTGTGATTTAATTAATCTCTCAAGGGTTGCAAAGTTGTCCTAAAAGCAGCACAAAATTAAAAACAACAACAACAACAACAAACAGGTAGAAACTTATATTTAATTGGGTACACAAATCCAGTACCTACTTGACAATCACTCGATGTGTGACCTTGGTCAGCTCACCTGAGCATCTTGGGCCTTGCTTCCTTCACCTGTAAAATAAAGATTGAGAGGTGGATGGTCTCCAGGTTTCTCTGAGTGCTAAAATCCTGCTCTTTTGTGATTACTGTTTTTTAAATGCCACCACCATTTCAAAGCATGTATTTGGGGAGACCCTCAAGGTGAGGATGACCTTGTGTTATATCTGAGAGTTTTTTCATTCAGTCAGGCTGGGGTTACCTGCAGCTGTAAGAGGCTTTGACTGGCGTAGCAAGGTCAATTCTGGATTTGGCATTTTCTTCCATAAGGGATTGGCCAACTGCCAGAATCTTCCGTCTCCACCTCTTACCCTTCCTCAAATGGTTGTGTCTAAAAAGAGTCTTGTGATGCATCCTGCCGGACTTTTCCATTAATCTTGCTTCTTTCAAACCTGCACATGATGAATGTCCATCCTTGAATTCCGACAGTTAGAGATGAGGTATGTTTCACTGTTCAGTTATCAATTTGGAGTGAATTTATTTCCCAGTTCAGGGCAGCAGAGGGTAAACAGGCCTGTCCTTATT
>NW_011888897.1:3006370-3009915 GCF_000151845.1 Pteropus vampyrus | reverse complement strand
TCTGAAGTGAGAGCATAAAGACTTCAGAGCCACTTTCCCAAACAGCAGGCTAGGAGGGAGGGTTTAGAGGGGGAGTGACAGAGCTTTATAGAGGGCAATGGGGAGGACCTGGAATGTGTGTCACCCTGGAAAAGGTGGGAACTGCAGTGGGAGATGTCACCATAGTGGGGGGGGGGCGGGGAGGCGGGTCCGTGATGTTCCCAGAGGTGCAGCAATCAGTCATTGTACAGTACGCAAGATGAAGAGGAAAGGCACGTCATGCATAGGCTACGGACAAACGTAGAATTAGATGAGATTTTATAATTAGTCTGGAACTAACCCTGACCCGTAAGGCAAAATGTCCAAACACTGGCCCAGCCTTCCTTGCAAGTTAAAAATCTTATTGAATGTGTCTCTTTCACATTCCAAAATAATATACAAATAATTTTTGAACCATGCATTTTTTAACATTTAATTTTTTAAATTTTAAGATAAATTTAGACCCATGGCATCTATTGGTTTTTAAAGTATCCATGTCTTTGATTTAATGAGATGCTCAAATTAAAAAAAAAAACAAAAAACCGAGAAGAACGCTATTCCCCTTTTGCACCGTTACTTGTTCATTTTAAGAGAGACTTCTGGCATAGGGATTCTCATGGGGAGGAATCTTACAATTGGGATTTTTGCCCAATATGGGGACAACAGTTCTTTCTCATCTCCGCTGAGAGCAGAAAGCTGGATTAACTGCCACAAGCTCTAAGAGGCAGTGTCTAGTACACTGAAGTTTTGCAGCAGGAAAAACACCCCCTCACCCTGAGTTTAATTCCCGAACCCTGTGCCACGGTTTGGATGCTGAGGTGGAAGCGAGGACATCCGTGTTCCTGGGACATTCCACTGGGAGCCCTGCTGTAACCTGAGTGAACAATTTGTGCAGTTCCTGTTGATAAATCTCCCCGCCACCCATCTTCCCTTGACTGCAGGTCAGGGGGCTGTTCCCTCCTCTTTACTTCCTGTCTTGTTCCTGCCTTCTCCCTGGTCCCTGGTGCAGTGGCTGGAGAAAGGAGACTGGAGTGGGGTGGGCACAAATGGCTTTGTACATTGTCCTGCCTTCCCGTGCCTACCCACACTGGCGCAGCCCAGCGGAGCTGTGAGACCAAAAGACCTAGTATTTTTCTCACCTACAAAGTCCAAATGCATCCTCTGCACGTGCCATGAGCCTTGAGGCTCCCCTGCCATAAAATACTGATTGTAAAAGGAGTGCGCAGCCCCGATGACTTCCGATAAAGGCTATTATTTTGAAATACAAAATGTGTGTCTTTCAGCTGCTGGTATTTGCGGAAGCTGGGCATGTTGTCAACACCTGCTTTGAGCTGCTTCCTTTCCCCACCCCTCCTTCTGGCGACAGAAGTTGCAATTCCTTTCCTCTGATATTGGACCCCTCTCATCTTCTTTTACTAGATCTTACAATAGACATTTTAAACGGTTTATTCATTCACAGTATAGTTTGTGTAGAGAAACATGGACTCACTGACTCGAAGGTTTTTTTCTAGCACTAAAAATGTCCCTGGTTTTTATAGACTATTTCATGGGCCATTGATGTGGAAGCCACCTGCCTCTGGAAACAGCAGTTCGCAAGGGGTCGGGACACCTGGATTCACACTTCCTCTGGTATCATCAACCAGGGAACGACCTTAAATATGTCACTGTCCTTCTTGGGCCTCAGTTTCCTCAGCTGTCACACAGAAGCCCTGTGAATTCAGGAACCTCTAATACAATGATATATTAGAATTGTAAGTTCATACTAAAGTCCAGAAGCACGATTGTGCGGATACTCTGTTCTCACCAGGCATATATCAAAAGACAAGGGACTGACTTTGCAGTAAGAGGATTTGGGGCAGACAGTGGGAAAAACAGCAACGCACAGGGGCACGGACGGTGGAGGGGAGCCATGGCCCTTCCCAGAGACCTTACAGAAGGGCCAGCTGCAGAATCGGCTATTTATTATGTGCATCTCCTCTGTGGCCAGTCTCTTAGGGAGCTCTTCTCAGAGACAAGGAAGGGGGTCTGGGTGGGAGGCGGCGAGGAACAGTAAGGATGCTATATGAAGAGGCATTGGAGAGAGGGGAGGACCTCTGCACAGAGATTTGAATTCGTTCACGGGGGTTAGAATTCTGGATCTCTATGAAATTCTGGAATAGATCTCTTGGTGGGAAGTCTCTGCTTCCTCCTGGAAGGTAGAAAGTGAGCTTTAGGCATTCTAGAGGTTTTCTGACTTGGTTAGGGATAGGAACGCTGGAGAGACAAGACACCAACTCCCCAGCGCGTTGCATAACCCCTGCATGTCTGATGCAGAAATGCATTATGTACAGGGCAGAAAACCAGCCTGGGAGCCTGAGATCTTTGTCTGCATACTGTCTATTTTCACCTGGTTTCAGTTTGATAAATGTGATATCATACCTGGCTCGAGGTACGTTATTTAGATAATGGTAAGGTTGCCACCTATATGTCATTAGGCTCTAAAGGAGGACTTGGGATTTTATTTATTTGCTTATTGATCGATTTATTATTTATGGGAATAATTTGAAATTTCTGCTCTCAGACTTGACCTTCATGGAGTGGATAAGAATCCCAGGCCTCCGTTGGTGAAAAGAGGGTTGGGGGACGGTGTGGTGAGCCGGGCACGCACGATCAGGCCTGCAGTGTATGTGAGTAGTTAGGAAAAGAACGAGAGTCGGAGGATGAGGGGACCGTTCCCAGCTCTGTTGCTTACTAGATGTTTGCCATTGGACAAATCGTTTAACCTTCCTAAGATTCCGTTTTCTTAAATTTAAAATGAATAAAATATTGGTCTTCGCATCTCATCGAGCTACTATAATGACCAGTTCGAAAACTTACAGACCAGTTTATATGTTAAGAATCATTATTATGACATCGGGGACCCACCACTGCCTCTCACCTCGCTTTTTCCTTCAGAAGTTACTTACTCCCTGTTCCTCTTCCTAGTCTTTTTTGTTTGTTTGTTTGTTTGTTTGTTTGTTTGTTTGTTTAGTTAGTTAGTTTGTTTGTTTAGTTTGTTTGTTTTGGGGGGGTTGGGGGTTTGGGGTTTTTTTTTTTGGTCACTATTATTTGAACCTGCCTGGGGTAGGGGAGAGGAGGCGCCAGTGATGCCAGCGACTAGGCAGTTTCTCAAGGCTGGCTAGACTGCCATCACTGGTCGCTTTTTCCATTTGCACCTGCCTTTTTCCAGAGTCCCCAGGGTCCCCACTGCGGTGGGAAGTAGCAGGATGAGAGACCACTACTGCCAAGAGTTGGTCTCAGAGATAGCTAGCCTTTTGCCTCCTTTCTAGATTATCAGTGACCGCGGATTTCTGCGTTGATGCCAGTATTAATTTACCCTCAGAGCTGTTATTTAGTGAACTCTTAAGTGCAAACAAACAAACAAACAAATAAAAATTCTCAAGCCTTCTATTTCTTTGGGCCAGAAAAGCACCCTCTCTACAGCTTACTTGTATCTTGAGATGCTCCAGCAGAGTTCCTGTCTTACTTAGTTCAACAGTAGCCTCCTC
>NW_011888897.1:3003976-3005700 GCF_000151845.1 Pteropus vampyrus | reverse complement strand
GGGGAGAGGAGGTGCCAGTGATGCCAGCGACTAGGCAGTTTCTCAAGGCTGGCTCGACTGCCATCACTGGTCGCTTTTTCCATTTGCACCTGCCTTTTTCCAGAGTCCCCAGGGTCCTCACTGCGGTGGGAAGTAGCAGGATGAGAGACCACTACTGCCAAGAGTTGGTCTCAGAGATAGCTAGCCTTTTGCCTCCTTTCTAGATCATCAGTGACCGCGGATTTCTGCGTTGATGCCAATATTAATTTACCCTCAGAGCTGTTATTCAGTGAACTCTTAAGTGCAAACAAACAAACAAACAAACAAAAATTCTCAAGCCTTCTATTCCTTTGGGCCAGAAAAGCACCCTCTCTACAGCTTACTTGTATCTTGAGATGCTCCAGCAGAGTTCCTGTCTTACTTAGTTCAACAGTAGCCTCCTCTCTCCTAAGTAGTCTTGCTAAAGACATGAATCTGAACTTTCTTTTTGCCACCGTGAGGGATTTAAGCCTTCTTCCTCTTTGCCTTTTGCCTACACAGGTCTTCCTAGATCCTTGTACATCTCCTGGGAATAAATTCTTTTAGATCCACTCATGTTGTGCTAGGCACTGCATTTGGCACTAGGGATGCAGAAATGACAATGAAACTCAGTAGTTACCTAGAGCTTCATGAGCCCCCTAAGCTGATAGGAGGGCCTCCCAGGACCTTGCCCCAGCCTGGACTTGGCCTTCACAGAAGTGAAGGCTAAGGGCCACACTGGCCCAGCCCTAGTCTCACCTTCCCAGGTCCTGTCGGGTGCTGGCTCCCACTTGCTTTTATTTGCAGGTTCTCTGGTCTTGTGCTGCAGGGCCAGGAAGTCTCATTAAAGGCATCGTGGACTACTAGTAGCTGGGATGTGGAAGGGAGGACACTTGGGTGCAAAGGGCATTGGACTTCTTTGCAACTCCAGATGTCTTTCTCTATGCACCAGAGAGTTGCCTTCCTCCTTGCCCCTTGTTCCTAAGAGAGGCAACCATGCCGCTTCTGGGCAGTGGGCTGGGGCTGCTGGAACTGAAATTTTTATTTTCCTCACTGGCATCTGAATGCTTCCTTTGCAGTTACTGACACACAGTTTTGTATGAGAGATCACCCATGTCATTCATCATTGCTCGGCACATCTAGAAACTCCTGCCAACCCTCCACATAAGCATTATCAACCGATTCACCCTGGCCACTTTATTGCTTTTGACTCTGAATAAGTCTCTCCAAAGGGTTCAGGTAATCCATATCAAGGGCCTTTGGAGAAGAGTGAGCATGAAAGGGAGAACTAATAATAATTACACCAGGACAAAATTGTAAATGGCGCACATCTTAAGAGGTTCATCCCTTTGATCTAGTGACATTGTTCTACCTGCTACGAGCCAGGCACCATGGTAGGTACTAGGGACATCAAATACAGAAAGAGAGCTTATAGTCTGTAGAGAGACAGGCAAGTGAAAAGATTGTTATGAAAGAAGGTGGTAAATGCTCAGAAGTCTCCTTCAGGGGGGTGAGATGAACAAATAGACGATCAGATGGACAAATAGGACTCAACCAGAGAAGGTTCGTGGTGGGGAATAGTCCTGGCAAATAGGCTAGTCAGGAGAATCCTCGCAGAGGTGAGAGAGCACATGGGGTGTCTGCAAACAAAAGTCTCTCCATGTGGCTGGTGTGTGTCATGGGAGAGGAGAACCGGTGAGACGGGCCCCCAAGAACCAGACTGTGAA
>NW_011888897.1:2948820-3002021 GCF_000151845.1 Pteropus vampyrus | reverse complement strand
ATTAACTGTGGCGTTATTTATGAGAATAGAGAATAAGAAATACTAAATTTCCTGCAAAGGGAGTATGATCCAGTTAATTATGGCACACTCCTATGATGGAATATTGTGTAGCCATCAACATTTTGTTTATGTTGAATTTTAATATGATGGAAGAATGCTTAGATTTTAAGATGAAGAAGGAAAGTCACAGAATGATATATATTAAATAATATCAACTACGTAATGCATAGAAAAACTTTGCATGTGTTTTTAAAAAGCTGGGCACAAATATTCCATAGCGGTACTTGTGGGAGCTGATAGGTTTTTTATTTATATATATTTGTATTTTTAGAATGTTCTTCAATATACTCATTACTTTTATAAGAAGGAGAGAGACTCTAGAAAAACATATTTAAGGAAAAAATTCTTTAAACATAAAAAGGGGTATATGAAATCATGGTATAATTTGGCCTCTTCAGAAAACCAGAGTAGCAATGTTTATTCTCTCAGGGCCCAGGATGGGGCGTGTGACCAGCATGGCCTGGTGTTGGACAACACGATTTGGGCGTGAGACATGCCTGCTGCTAATCTTCGCTATAGTGTGGCCATGGTGTGACCTCAGGCAAGCTCCTTTCTCTTGAGCTTGGTTTCTTTTTTTATGAAATAGAATCCTACATGCCTCCAGTCTCCTTCTCTTTTTTTTAATTAAATTTATTGGAGTGACCGGTTAATAAAATTATATAGGTTTCAAGTGTACAATTCAGTAATACGTCATCCGTATGTTGCATTGGGTGTTCACCACCCAGAGTCAAGTCTCCTTCTGTCACCATATATTTGACTCCCTTGGCCCTTACTTTACAATTCCAAATCCTAAAAAGCTCAGAAAACCCAAAGTCATTTCTTAAGGTGACAGCAGATGCATTTGGCTGCAAAATATGACCTGAATTGACAGAATCTTTATCTCATTTAAGTGAATATAATTTTGCAGCAGAATATGAAATATAAACTTGTTTAATCATGGAATGCTGCCCCAGACCCATTGAGGATATTAGGTCATATACAGTAACATAGAGGGTTTCAGATAAGGGATTATGATCTGTAGGACATGCCTTATAGAGTCATGATAGAATTCAATCTGATAGTGATTGTACAGTCCTTAGCACAGTTCCTGGCATGAAGTAAATGCTCAGTGATGTTAGCTATCATCATTGCTGATATTATAATTATTTTGGGGCCTTCACTAAGTACAGAGTGCATGACTTCTGCTTGCCTTCTCCTCTTTCCGGTCTTTTCTTTATTAGGATTTTTGAGGAGACTGAGGTGTCGTTTATTATGGGAGACTGAGGTGTCGTTTATTATGGGAACTTAGGCAACATCGTTTAGAACATAGGAAATGAAAAATGGGAACTTCCGGCAAGGAAATTCTCTGGCCTCTTTTCTTCTTTTAGATTTCTAGCTTCTTGAAGAATAAGTTATAGAGAATAATGTATGTCAATAGGGCATTCAGATAGTTGAAGAGCTAATCAAAGAATAAATCTTATTCCCTTGATGAAGATTTTAATCTCAAAGCCTTCATGTTCATTGTGTTCATTGTAATGTATAGTTGGTCTACATTTAAAGACGTAACCAACTTTAAGCTAAAACCAGTCTAATATATAAATTTTTTAATTGAAGAGTGATTCTTTACTGTTTTCTATATGAACTTACAATAAGAATTTTTATTTCAAATCCTCCTATTATTTTAAAATATAATTCATTTCACAAAAATTTGATTTGCACTTAGCCTGTTCAGAAGCATGAGCAGGATATAAACAGGTCCTTGCTTCTTCCTTTGCTTGGATGAGTCGGTGCTCCATAAATTCTGTTAGAGAAACATTAGGCAACTACATTATTAACATTACCAAGGGGACTTAAAATTGTCATGTTATAGGATCAAAAATTCCACATTCTGAATCAATGCCAATATGTTTCCATACCCTTTAGTTTGACCACAGTTGGCCGCAATCCCCTCCTCTCATCCACATCACTCACCCACAGTGGAGTGTAAGTCACTCTGCTCCCACAGATCTCTATGGCCCCACTGAGCTCCCTGTGGTGGAGCGTTTGCCTTCGCAACATCAGCATGGAACCACAGAGCCTCAGATCTAGGGGGAACCTTTTTGCAGTCCTCTCTATGAAATCCAGTTAATCTGGCCATCTAGACTCATGCCTAGAAACTCACTCTGGCATTCTTTCTAGTAAGTTGAAATAGAGTTCCCTGAAATAGATGGCTCTAATGCTTTACGAGTTGGTCCAGTGGCAGAAGAGCTAATCTTTTGGCCAAAAATGACTGCCTGTTACGAGGTCTCCAATTTTTTTCCATTTCTACTCATCAAGTCCCTGTTGGCCCCCCTCCTGCAGTCCCAGCACAGTGCCAAAACACATTCCTGCACATTCTTGGGTTTCCACTTATCCTCTGTGTTAATCCATTCATTAGCATCAAATTGCAGGGCTCCTCGCCAAACCCATCAAGCATAATTGGAGCTTCTGAAGTCACATTCCCCCAATTACATTAGTTGAGTTGTCTCATTAGCCACCATGCATCACCCAAACACATCGTCGAACATATTTTCCTCCATTATTGTTGTCATTTTCTTAATACAGGTATTGTTAAGAAAGATTGTTTTTAACACACACTTTGGCTTAACCTGTCGTTTGATCTCCAGAATACAATAAATCTTCAGACTAAGTAGAGGCGAGACGGGGGGAGGACATGAGTAGGGAAGGCTTAGAAAAAGTGGGCGCAGAACCTAAGCCAATGACAGGCCGCCTCCATCTCCCTGGACAGGAGGATGCCCTTGTAGCCAGAGGTTGTCCGACTCTGGAAATGACCTACTGGTGCAGCAAAGACATGGTGAGCCCAGAGGCACTTTGGACTAGAAAGGGCTCTTCCAAAGTTCACAGACAGATGACAGGTCTCCACTTTCTGGGCGATCACGAGCATGTGGTCTGTTTTCTGGGCTCTTTGGGACTTTGATCATAGAGAGGATTATCTTTTAGGAAGAACGTAGGATCAGGAGTTAGGACGCAGGGTTCTGGTTTTGGCTTTATGCAAGCTGTGACAACTTCGAGCCCATCGCTCACCTACTTTATATCCTAAATTTCTCAGCTTTAAAATAGCAATACCCTCTCCTTATAATTTTCCTAACTCCATCTCCACCAGAAAAGCTAAAGACAGTAAGATTCAGTTTTAAATTGCAGGCCTTGACGTATAGTTGGTGCTCAAAGTATCATCCTTCTGTTCTTTAAGAGTTGATGGTTCTGCCATGCCCCGCCAGATGTGTTTCTTTGCCTGAGACCCGTGTGTCTGTTTTGTACAGCCTCGAGCCCTCAATCTGGCCCCTGGGGGCTCATGTTATCCCCCACTTGCTCCTGCCCTCACTTGTTAGGTTAAAGGGTTGCCTCACTTCCTGTATCAAGGTGGCCCATGCTCACTCTTCAGAGTATCCATAGAGGCCAGAAGCTTTTAAGTACAATGGATGATACTTTTGAGGAGGAGGAGCAGCACACAGTTCTCAGGCTCCTTTGACCAATTTGAGGTCATCTTCGGCCCGCCCAACCCAACCCTTCCAGGGCTGCAAAAACCAAAAAAAAAAAAACAAAACAAAAAAAAAAAACAACAAAAAACTAGTGTGAAGCTGCGCATTGCATTTTTTAAGAGTGAAGCTCAGTGGCCAAAAGATGTATCAGGGAGGCTGGGGTGCATAGGGGAGGTGCATGGTGTAGGGGTCAGGCGAAGAGGCGCGGAAAGTCTGCTCCCATCCCCAAAACGAGCATTATGTTGGAAAAATCTCTTCAGCCTTTATTTACCATGGTGGGTAGCCACGGGAGGAGGGGGAGCTGGGATGGAGAAGGAAGACAATAGAACGCTGTGTTGCCTCGCTATAAAAGCATGCTCTAAGCAAATAATGTGGCCAGCTCAGTCAGAGCACTGCTCAATTAGCCCCAGTGCTTAAAAGAGGGTACCCCACAGCTGTTGTGGCGGCGGGTGGGCTCGAGCAAAGGCAAGCACTCTGGGCACTCAGGAGGCAAACCTGCAGGAACCCTACGTGGGAATTGACCTGGGACGGGGCGCGGCACGGGAGACACAGACCACTCCAACCTGAACGAAACTCATGCTTCTTGAATAGAGGACCTGAGAGGGGCTTGGTTGGCTGTTCTAGGGAGAGGCAGTGTGGGGAGACCACAGAGGAGGTGACCAGAAAAATGAGTGCAAACATTTCATGCAGAGTGACCGACATATGGAACGTGTTATCCATAAGGGTTACAGGCTGGAGTTGCTCCTAGAGTTTTTCAGGGGTGGGATGGGGGATGGGGGGAGCCTTCAGAAACTTAAGGAGGTTTCTAAACAAAAGGAATTTGAGAAGGGTTGGAGAAATAATGAGAAATGCAAACTTGACCGAGAGTTTCTCTTTCTATCTCCCCGGCTTCTCTCCTGCCTGTCCTTACATGTTTTTAATTCACAGGGACCTGAGAAGGCCACGGAGCCGTGCGCCTTACTGTGTAAATGAGCAGAGCTGACGGAGTGTGTGTGTGTGTGTGTGTTGGGGGATGGGGTAAGTAGGGCCCCCAGAGCCATCTCTTACTCCTCTATGTCCAAGGGGACCAGAGAGAGAGCATCAAGCCCAGGGCCTTGCTTAGACCTCTGCTGGGTAGGCAGACAGCTAGCACTGCAGCGATCTTAGGATGATTTCCTTTGATCTCCTTGTTTTGTAGAAAAGCAAACTGATGCCTGAGAGGAGAGGGGGAAAAGATTTGACCAAGGTCTCACAGTGACTAAATGGGAAAGCTCGGGGGAGCACCCAGTCTTGGGGTCTCTCTTAACACTCGGGTTTTCTTCCCTTCTCAGCATCCCTCTCCCGACATACATACGCAGACACATACACACCACACACACACACACACACACGCACGCACGCACGCACGCACACGCACGCACACACACGCTCACACGCTGCCTAGCCTGTTACCAGCAGTGCATGTGCTGGTCAGAATTGCTCCTCTCCCCCACCTCTGATGGCAGCGCTGCTGGGCACTGCTTGCCCCAACCACTCAGGACAAGGTGCAAATGATCTGTACGATCATGGCCTGTTTCGTGGGCCTCTGCCTCACTTCCAGGGAGCTCTTTTTGAAACTGAGTGCTCATGCCTTCGTGCTTTCTCATAGTGCCTGGTCTGTGGCTACCTGCCGTGTCTGCAGCACCAGCTCCTTCATTTCCCTGGAGGGCGGGAAGGAAATGTAAGCTAATGCAAGGATTTAACTAGCTGGGGGTGGGGGTAGCAGCAGGGTGGAGCAGTTTCTAACAGAATCTAAGTGCAGATACCCTCTGGAGCTGCAGTAGAAGTGGCTTTGGACAGGGCATTCTCTCTCACGCTTCTCTCTCCTCCGTTTTTCCCTAGCCAGGTAGAAAAGCCACCTGTCCGGGGGCCTTTGACTCAGCACAAACCTGTTCAGAAAAGCCTTGTCTGCCTGCCCCTCTCTCTCTCTCTCCTCTCTCTTTTCTTCCCCCCACCCCTTTCACACACACACTCACACTCACTCACCCTGAAGTCTCACAGAGTAGAGGGTTGCCTCACACCTCTGCGCTGCCACTTTGTAGTCAGACCCACTGGGATGGCAGTTCCTCAGCAAGAGCACGCCTTCAGGTGATTGACAGCTCCAAGGGACATTCCTGTTCTTCAGGATTCCAGCCTCAAGGAGGTAGTAGTACACAATGATTATCCTAGAGATCCATTTTAGATCCATCAACCAGGATGGATCTAAATTCCAAGCAAATTTAATGTTATTGTTGACATTAAAAGGTGAAACCTCTGATTCTCTGTTAGTTTTTCCAGCTCTGGATGTTTGCTTATCTTTTGCTGGGTAACGAACCACCCCAAAACTTAGTGGTATAAAACAATAACCGTTTTATCATTTCTCATGATTTTATGGACCAAGAATTTAGGTAGAGCTAGGTTGGGTGATTCTTCTGTGCCATGTGGCATTGACAGAGGTCGCTTGGTAGTATTGAGTTGGCTGATGGACTGGTACAGATCATCCAGACCAGCTTCACTCAAAACTAGCAGTACCTTGGCAGGGCTGGCTTGAAGCCCGTCGAGGGGAGCCTCTTTAGCTTGGTGACCTCAGGACTGTCAGATGACTCACATGGCAGCTCGGGGATCCAAGAATTGGAAGAAGCTGCATGGCCTTTTACAGCCTAGGCTTGGAATCATACAGCGTTACTTCTGCTAGAGTGTACTGGTCAAAACAGCCACAAGCCACACACACACAAGGGGAGGGCACATGGACATCACCTCTAGATGGGAAGAGTGTCGAAAACCAGCAGCTGTGTTTTAAATTAGCAACACGCTTGTGCACAGTGTCTGGGCCCCATGTGTTTTCTGTCTAGACCTTCTCGTAGGTCTAGCTCACTTTTGCTATCTGATATATCAAGGGAGCCTCTGTTGATGCTGAAGCTTCTGGAGGTGTCTCCTTAGGCCAGTGTCCTGTGACTGCCCTGCTTTCCTCCCACCTCCATCTCTTCCTCCTAAGAGAATGTGCAGCCACAGTTCTCCCCATCTCTAGAATCATATGGCAGTTGGCTCTTCAGAAACAGTAAAGTTTCCAAGGTAATGGAGAGCACTGGTCTTGAGGATGTTGCAAAACAGAGAGGCCAAAGGGATGAAAAAGCCTTCAGGTTGGAAGTGACGTCATCCAAAGAGGTGGCAGACGAGAGACAGAAAGGAAAATGCACAGAATACCAGAGTTCTTGAGGGCTGTGGATGTAACGAGGTGATGGTGCTGACGCTGCACAACTATCTGTAAGAGGAAAGAGGGAAGGATTCTGCCTCCATGGGCTGTCTCTTGGGCTGGATGAGGCTGCCAGGGCCCCCCTCTTACAATGTAGCATTAAACATGCCACGTCGGTCGGGCTCACAGGGGACCCTTATGCCTCCCTGAGAAAGTCCTGCTAGCACTTGAGCCTGGTGGGCAGATTTTCTGCTCGCATTTTTAAATGCACTGCTCTGTGTTGGTTCCAGATGAGCAGCCCAGGGCCGGTCCTCTGGAGAGCTGGGTTTTAGTTCTGGCTCTCTCACTAATTTATAGTTTCATTTTGGGCAGGTCACTTGCCCGTCGTAAATTTCCTATTATATGAGAATCCTAGTAGATTAGGATACCATTGCCTGGCTCCATAGCTTCAAAGAGACACAGGGAAACATGGAGAAGCAGAAAATGAGACAGGTAATGAGGATCATGTGGTCTGGTGAAGAAATGACTTGGGACTGGCTGAGGATCGTAGAAGCAGAGAACCTTCAAAACTCTTTAGTTCAAGAATTATTCACCTAGGATCTGTGGGTCTGTGGGTTAGGCTTTAGGGAGCCTGTGAACTGCCTTGAAATTACTTTGCAAAATTTTTCCTTTGTACGCACATGTATGCTTTTAGGGGAAAGTTTCTTTGGTTTTTATCACATTCTAAAAAGGGTCAACGATCCAGAAACAACTAGGAACAACTGTTTTAGTCCACTGGCATCCTGTGACGTGACTCTTAACCAGGAGGGATAAGGCCTCCCCGGATGCCCATAGGAAAGGTGTGAATGCTTTTTTTCGGTTGTCGTCATGATTCTGGACACAATTAATATTTAGTAGGTGAGGGCCACGGCTCCATATGAGGAGACAAAACTGAACAATGAAGAACTGTCCTGCTCGAAATACCAGCAGCAAACCTGCGGAGAAATTCCATTAGGAATTGAGACCCCAAGTCCAGCCATGGTTCTCCCATACCCTCAAAGCTAGTCAGTAGCAGAGTTGGGTTTTATTCATAAATCGGAACAGGAGATATGCCAAGAGTCCACGTTGTTTTATTTCTCCTCATCAACTGCAAATATACTAAGATCAATGAAAATCAAAGAATCAGAAATCTGTTCCACCTTCAAAGATCCAGTAATTTTCAAAAAGAATCCCCGAGTTATTGGTCTTCTTTACCATCAAATAAGGAAAGAGGAAACGAATGTTTTCCATTTGGGGAAAATGAAGCATCGATAAAGGAGCCTATTAGCCTCATGTCACAGAAATGCTTTTCAGCTGCTAAGAATTGGTGATGCTAGCCTCAGACGGTGCAATGTCCTGTACATCTCAGAAGGCCTGCTTTAAATGTCTCTTTCTCTAACAAAGGAAAGATGCATTAGTATATCAGCGTGGTGCTCACTCACTGCCTAGTTCGCTGCAAGCCAGTGGCAGGTGCCTTCAACTCTCTGGAATGAATTGGGAGGTGTTATGCAGTATCAGTTCGAAATAAGTCTTGTGGGGCTGCACAGACAGGGGTTTGCATCCTGGCTCCGCCTCTCAGTTGATGTGTGATCTTGGACAAAACAAGTTAATCCCTCTGAGCCTCAGTTTCCTCAGCTGAAAAGTGGGGCTAATAATCGTATCTGTGAGGATTAATTGAGATAATCCATGTGACGTGTCCCGCAAAGTCCCTAGCATATGGCACGGCTCAGTAAATGCTAACTGTTATTACTGGCGATTATTGTGACTGTGTCTGTGATTAAAGACAGCTTTGGATTCAGGGTGTTGGTGCCAAATTTGCTTTCAGAGGACAAGCTCCGAGGTGGTTTTTAGTCTCGCCCAGCTGCCCAGAAAGAGAGTCAGTAGACTGTCTGGGGTGGGAGCCATGACATTTGTGAAGTGCCAACCACACACTCCAGTTTGAGTGGGAGATTGATTTTCCTCCTGTGTGCACAGCTCAGCGTCGCCTCACTAGTGGGCGAGAAGAGGCTCAGGAAGTCAGCACTCAGCCATCTCTCTTGCCTCAGTTTCCTGGTCTGTCAGGTGAATAACGGTGGCCAGGGTGAGCAGAGGGGAGAGATGCCAGCAGAGTGGAAGGAAGCCTCGTCCTCAGAGTCTTCAGACATGGCAGTTTCCTGGAGAGGGGCTCCCGACCAAAGACAGCCACAGACCATTTGCCAATTCCTCATCCTCATGAAAGGAGGTTGGCTGTGGGGCCAGGAGGAGGTGCGAGGGGGAAGCGTGGCCTGTATTTGACACAGGCCTGATCGCCAAGCCTGGAGGAGAAAAGCTTCCATATGACCACACTTAACTGTGGCCAAGTCTTCATGGGGCCAAACCATTATGGTTTGGGTTGATCCCGGCCTCGCTATTGCTGCTCTGGTCGATGCACAGTCAAAGATTTGGGTGTTGCCAAGCCAACTGTGGTCTTGGTTTGGAAGAGGCATCCAGAGTGTGAATGGAAGTCATGCTTTGGGATTTCCCTTAGCTTCCGGCTCTCGAGATGAAGCCAACTTCATTATTCTGCCATGTTAAGACTCTTTTTTGGCTTCATAAATAAGATTGATTCTTTATCATCATCATCATCATCATCATCATCATTTATTATAATTATTAAATGTCAATTACTCAGCAGTCCATCCTTTGTAATAATATTAACTTACAGCTCTGTAGCACTTTGCAGGTAGTGCATATGCTTGAAACGTAAATCCAACTCAAACATGAGGCATAAATCTAAAATGAAAAGGTTGACTCGGAGCAGTTATTCTCTCATACCAAGAGTGTAACGCCAGGTGTACCCCCAACCGTCAGTGTAACTGAAGCAAACTTCCCTCGTGTATTTTCACGCTTGGAAAATGGAGTTAACCCAGAGGCAGAAAATGAAACCGAAATCAAAATGCCTCAGAATATTAAATGGTACCATAATTTAGAAATAGCCTGACTGTAACCCGTCCTTATCTTGGGGAGCACAGTATATTGGGGAAGGGGTGCGGATGGGCTTGTGCACGCACACGCCCATGCACGTAAACCTTTATGCACAGTGGTGGACGAGTATTGGTGCCCAGAGCAAAGAAAACTGAATTTACTAGATAAATGCCCTTATGGCCAGTAGCTGGATTCACACAAATTTTCTCTGCAGATCCTTCCTTGTTCACCCTCTGGCCATGAAATGAGAGTTTGTAATATGGAAAGGATAAAGTAAATCTGGGTTTCCTGGGGCCTGTGTCAGCATACCAAGCTTTTTTCAGATCTCTCTGCCAAGATGGGACCACGCCAGAGGGTTCCTTGGCCTGAGGAATCACTGCGCTACCTTCCTCTCAGAGCTGCTGGTGCACATTATTTTGACATGTGCCACACCTTCCGTCTTTTGCTGCCTTGGGGCCAGAGGAGGATATGCTTTGAACAATGTAAAATTCCTCCCCAACAGCTGTGCGAAGCAAACTCACAGCTTTCAGCTTCCATCTCGAAGCACTGAGCTTGGTTTTGGATCTAGGCTCTTGTTCATCCAGAGGTCTCGGTTCCTCGTTTTCTGGCCTCTAAGAGGGGCCCATTTTAGAAATTCCTTTCTGAGGGAGGTGAGTCAACCTTCCAAGCTTCTCTGTTTTGTTTTGTTTCATCTGGAATATGCCTTCCCGGATATGGACTATGTGCCATGTTTCCACTGCGAAGCCAGCATCTCCCGCAAACTGAAGACCTTGTCCTATTCCAGATCTTGGGCCAAGAGTTGTCCATGTCAGTCAGTATCAGAACCCTGGGTTAACTAAGTTTTAACAGAGGAACTAAGCAGAATGAGGGATTTTTAAAAACAGGTTAGGAGTCCGTTTGCTCTGTCTCCTGTCGACTCTATGCAAATGCAGATCTGCCCAGGGTCAGGGCTTCCCAAACGAGGTCTCACCAAATACAGCACAGAGACGGAGGCCCTCCTTCGTCTAGATCACGGATCACTTTTGGTTTGGGGGATTTAGAGCATGCCTATCAGCATCTTTTGGTGGCTGTCGTTAACTTGCTCTCTGATCTTGCCTCCATCTTGTGCCCTCTCTAAAGCTCAATTTATGTTTGATTTGTTTTGTGTGTGTGTGTGCTTCCGAAGGCAGAGAATGTGACAGTTGCCACCACTCTAGAAGTGTACTGGGAGTGAATGAGATGAGTTTTAGAAAAGAACATAGAGCTACAGGAGAAACCCACACAGCCCTATTCGTGAGTGTGAATTCATTTCTCATTGACTCCGTGCAACAATTCCAAGTCACTCCTCCCCTTCATCCTTTTACAAGCATTTCCCTCCCTTGTTGGTTTTGGATTCATCTGGCCCCCAGTGAGTTAACCTACGTGTTTCCAGTTTGAATCTCATCATGCTATTTCCAGGTTGCCAACCCCCGTGGGTGCCGGGGAATAATAATTGGTCTGTCCTCACCGGTGTTTGTAGCACCTTCCCTTTGAACGTCATCTGTGCATTTTAATTAATCTGCTACTTTTTCCTCTCCTGCTTCCGGATCATTAATAAAGAGATTAACCAAAACCAGACCAATCCCCAGAGGAGGCTCTGCCAGGATCTCTCTCTCCCAACTCCCAGCCTTGTCATGGGTCAGAATATCTTTATGTGGCCCCACCAGTAATTTTTAGGCCTCAGGACCTGTGTTCAAAACAAAGCCAATTTGAATAAATTTTGCAATTAAGATATGAGGAACAAGCCTAGCCAGTCTTTTGCGTGGCCTTAGTTTAATATTTCCACCACATTCCTTTCCTGTTTGTCATTCTACTTTAAATCTATCGCTTTCCCACCTCTCTCCCTTTCCACTCCCCGAACAAGATGTTAGGGTTATCTGGCAGGATGTGGTCTTTTGAGCCCCTAACATTAGTCAGAGACCATGTCATCGCTGCAGAAATTCTCCAAAGAATTAGACCCTTCTAGATACAGCTGGACGGTGTCCTTATTCACCCCAGCCAGAGGATGCATTTGCCTCCAGAGCGTGTGGCTGTACCAGAAATCATGAAATCTTTTGAATTCGCATGTTAAAAACTTGGCAAATTTAAAAGTGTTTTCCACGTTCAATCTCGTGCCTCCTCCCCGAGGAAAGCTAGAGTCTTTATGCCTTCTTTGTAAGTCGCCCTGATTTCCAAGGCTGGTGCCGAACCCAGGGCTTGAGAAGGTACAGCAAGTGCTCTGTCCACGACAATACGCAGCCTCTGCAGGTATGGATGGCTCGCTGAGGACTAACATTGGACAGCATCAGGCCCAGGAAGGACAGGAGTAAACTGAATTTTGTTCACTGATTTCACGGGGAATGTTTTCATTGGGAATATGGAGAGGAGGAGACCAGAGTGGTGGCCTCAGATCCCTGGAAACTCTGCTGAGGGTTTTGGGGAGATGCTCAACCTGCTGGTGGCAGCTGTCCTGGCTCTAGGCTTGGAACTTGAGCTTCCTCTGGAAATAAACTCTCTGGAATGTTTGAGAGCGAGGACAGACAGAGAGACAGCACAGTATAACCAACTGTTAAGAGCATCGGCTTTAGAGCCAGACTGTGATTAGACCGTGGCTCTGCCGCTTGTTAGCTAGTTATTGAACCAACTCATGCCTCAGTTTCCCAACCTGAAACAGGAAATGTAAGTACCTGCCTCAGAGGAGTTGTTATCAAGATTAAAGATTTAATGGGTATCAGTCCCTGGCACGTAGCATTTTTGTTCTTGGTGCTCCCACTCTGATCAGGCTAAAAATTTACTCCACACATATGCAACAAGCGAGGTCTTTGGTTAATGCTCAGGAGGAGGTGTTCTTGTGTTGGGAAGCTGGAAAGTCTGGAGAGGTAAGTCGGAACTCAGCGGATATAGCCCTGTTCTCTTTGTGTGTGAGAGGACGGACCTGGGTGCTTGCCGTGGGCTCAGATCCTGTACCACTCTCCACCTCGGCTTCCTTTTCCATTTCAGCTGCTTCTTGAATACCCTCGAACGCTCTGTGTGTATTGTAAACCGAGCCAAAAAGGAGGAATCAGAAATTGCTCTCTTTTGAGTATTTTGAGGGATGGTGAAACCTTGTAGGAATGTTGCTCCAGGGACTGAGAAAACACCATATGTGGGAAAGCATTTCTAAGTGAGGAAAATAGCATATGCAAGTTGGTCAGGATCTTGGAAAACTCTGAGCAGGGGAAATGGGCACTGGGGAGAGTGTAGGAAGGGGGTTTTACTGAGGTCTTTAACAGGTCTTTTTCCAATTATAGCCAAGAAGAGCCTAGGGACCATGGCCGACTTCAGAGCCAGGGTCTGTATTTGCTTTGGGAAAAGAAGGCAGAGTTGATTGGCTTCCAAACCAGACTTGGCAGAAGTCCATCCAGATCGCAGGCCAGTAAGCGGTGTCTTGGGTAGGTCTTGATCGTAGTAGGCGCTCATTCAGTAAATAGGCATTGAGGCTCTGCAACAGACCAGCCCAGCGCTAGGCATCAGGCATGTGTGGATGAAAAAGACATGGCTTCATCATCAAACAGGCAACAAACGCCAGTAATAATACAATAGGTTAATTGTTTGTGAGCTACATTGGCTACCAGAGAAGGAGCATAGAAGTCTCTCTAAACCAAAAACTTCACTCATGTGCCTTGCCTGGGTCGAGCTGGCACTGCCTTCCCTTTTCTATAAGCCCAATCCAGGGAACTAGTCCTCTGGTACCTTGTACGTGTGCATGGAGGACAGGCATGCAGCGTCTCTGCTGCCTCAGATAATTCAGGTTTATGTCCAACTGATATTTCCAGTGGATCACTCAATGCCAAAAACTATGCTAAGCACTTTCATATAGATATGATCACTTACCCTTCACAATGACCTTGATTATGCACAAGCCACACGATTTTTGTTGAGTTTCATAACTAAGTATCATCTCTCACTCTGTACTGTTATTTAGCAGTCTGACCTCAATTCACACCACCACTCCGGGCCTCAGTTTCTTTATTTGTAAAAATGAGGAGGTTATCTAAGGTCATTTCCAGCTTTCAACATTGTGTTTTGTGAGTTCTCCTGCCAGCATTCATTGGCTTGATCTCTACAACAAAGCTGAAAGCAGATTATCAAAGTCAAGTCCACAGAAAGCCTGCTGGGTGTTAAGGCAGCCTTGCCTTGCGGATAGTTTAGAAACACTTACCAGTCTGCAGATGATTATTCCCACTGCTGATTACCAAGTATCATGGCAAGGTTTGGGATTTGACGGTAAGAAACAGTACAGATCCAGAAACGGCAGGACCTATCCTCAGGAGCTTTGGGGAGCTTTTAATATAATTAATTTTTTCATTTGCCTCACCCTACCCCCACCAGCAGTGGCCTGATTTCTTTGTGCTGAGTTTGTGTATTGAGACCCAAGAAAGAAGGGGGGGGCGGGGCGGGCCTAGGGGTTGGGCTATCTAAGGAGTCAGGAGACCTGCGTTTTAACCCAGCAAACACCTTGCATTCCCAGAAGCGGTGCACACCGAGGAGGGATGCCAGGAAAGTCCACCACGGCACAGTCAGTAGTAGTGTCGGTAGGAAATTTTAAAACAATAATAAAATCAGCTAAAAGTCAGTCTGCTTTTTATGCTCCACATGCTTTGGCAATTCTTAGGCATGTCGGTGATAAAAAATATTCCTCCTTGACGATACTGATGTCTCCCACTGTCCCATTTAGTTCCCTCCATTCTTGGTCACTGCTGCTCAGAGGGAGAAAGCTGGGAATCTCAAGGGCCTTTCATTTACCACATCCCCAGGTGCTCCCTGCCAGATTGTAGCCGAAGTCATAGCTTCCACCCACAGCTCCGAACACGACACCCTGCCACGCAGTACTCCATGGGCTTTGCCCACCCCTCCTGACCAAAAATGGATTTCTACTCTTACCTTCTAACAGTCTGACTGAGATTGAACATCTGAGTTCCTGCAGTGAGAGCTGGCTTCATGGGCCTGCAATCTGTGCAGTGGCCCAGGGTCCCGTACTCAGGAAAGGGACCTCACTGAACTCAGGGTTCAATGCTCTATAGTTTCTGTCTTGGAAGTCTTAGAATTTTATCTCTGATATGTGTCTTGTATGTGAAGCGCAATGGGACAGTGGAGCATGCACCTAGAGACTTGGCTTATTGGCTCAAATGTGGTCACGCCTCTTGCAGCCAACCCTGCCCCTAAATAATTTTTGCTCAAGGCTGGTTCGGCCTTCAGCCACCCTCCCTTCCAGCTCTGACGCACTGCACCTAGACCTCCACCCCCACCTTGTATGTGCTGTGGTGTGGACACTGGGGAGGGGCACAGACACAAACAGGAAGGAAGGGGCTCTTGGTCTCGGAGAAGCATCTAGTGAATAAACCACGTAAGATGCCATACCTGCCACCATTGCCACTCAGAAAACGTCCTGCAGGAATGCAAAAGACGTGGCAGTGGCTGTTGCTGGGGAGCCTCACAGGAACGAGGCACTGAAGAATGGGTAAAATTTCAACAGAAGGGGTGATAAAAGTGCAAGGTGAAGGGCATGGCATGTGCACGTGGGTCCTACAGCTTATTCTAGTGGTTTTTAAATAGTGAATGGGGCTGCAGCAGAGGATGTGTGAGCCCAGTGGTAATAGGATGAAAAGGGAGGTTGGGCCCAGAGAGCAAAGAAGCGCTTTCTCTGTCCTGTGTGTCTCTCCTCTTCTTTAAACTACAGTTTGGATTTTCCCCATCTGTAAAATTAAGGAATTGGATTAAAGGCTCTTCTCCTAGTATCCTTCGGTTCTGTATTCAGGCACCAACCATAAATGTGCTTCCCCAAACCATTGGCACCATCCATCGGCACCATCCATCATCCTTCCCATCAACTCAGCCTCGTAATGACCTGCTGATCTATACATCGACTCGTACTCTACCTGGGACTTCCACTCCACCCCCCAACCACTTGATCTCTCCCCATGCGCAGATAGCCTGTGTATTCTGAGCTTACAGTGGCTGGGCTCTGGGGAGATTTAATAAATCGAATTTCGATAGCCCCACAATCCCAAATTATTTTACCGCAGTGGTATTCTGTTTGGGGGTATAATTCTAGGACATGTCTGCCATATTTTTTGTGTTTTTCAAATTTCATTTTGTTGATCCTGCCAGATTGAAGGAAAGGTCACTTTTTGCAGAGTGGGAAGGAGAGTAGTTATCCTGTGGGAACTGTTTTCCTAGGATAATATGATTCCTAGAGCAATCTTTAGGGTTGGGCAGCAAAGCCAGAATCTTTTGCTCGGCTCTGACCTCGAAGGAGTCCGTTGTCCAGAAAGCAGTTCCCATGGAAGAAAGATGGTCTCCTTATCAGAGAGACAGGCCAGGAGCCAGGAGGAGGAAATTGGAACAAAGTGCCTGCAACACTGCTGGCCTTTGGGGACAGGAGAGCAGTTCTTCAGACCAGATGGGGAAGGAGGCTGCATCTGTGGGTGCCGGGAGCGAGTTAGCACGGGCAGGCGCAGGCACAGGCGCAGGCACTGGGTAAGCAGGTCGGCTTTTCTGTTTCTCGTGCCACCTTTGTTTATTTCCTTGCTGGTTTCCCTCTGGATTTAGTAAAGTCTTTCTGAAAATACCAAAGGTGAACCAAGGGAAAGATTTTTATTTTCCATGCTCAAACAGACCTTTAAAGAGAAAACAATGTACCCCTGGGGCCGGGGCGGAGGCAGCAATGGTAATTAAACAGCGGATACCTCCAGGCAGGTGTCGTGAATCACAGGGCACTGGTGTGGATGGATCCCACCTGGAGAATCTCTTTCCGGTGCCCGATTCAGAAAATCTGGGCTTTGCTCTAGTGAGAGAGAGACCAGCAAGGAAGGTATTTCGAGAGCAGATCACTAATTCCCCAAGGACTCAATAGAAATCCCATGCTGAGGTTCTACTATGGCAACAGAAAGAGAGTGTTGATGGGTTAAAATGCCATTTATCTTGAGATCAGCCCACTAATTCCCCAAAGACTCAACAGAAACCCTGTGTCGAGGTTATGCTGTGGCAGCAGAATGAGAGCGTCGATGGGTTAAAATGTCATTTAAACAAGAAGATAATAGAATTAGAAATCTAACCACTAAAAGAAACATTCTGCAATGGAAGCTTTAAAAAGCCAAATGAGGAAAATTAATCAACAAGGCATCTTGCTATTCAGGGCAAGTCTGGCTCTGAGCTGGTTGTTGCTGCCTCTTCATCTTCTGCCGTCTTGTGAAGAGGCTCTCTGGGGAGCAGCCGGGTGTCCCAGGGAAGCATGTTCATTGGAGAACTTAGCAGAGCACCGGAAGCTCAGGCCCTCTCTTAGAGTAGGTAGTGGCCCCACATGTTCCTCTCTAAGGGTGGGAGACCGGCTCCCCCAGGCATGGCCCAGCCAGGGATGAGCCCATGTCCTGATGCCACAACACAGAGCAACCAACCCAACCCTCAGCCTCAGGGTATGCCTTTGAGAGACCCCAGGGGCCGCAGTTGGGGGGCAGTAGAGCTCTGTTTGTTGAAACATTTGCGGGGCTGCTATTGCTAATAAAAGACTATCAATACAGTTTATAATTTTCAGGTTGATTTCTTCATAGTTCGCCCAAGTGGAGTGGCCTTTGGTCTTTTCAGGCTCAAGGGACGTTTAAAGACGTGGCAGGATCGCGTCCACACACAGCAGAAGGCCGCAGATACAGCAGACATGAGACGCAGATGCAGTAGGTTCTGTCTGTCCAGGAAGAGCAGAGGCGGAAGCGCGTTCCTCATCTCGCCTCTGCCTTCGTGACCTAGGTCCTAGGAAGAGACCTAACTCTTTTCTACCGTAGTTCTCGCCACTAATGTTTTTGGTTTATTTTGTTAAAAAATTATTTTGCCCTCTCCCACCGGCTTATACAGCATGTGTGTGCGTGCACACGCTCACACGCTCACACCCACACACACACACGCTCACACACACACAAACACACACACACACACACACATTTCTTTCCCCATCACACAGCCACAAGGCTGGAAGAGGACTGTTGAGGCAAAGCCACTTGGAAGTCTAGGAGAGAAATGTGATGTAGAGATTCCGAGGACTCCTAGAAGGAAGCAGTTTCCAGGGGTAAGGAAGGAGATAGCTCTGTCTCTGGACATCAGAGAGGAGTTTTGTTTGCTCACCAAGGATGGTGACACCCTGCTGTCTCTTACCCACATAGGGACACTCGGCCTCTGGGAGCTGGTCCCAGAATGACATGGTCTCAGCTACCACAGCCTGCTATTAACACCTGTGTTTCCTTTTCAGATCTTACAGGTGAACAAGGTGATGTCCATCTTGTTTTATGTGATATTTCTCGCTTATCTCCGTGGCATCCAAGGTAACAACATGGATCAAAGGAGTTTGCCAGAAGACTCGCTCAATTCCCTGATTATTAAGCTGATCCAGGCAGATATTTTGAAAAACAAGCTTTCCAAGCAGATGGTGGACGTTAAGGAAAACTACCAGCGCACCCTGCCCAAAGCAGAAGCCCCCCAAGAGCCGGAGCAGGGCGAGCCCGCCAAGTCGGAATTTCAGCCGATGATTGCAACGGACACGGAATTGCTGCGGCAGCAGAGACGCTACAACTCACCCCGGGTCCTGCTGAGTGACAGCACCCCCTTGGAGCCCCCTCCCTTGTATCTCATGGAGGATTACGTGGGCAACCCCATGGTGGCAAACAGAACATCGCGGAGGAAGAGGTATGCAGAGCACAAGAGTCACCGAGGGGAATACTCCGTGTGTGACAGCGAGAGTCTGTGGGTGACCGACAAGTCATCAGCCATAGACATTCGGGGACACCAGGTCACGGTGCTGGGGGAGATCAAAACCGGCAACTCTCCCGTCAAACAATATTTTTATGAGACGAGATGTAAAGAAGCCAGGCCTGTCAAAAACGGTTGCAGGGGGATTGACGATAAACACTGGAACTCGCAGTGCAAAACGTCCCAAACCTATGTCCGAGCACTGACGTCAGAAAACAATAAACTTGTAGGCTGGCGATGGATACGGATAGACACCTCCTGTGTGTGTGCCTTGTCGAGAAAGATCGGAAGAACATAAATTGACATCTTTCCCCATATATAAATTATTACTTTAAATTATATGATATGCATGTAGCATATAAATGTTTATATTGTTTTTATATATTATAAGTTGACCTTTATTTATTAAACTTCAGCAACCCTACAGTATATAAGCTTTTTTTCTCAATAAAATCAGTGTGCTTGCCTTCACTCAGGCCTCTCCCATCTGTTAAACCTTATTTTGTGACCCGGCTCTCGGGAGCCACTCTGTAAAATCTGTGTACACCAGTATTTTGCATTCAGTATTGTCAAGGCCATGACTGTCGTTTTAGTAAACTTGTTAAAATCAGATGATGTCAGAGTTGTATATAGGTAGTGATAGCCCCCCGCTCCTGGGATACTTCATATTTGATTGATTAATTAATTAAAAGAACCGTTATCGCCTCCATTGAAAATGAAACCCAGCAGCTTTGAGCCGCACACTTAATCCTGGCCAGCAAGCTCACCGTCAGGAGCTCACTCTCCTTTCTCTGCTGTCGGTTTCGCCAATCAGGATTATGATCCGTTCCACTGGTATGGTCCTGGCACAACAGCAGTGAACCTGGCAATTTTAGTGTTGGAAGTGTCTTCTCTGCACGTTTGTTGTTTGGGGTGGTTTAAGGGTTGGATTTCTTTTGGCTTTGGTTTTTGTTTTGCTTTCTTGTAAGTGAGTTTCACCCTTTTAGGCACAGAGGAAAACTTCTTTAACTATTTGTAACAGAATAATTGTATGGTTACCCAGAAGCAAAGCGAAAGGGAGCATGAATAATTTACTCATTGGAGATCTTTGGGGGGCACGGCCTCCCTCTGCTTCTGGTGGCCCCCCCTGGAGCTGCACAAAACGTTAGAAAATGCTCACACTTTGGAGTCAGACCTAGGTTCAAATTCTAGCTTCTCCCCTGTGACCTTGGGCAAGGTTTTGAAGACTCCTGAGCCCATGTTTCTCAGGGTCGAGAAGTCGATGGGGTCTAGGGCCATGCCACCCTGAAGAAGCCTGATCCTGTCTGATCTCGGAAGCTAAGCAAGGTCAGGCCTCGTTAGTACTTGGATGGGAGACCACCTAGGAAGACCAGGTGCTGTAGGCGTAAAAAATAAAAAATAAGGGATTGTAAGCTGACAAGGTCCTTGCAATTTGTGAGGTCAACCGAGGGTTGCCTCGCCTAAAAATAAAAAAGATGGGGATTCCACTTACCTCACAGGGCTGTCCTGGGGGTTCGATTAAATAACCCCTGTCGACCTCATCGCGTAGGGTAGGCATTCGAGAGTGATAGGCCCGTCTCCCTGCCTCTCCTCTCCTTTCTCAGCTGTTGCGTTCCTCTGTATCAGTTTTGGTTGATTCATCACTTTGAAATGTGAAAGCTCAAATGGAAGGAAACTTTCCGGTACCTACGAGGTCCCAAGAGGAGTCACAGCAGCAGAGCATCACTGTGGGGATGCCCACAACTGCCCTGCCACGGCAGGCCTGAGGAGGACACCGGTGGTGTTCCCCCAAGACTTTTTCCCACTGGGAAGCTGTTTGTCCTATTCGGTTTGAAACCTAAGGACTCTCATCTCCCATCTCGTGGGGTGTGCGAGGTGCCCATTATCCCATCACGGAGGCCCCCATTACTGCCTGAAACCTTGTCCTGTGCCTTCTCTGGATTGCCTTGCCTTCAAGGCCTGCATGTGCTCTCTCTACATAGAGCAGCCCACACCCCGAGATTTCTCTACCGTATGCCTAATTGAAAATATGTCCTTTTGTACCATGAACACTTGAAACAGGCTCAGCAAATAGCAATGACTTTGGTTAAGAGCATCATTCTACTGCACTCGATTCTAGATGCCTAAAATATTAGGGCAGGAAATGAGGAATTTGCCGCATGCCCACTATATGCTAGGCACTTTTAAATGTAGCCATTAGTTATCACAAATTCTTTGCAGTAGTCATGATCATCTCCACTTGAGAGGTGAGGAAACTGAGGCTTGAGGATTTAACTTGTCTGTGATCACTAAGCAGGTAAGTGGCAGAGTATAGATTGAAATCTGCTTGAATGATGACAGATTTCTTGTTTCTTCCTCACTAATCCCTTTCCGCCGTCTGCGTGGCACATTGCATTTCGGAATGAACATTGAAATCCTAGAGAAATAAAAAATGTAGTTCTCTGCATGGAAACCTTTTGTACCCTGGCTTCATGACCCTACATCAAAAACACAGTAAACCCACTGATAGGCTAATGCAAGTCTTATGATTGACCCAAGGCTAATTCTCAGGCTGGAACTTAGGCTCTTCTAGGCCTCTATTCCAAATGGGTAGAGGGCTTGTCTAGAGAGTCTGGCTTCCTCCGGAAATGAGCTTGCGTGACAGAGGTCCCAGACCCCACCCTGGGAAGGCAAAGTCCCTAAACAACAGGCTTGAATGGAGAGAGTTAGCCTGCAAGTCAAGAGTGATTCTGGAGCAGCATGCTTTGAGGGGAAGAGCAACTCCGAGGAGAGAGAGTGAACCTGGGGATGAGTGAAAACATTCCCTAAAGGAACTCCCGGCTTCAGGCCATGTGACAGCTCTGTCTCTCCCATATTGGGTGACAGAGCAATGAAGCATTATCTGGTTCTATTGCAGTAACTTTATTAGCATAAAAGGTCATTCGGGTACTGCCAAAGTCAACATATCAGGCATATGGGTCCAGGACAGAGCTTTCTTCAAGGTTCATAGAAGGCTTATTTCTAGCCTATGTGCACATAGCCATTGCGATAGGTTGAAAATTAAACTCAGCTCTGAGCACAGAAGGGCCTTGGAGGGCTGGTGTCTGGCTTCTGCAAAATGTCACTCTTTCATCTTCCCTTATTGCTTGGATATCTTTGGATAACTTATCTGCCCTAGTAGGGGCTTTCGACATCGTGAGATTCTACTCCAGAGGGGCGGAGCGTCCAGACTGGACAGTCCTCGCTTCCTTAACGAATGCTACACTGAGCAGCTCTGTTGGCTGTCGGTGGGAGCTTCTCTCTGCCCTCTCATTTGTCTCTAAGGTTCCTTGATTTATGGGCTGTGTGAACTTGAGCAAATTGTTTAACCTCTATGAGCTTTTATTTCCTTGTTGATAAAATGAGGATAGTGCTAACTTCATAAGGTTGTTTTGCCGTGTAATGAAAACATCCAGTTCTTGGCATATAAGAAGCTCCCCGGAGTATAACTGATGATGATGACGATGATGACTAGCTTGGGGGGAATTTGCAGGAGCTCTCATTCTGGAATTTTGGTAGGAGTTTCTAAACTTCACAGCGGATGTGGATTAATCAGCCACTCCATGGGAGACAGTCCCCGGGGACCGGTCCACTGGCCTAGTCTTACTGACAGGACTTGAATCCTCACTGGACACACGGAGAAGGATTTCTAACCCTTCTCAGCAAAACTACTAGCAACCTATGTGATTTCTGAAAGAGAGAGGGAAAGAGTGTGTTTTGTTCCTTTTTGCAAATTTATGAGACAACTTTGTTCTTGTTCTCATTCTCCCCCCCTTCCCCCCTTCCCCCCCCTCCCCGCCTCCTCTCCTTCCTTCCCTCCCTTCCTCTCTCTCATTGCATTCAAACAATGCTTTCTCCAGGCTGGTGTTTTAGGGTTTAGTGTTTTTGAGGATTTCTTTGTCGGTCCCTTTCCCGCGTGTGTGTGTGTGTTTATGTGTGCTTTTAGTTCATTTACTCAATGTAAAACCCTCCACCAAGGCTTAGAGAAACCATCTGCATTTATTTTATCACCTTTGAACATGTGTTCAAGAATGAAATCTGTACAGTCAGTTTATGGCTACCTGGAGATTTGTCTGGCTTCAACAGGAAGATGCGATGCCCAGGCTTCAAGCTCTGACGGCCCTAGGTGTGCAAAGCTAATGCCAGGTCCTCAGTTAGGCCAGGCTTCGCCTCACAGAGATCCAGCTCTGCTTAGCCTCAGTGAGGGTACTCTGAAGCCTGGAGAACAGACAACTGTCTGCAATACTCACCCACCCAGCCCACCCCCCACAACCCTGGCAGAGGGCCTTGACCACGCTCAGTTCCACAAACCCAGGAATTGCCATAGCTATTGGAGACAGATTCTCTCACTGGAACCTTCTTCAGCCTGACCCTTTTCCTCAAAGTTGCCACCCCGAAATCTAAGGAGACCCTAACTCCTTACACACACCTTCTCTAGTTACAGTGGTGAATGGACTTCTCAAAAGGCACATATGTTTTGCAATGAGCTGAAAGGCAAGTTCCTCTGTGTTGACTGGAACGCCTGGGTTTTTGATTGGTTCTAGATGGAGGTTGGCCCAGCTTGGAATAGCAGAACCACGAAGCAGGTCAAAGTACTCTGAAAAACTGTGGATTTGTTGCTTTTAGTCCTTGGCATGTATGTGGTCACAGTGTGTGGAAGGCCAATGAAACAGGCACAGATGTGCTTGCGGTGGGGCCCAGGGGTGCGGAGGAGTAAGGAGGTGCAGAAGGCAATGGCCCAAAGGTATTGAAAGTCTTTTCTAGAAGCCAGCTACCACTGATGAGTTTGGCTGAGTTGAATTGTTACAAAGTTCAGTAATGGCATTGACTGTTCAATTATAGAAGTCTCTGTGGCAAGAAAACATAAAAGTTTATTGGGAAATTGTGAAACACAGACTAATGAGTTAGGTGGCTTTTCACATGGAAACGTATGGAGGTGGGTGGGCGTGCATGTGTTTGCATGTGTGCATGTGCGTGTGTAGTTGCTTTGATATTCTAACTGTTAATGTATTGCATTTTTTAAAAGAAAGGTAATGCTTGAAAAGAATGGCCCAGAACACAAGTTTAACCTTTAGGAGATTGAGCTGGTAGCCAGCTGGGGAGCATATGGAAGTGAACATTCTTGGGGCTAGGAAACAAGGCTGATCAGGGTTTAGGATCTGCAGAAAGAAAAGCCATCAGACGACTCCACCAGCCCAAACAGCAGGAGGTAGAGTTATGGACCTTCTGATTTGGTAGGAAGCTGGCATGGGTTTAGGAGGTGGAAGAGAAGATCAGACCAAAGAATAAGTAATAATAGTAATCGTTATCATTTACTGGCTGCTTCCTCTGCGTAAGGTACTGTGTAAACCCTGGTAGTTTTAACTCTTTTGTGCAGTTGAAGATGTCTGGTTAAGAAAAGTTAAGTAACTTGCCTGAGGTCATACAGCTGTTAAGGGAAGGTGCCCAGAGAGGAGCCAGGAGGTCTGTGTGGTGTGGAAGGATAGGCTCCTAGCTGAGTAAGTAAGACAGGGATGGAGAAGATGCTGATTGCTTCAGGGACCTTGACCACTGAATACAAATAGGGTGAGGGGAGTGAGATGGGTGGCATTCTCTTGACGCACAGGAAAGACTGAAGGCTCAGTACGGCAGGGATTCCTGACAACTGTCCCATGTGAGAGAGGTGCCAGCCTCATCAGTACAGTGACTCACTGCAACAGGGGTTCTCAGTAGGTTGAGGAGAAAGAGCGAGACTTTCACCCCAAACCCTCCATCCCCAACTCAGCAACTTCACCATCCCTGTACCGGGAAAATGTGGTTGTAATTTCTCCCTATGTATGAAGGTCAGCATTGCTATCATAGCCCTTTGGGGCTCTTCTAAAAGAAGAATTTCAGATTCGGACAGAATCTTTCATCCTCCCTTACAAGGCAGAAGTCTATCGTTTAGTCATTTAATACATTTTTTAAAAACTTGTTAAATGCCTACTAGATGTCAGTCACTCTGCTCAACTGTATGGACTCAGCACAAGAGATGTCAAACCTCTGGGAAAAGCAGTGAATAGAAAGGATGGGACTGTAAGACATAGTAGAGAAACCCTGGCAATTTCCACATCCTGTCTATAAGCACCTCCTCACAAGGAGCTTGCTCTATTTTAAAACAGCTCTAATTATTTGATAGAAATTTCTTCCCTATGTTGAAGCCCAATCTACAGATAAAATAGCTGTAACTATATTGTCAACAAAAGGGCTGTAGGAATTCCAGAAAAGGAGCAAATAAATGCTGCTTGGGACAGTCAGAGAAGGCTTCATTGAGGAGGTGACCTCTGAGATGGCTCCTAAGGATGACAGGGAGGAATAAGGGGACACCATTCCAGACAAAGGAACAACCTACAAAAATACATAATGGTGAAAAAGTTTGACATACATAGAGAAAAGTAAAAGATTTGGGGTAACAAGAATTTCATGACTGTGGGAAACTGGAGAGAGAAGTTGGGACCAAATAATTCAAGACCATGTGTGAAAGGGTATGAAGTTTGTATTTGCTTATTTGGGTCCCTTTAACTTTAGCATCAGGCTCACCTGGAGGGCTTGTTACAAGTGATTGCTGGGCCCCATCACCTGAGTTTCTGACTCCTTAGGTCCGGGTGGAGCCTGAGGATCTGCATTACTAACAAGTTCCCACGTGATGCACACTTAGAGGATTACTGGTTTATTAAGCAATGAAATGTCAGTAAAGGTTTTTTCCCAGGCTTTTTTTTTTTTTTAAAGAAGATAATTTTGGTGGCAATATAACTGATAAATGGACTGGAGACAGACTGATGGAGTGCTAGCCAGAAGGCCAGCCGTGGATAATACAAGGGAGGGCCAAGGCTAAAGAGAAGGCAGTGGAAGTAGAGAGAAACCTCAGATTAGAGAAGCATTTTTGAGATGTAATCAATAAGATTTGGTAACGCAGTGGAAGGTGAGAGAGAGAGCCGTTAAGAGGGGTGACCATGACATTCTCGAGGCATTGTGATTTAAATCATGTTCAAGAGGGCAGCAAGACAAGTGAGTTTGAAGGCAGGAATGATAAATAATGCCCTTGAGGGGCCCGTGAGACATCAAAGGAGAGATATTGGATAAAAAGTTAATGATCGAGATAGATGTATTCGTGAAATTATTAAAGAACAGCTCTTTTTATTTACAAACAATCCAGCATAGATGATAAGCCTCTTTGTTTACAAATGAGTCTAGTTGAAGTTCTGGAAGCCAAAATAAGTGGGAGCTCAGCAGCAAGTCGGTGTGGATTCTGGACCTCCATATTGGGGCCCTCGGTCAGGTTTCCACTGCGGGCAGCCTATCCCGCTCACCGCTTCACCACTTTGGAAGCTGGACAATGTGCTTGGAGATGACCGAGGAGAAGGAAATGTATATGCTGAGGCCCGGGGCATCTGTATCTTCAGACCAGAGTCACTCCATGGAGATGTGTCTTAGTGGTCAGCTTGAGAATTCTATTAGAGACAATTCAAGTTACATTTTAAAGGGAAAAGTTAGATGCTGGGAAGCCGAAATCTAAAGATTCCGGTCAAAAAAAGGATTTATTATGGTTCTATTTTCTAGGCTAGGACTTTCCCCAGTTGTTAATTCAACTCCATTAAAGCTTCTTGGTCAGTTAGGAAAATAAAAGATTCCTTTCTCTCAGGAAAATCCTGGAAGAATCCAAACTTCCTCATGCTCTGGAGTTGCAGAGACGCCGTTCCTTCTGCCTTGAACACTCTTCCTTTGTCCTCAGCTCCCTTGTTCGACTCACTCCTGCTCAGTCTTCAGATCTCAATTTGTAAATTCCTTTTCTTTGGGGTGGCCTTTCCTGACACCTCCTCCTGAGTTCATTATGGGCTAGCCTTCCCACCATTTGATATTCTCATAGCACTCAGTATTTTATTTCATATCACATAACACAAGTGAAATGATAGCTGCGTGGTTATTTGTATAATTTCTTGGATACGTCATCACCCTGTTTAGCTGTAATCTCCATAAGGAGCTGTCATGCTGGTTTTAGTAAGAACCTTTTCTCAAGTGTTGGGCACCACGCTCTCAGTAGGCATTCAATCAATATTTGCAATACAAATGAACTAATGAGATTTCTTAATAAATAGAAAGAAGGACTTGGGTAGGACCTAAGGAAGACTGGATCAGTATGAAAGGTTGTATTGCTTTTTATTTAGATGTCTATGATGAGTTAGGGGACTATGTTTTGGAGGCAAGAAACTCCACAATACAGAATTGTTATGTCCTTTTCAGTCTAAAGATTCGAGACTCTATTATTCCATTGGTGAAATATTGGGAAGAAAACAATTTTTAAGTAGAAGCAAAGGGAAACAAAACACAAAGCTATGAACCTGGGCTAGGTTTACGCTTCTTAGATAAAGAGCATCATGTATTGGTTGAGCAGTCATTCGTCCATTCAAACACGCATTCGTTCAACAAATTTTTATAGACACCTACTATGTGCTGGCTGCCCTCTTAGGCATTGAGTAGCATAGTGACAAATGGGCAGATGAGGCTCACACCATAATGGAGCTTCCCATGTAGAAGGTGTGACAGGAAAAAAAATAGATAAGAACATACATGGTTAAGACAACTGCAGATAGTGGTAACTGCTAAGAAGAAGTAAAAACAGTCAAAGAATAGAAAAATGAATAGGAAGCAGTCAGGACAGGGTGAGGGTGGTGTTATTTACTACATATTTCCATGATTAAAATGCTCGCTGCTATGAAAATCAAGACACGAAATGTCAGTATGCCTAAGGGAAGTCAAGCACATTTTCATACACTCTGAGTGTTTAATGGCCCTAATTAAAGTATAGGATCTTTAACCAAAAATCAAAAGCCAAGCTTTGGCAATGGAAGTGTAAACAGGACCCAATTCATGAGTCATCTCATCATTCTTCAGCTCTAGGTGAAGCTTTTTATTAGAGACCTTAGGCATCTCATTCTTCCCTAACAGAGGCAAGCATTGTGAGTAGTGCTGCTTTTACCCAGGGGGTTTTCTTCAGCCTTCCCTCCCTCAGAGGGTCTTTTTACCCTGTCAAACCTATTCCATTCCAGAGTAACAAGACTCGGTCACTCCCTCCTGAAGCAGCGTAGGCCCTCTGGTTCCCCTCCAGATGCAGAAAAGCCTGGGTCGGGAGGCAGGCAGTGGGCAGGGCCGCTTTGTCTGAATTCCTGTGCCTCTGGCTCCTACTGGCAGTTCCCTAACCAGGTAGGTGGTAGAGGGTAGGTAGCTAGGTTTCTGGCTCTGGCACCTGAGAGAATTTTATTATCTATGATATGCTTCAAGAAGACTACTCCTGGGGTCCCACCACAGTGACTTTTCTTGAGACTGTAGTTAAGTCATCTGTACTCTACAACCCTCAGTTTTCCTTCCTGAAAAGCAGATATAAAAACATTCCTAATTCAATTACAAAGTACCGCGGGAGTTAACCCAGCCTACCTTAAGAACGAGTGGCAGGAATGATGCTGTATTGCATTCTTCCTAGAGGATGGATATGCTCAAAGTCCATGTTTAAGGGAAACACCTGGAGGGGCATCCTGACAGGTTGGAGAAGATAGATACAAGGCTCAGGCCGTGGAAAGGTCACTTCATCGCTCGCCCCTCATCTGGGTTTGACCCGTCGCTCAGCATCTCCCTGTGCATTCTCTGGTCCCCTCGGCCTGGTGGAAGGGCCAGCTGTGATCATTGCCCTTTCTGGTCTCTTGCAGCTGGAAGTCCAGATGTTAGGTCTCAGTCCTGGGATAACTGCACTGTCCACATCGCTTCCTTTCCCTCTTATCCTGTCAAACTTCCTCCTGAACTTTTGACACGAACCCTGCTTCATGTCAGTGTGACTGTCAGCCCACTGGAGTCGGCCTCTTCAGGGCGGGTCTTGCAGGCTTGTTCAGCCTCTGAACCCACAGGCCCTGTTCCAGACCAATGACCCACATTTCCCTTTTCACCCTGGGCAGTGAGCCTGCAGTTCTTTGGGCCAGCGGAGAGACAGAGGGTACCGTTCTGGTGGCCTGAGCAGTACAGGCTCCCTGCTGCCCCATGGCCTCCTTCGCAATGCTGAACGACCGAGGAAAGGTCCCACCCCATTCCTGCAGGAGTCCCGCAGCGGATCTGGCTTTTCTGTCTCCTAACCTGGCCTTTTAAAGTAGCTGATCAAGAATATTTCCAGACAGGAATTTTCATAAGACACTACCTTCATCAGGTCCCACTGAAACGCTTTCAAGAATCCCCATTGTTTAGAGTCCAGGCTCCCTGGCTGGGCGTTTGGGGTCGTTGATGGTATAACCTCAGTCACTCTACTGGCTATTTCTCTTTCTCACCAACATTGAGATTGGCCCAACTGATCGTGTCTCCATTTCTCAGACCTGCCTTGCACACGCCCACCTCTAAGCTTTGGTGTGGGTGGTTCCTCACCCCCAGCCCTCCCCATCCTTCCCCGACCACAGTCTTCATTGCAGGCAATGGCCTCTCCTGCTCTGCCTTGAAAGTGATGCCAGAAAAGAAGAGGTGGCCGATGTATGAAGTCCTGACTATCGAAGTTACGACTTTTGCCCCTTTGACAGATGAGGATGCTAAAGCCCAGGGATAGTCAGTAACTTGCCCGTAGTCACAGCTGGTGATTGAGAATGCTGACACTCAGACCCACACACTCCAGCTCCAGAGCTCAAGCCTCAGAATGTTCTCCATACAAAACTTGTCTCCTCTGACTCATGAGAAAGGAGAGAGTTCTAGATCACCCATCAGTGCTCCCTGACTCTTATCCGCATGTCTTGACTCACAAGACATGGTCCTTTTTCCTGGAGTGCTCATCCTCCACTTTTCCTGAAGGGAAAAGCCTAGCCAGCCTTTAGAGCTAACTTGGCCATAATCAGAAGCTGCCTCCATCGTCTTTCTCAGGACTGATTACAGAATTCTGGTGGCCTGGTGCAAAAGGCAAACATGGGGTCTCTTGTTCATAAATGTTTAAGAATTTCAAAGTGGTGGCAGAAAAACATTAAACCCCAAATGCAATCACACGCAAGGCCCGGTGTGATTGCCTGAGTCACACACCCGTGAAGCCCGCCTTGCACCTGCTCTGGGTTCTAGAGCACCTGGTGCTTCCCTTCCTAGCACTCACCACTCTGGGCATTGGGGAAGCAGGGCTCCTGGCCATCCTGGCTGAAGCCCCCGTATGAGCAATGCGTAACCCTTAGTAAGGCCTCAATAATATCTATTGAGTTGGAAAAATGCCTTGTATGCAAGAGATTATAAACTTCAGAATAGGTGATTCTAGGAACAAAAGAGATACCCATATGTCTAGGTCCCGATTTTCTGGTGCTTAAAACTTAAAACAATATCTGAAACCCTCTTTAAAAAACAATATACGACTGGGTACTATTATGGGCTTAATCGTGTCCCTTCTAACCTGCGATACCTCAGAATGTGACGGTATTTGAAGATAGGACCTTTAAAGAGGTGATTACGTTGAAATAAGGTCTTTAGGATGGGCCTGAAACCAATCTGCCTGGTGTCCTTTTGAGAAGAGGAAATTAGGGCACACACACACAGGGAGAGAAGATGGGAAGACTGGCCATGTGACAGTACAGGGAGAAGACAGCCATCTACAAGCCAAGGAGAGAAACCTGGAACAGATTCTTACTTTATGGCCCTTAGAAGAAACGAACACAGCCAACTCCTTGATCCCAGACTTCCGGCCTCCAGAACCGAGATAATACTTTCCTGTCGCCTAGCATGTAGTCCTTTGTGTGGCAGACCTAGCAAATTAATACAGATACTTAAAGAAGAAAAATAAATCACAACAAATGTAAATGTTAAAAGCTGACAGGTTCCATAATAATATCTGAAAATATAGAAAACCTGGTCCTAAAAGTTTTATTAACTGTCTAGCATACTTCTGTAATTCCTTATGTCCCGTATTTTTTGTCTGCATATTCTTCATACCTGACAATAGTTTTATAATGCTATTTTCTATAGAAAGAATAGAAAGGTAGGTTAGCTTATCTTGTAACATGATTTTGTTTTTTTAATTTTTTTTAATATTAATATTTCAGAAAAGTTTATTTCAGGTTTACAACTTAACCTTGGTAATGTCATATAGGTTTTCAGAATTGTTATCCATGTTAGGAAAACCTCTAGTAAGGTTTATTTCACATATTAGCTGGAAAATGTCAGGAATTTCCATTCGTTTTAATGCAGTGATTAATCTTAAATGCTCTTAGAATTGCCAACACTCATTAACCAATCTGTCATCATTGTTCACACTGTAAGCTTATGTTATCTTTGTCCAAGGTAGCAGTTTATGCCGAATCAGCAAAAGAAGGAACATCATTTTTCCAATGTGAACATAAAATTCATCCCTTTCTTTTAATTGAATTATGTAATAATCCAAGAGCCTACTCATTACTTCTATTGGAAATATATCATTTTTATTGGAAATACATCTCTTCCTCTTAATCAGTTAATACTTTAGTGTGATCTGAGACTTTTTGTTACAATTTGCTTCTTGATATCAGAATAATTTCAATCTTGCCTTCACAAAACTTTAAAAACCGTATAACATGTGAATGCATTGCTAGGGCACCTCCCAGCCTTTAGAAGCGGCTGGAGCAGGTACGGGAACCTGAAGCTGAAGCTTCATTAGCTTCCTGATGAGTCAGCCCTGGTCAAGATTGGAGGCTGGTGCTCAGAAGAACTGAACCAACACGTACTTTCAGCCCCGACTCTTGCCCCCGCCAGCAACACCCGCCTTCAGACCCTCGGTCCCAGGCTGCAGCAAATTTCTGTGAGGTTAGGATGAAATTACACACGTTTTTTGTGTTTGTGTGTAGAGAAAGAGAAACAATATTCTGAACCCACATGAAGTTGCCTTAGGGGGCGTTGTCTATTCATCTGGTCTACCAAAATAAGATTTTTCTCTGGTGTCCTATGTAAGGTTTTTCCATTTGTCTTTTTTGGCAGTCTTACAAGGTTTGGGAATGTTTTTATCCTTTTCACACAGAACCTCTGAGTTCCCGTGGGGCGAAAGAGTTGTTAGAGGTAGGTAGGAGAAGTCCCAGGGTCCCCCAGTGTGGCTGGGGCTTGAGTGGCCCTTGTAGTGTGGGCCCTGGAGCCAGACAGCTAGGGGCTCTTATATGAACTCCATCCTATACCACCCAGGCAACCCAGGCAAACCAAGTCCTCTGATCTTGCCTTTCCTCATCTGTAAAATGGGGGGAAATGTACCTATTAACACAGGATAGACGTTATAGTGAGAAGTGAGTCAGTTATTGTTGCAGGTAAAGCACTGAGCACAGGACTAAGCACTTCACAAGTGCTCACTGTACGACAGTGAAATTTTTTGTATTAAGGGTATGTCTGGAGAATCAGGGAAACTGGCTCCGTCCTTGCTCAGGAGGCTCCTCCCATCCCCTTTCCTCAAGGTCTCATTGGAAGCTGCACCCTCTACTCCTCTAGCCTGGTAACGGTCACATGTCTCATCTCCCATTTCCTATCACACTGTGGGGGTGGGGTGGGGATTTCTACCAGGGAGACTCAGGGCTTCAGCTCCTTCCTGGCTGAGTACATGAGGTGGATGTACCTGCCGCAAAGGCCAGCCAGAAAACACCTGGTGAGTGTTCCAGGCAGAACTCTCAGGCTGCAGTTCCCAGGCCATCACTGTTTGACAAGAATCTACTGCAAAACCTGACCCACCGTGTGCCAAACGTCAACCATAAAAAGCACAGGTCACACTGCTTCTTCCCAGAAGCCTTTCCGGATTTCCCTCACCTGCCTTGAACTCTGCCTATAACCTGTATCTGCTCTAACTCTCAGCTCAGCTTGTTCAAGAGCCTGCCCCTGCTGTCATGTAGAACAGTGCATTTCCAAAATTGTGCACTAAAATCAAGTATTCAAAAGCATAATCTTAGACTTACATGGCATAGCAGTGTGTTTTCCTGGGGATCTAAAAGAAATAGCAACATTATAATTGTGTCTCACCTTTTTTTGCTCTGTGTTTGCCATATACTACCTATATTTTGAACATTTTTGTTATTATATTTTTACAATTCAGCATTCATTGATATTAATGAAATATCAATATTGAAAAACAAAATGATGTCTTAGATAGCAGACACCAGTCTAGGTGTTTAGGGTACATCTTTCATGGAGTGTGTGGTCTAATAATGAAAGGAGATGGATAGTAAAAAGGACATGTGAAAAACAAATCAGTCTGTTAGACAGTGTAAGTGCTGTGGTGGGGGTGGGGTGGGGAGAAAGAAAACAACATAGTAGAAAGGACTCAGCATGCAGGTGGAAGGGGTGTGGGGGTTGCACTTGGAAAAAGGAGGGTCAGGGGAGCTCTGTGATATGCTGAGCTGTGAGCAGTGACTTGGGAAGTTGGTGGGGGAGTGAGTCACGTGGCAGTCCAGGGAGAGAGCATTCTGGGTAGAGGGCCTGCAGTGGAAGCATGTCTGGCATCCACTGCAGCACAATCTGCTTAATTTTGGTGAGCATCTGCTGTGGCTTCTTTGCACCTACCTCGTTTATATTGTTTATGAGCCCTATGCTTTCTACCTCTGCTTTCCACTTCTTTTTTTTAATAAAGCAATAAGGACAAAATTCAATCAAATGTGTAAAATAGCTGCACAAACTCTGTGCCTGAGGCAGAGGGTCTCAGGCTGACACTGAACTGCCAGCTGGCATGCTGCGCCCCCACGTGGAAGCTTGGAAGGCGTGGCCCCCAGGCATGGAAGTTCCAGTCTGGCACTTGGAAGGAAGTCCAGGGGGATCAGTGTGCAATGTCTCAATGTGCATGCTAAGCACAAGGGAAATTTATGCAAGTCAGGGGCTTCTGGCTCCATTAAAGAAATGCCCAAGGCAGAAGCAGGGAGTTGGGGAGGGGCATGTGGTGCTGGTGGAATGTGGGCCACACCCGCTTTCTTCTCTGAGCCAGCGAGGGCTTTCCTGTCCTTGAATCAGAGAGCAGACAGTGTCCCTGAGGCGTTTATGTATGCAGGGCGGGGTGCTGGGGATTCTGGGAGCGGGTGCGGTGCCAGGGAGGGTGCCCTGCTGGATGGCCTAGGACACAAAAGTGCAACTTTGTATTTCTTGGCAAAAGGCCATCTGTTCGCTGGATATGCATATCTTTTTTACACCAGAATGCTCTGCACGGGGACCTCTGAGGCACCTATGCTGCTGTTCCCAGAGGCTTAAGGACAAGCTGTGGGACATGTGAGCGTCTGGGCTGGTGAGCCTGGGAATTGGGGAGGGGGTGTCTGTGCAGGGAAGCTGGCCCACCCCAGTCATAAATGCCATCCTCTTAGGGAAATGCAGGACTATTTTATTGTTTCATTGAAAACTGAGCCCCCAGTGCAGCTGTTCTGCCCAAGAATTCCAGGGGGCAGGGATGGTGCGGGAAGTGGGGAGAGGGCCTGCCTGTCGAGTATCTGAGATCTTATTACTGGAGTTGGGGGGAAATCGGATGCGGTTCCAGGGCTCAAATCTTTCTTGCCCCACACACCAGGGCGCTGGCTCCACTAAAGGCCATCAAGACACAAGGGCCGTGTGTTTATTCCCCTGTCAGCAGAGCAAATGGTTTCTGAGCCAATTCTGACAGAGTCTGTTTTCAAATAGGAAAAGTTTTTGGAAAAAAAAAAAAAAAAAAACTCTTTGTTTGGAGAGCAAAACCTGCTTCGTGTTAGAGGTGACAGGTTAGGTTATGCTGCAGACAGGACCTTCCCCTCCTGGGTTTGCTTACGGAGGCTCTCGTGCTAGCTGGTCTGTCCACCTGGAATGCTCCTTCCTCAGGTTTCACTTGGCCATCTCCTTCTTGTCTTTCAGATTGCATGATGTTTATGAGACCAACTTTAAAGGTTACTTCCTGAGGATGTCTCCTCTGGCCACCCGGTATAAAGCAGTCACCCAGGTACTCCATCCTGGCAGCAATCTCTGCCTGATATGTTTGTGCTCGTGAAGATGCAAGCACCTTGAGACGCAGGGACTGCATCTGCCCTTTTTACCGTTACCAGCACCTAGAGTACCCAGCACATGATATTTTATTATGTCGAATAAAGAAATGGTGCTTAAGACCTGGCTTGTGCATTTTCTTTGATGAAGAGATGGAGAAACTATAATGTGGTGGAACAAAGGAGAGGTTAAGGAGAGAGACCTGAATCAGGAAAGAAAAATAATGCCTTTTTTTTTAACCTCAGACCAGCTTTTTGAGATCAGATCCCATTATGGCTCCTGCCAGGCAGCTTGGGAACACTAGGCTAGACTCTCAACAGCTATGACCTCAGTTTTCCCTCCTTTTGTGAATCACATCCCTATCCTACAGAGTCCTGAAATCCCTTTCTCATTTCTAGAATGTTTTCCTGCAACCTACTGAGTTTGACTTCCTCCCTCTCTTGGGAAGAGGTTGTCATTTTACATTTTAAAAGTCAAAAAGAAAATACTTTCTGTCCCTCCAAACATCTCTAGATTCTCCTGCAGCCATCAGCAGCTGTGTAACTTTGATCAAGTCACTTCCCTTCTCTGTGCCTCAGTTTTCTGTAAAGGGAGGAGATGCTCCTGGCTGATGTCTAAGATCCATCTGAGCTTCTGATGCCCATAGCCAGGGAGCACCCACAAAGGGACTGCTGCTCTGATGAGAAGCCTCATGACCCCGTATCCCTGGGAATTACTGGAAACAGAAGGCCTCCTTCCTGGTACCCAGGCCTCTGTCTGCTTGTCCCCCTGGGGCTGTCCTTCCCTTGTAATATGCCACTACAACACATCATGAGGACCCTATTTGATAAGAGAAGGAAAGCAGAGCTGCTCTCCAGGGTGGATTGATGGCATGAAGGGCCCCAGTTCTCTACCCTGCCCTGTATCCAAGCCCTCTTATCAAGAAGTGGAACCTACCCCACACTCCTTAAATTTGAACTGGCTTTGTGGCTGCTTTGGCTAAAAGAATGCACTAGAGGTATTAATGAATAAATTTGGAGCCCAGGTTTTAAGAGGCCTTGCACAATTACTTTCTCCTTCTTGGACCCTGTAACTCTCATGAAGGTAGGTCTAGGCTAGCCTGTTGGAAGATAAGACATGGCACAGTGCCAAGTGGCCCAGCCAAGGCCATTCTAGATTAACCAACAGCCAACTGAGCACAAGACACATGAACAAGCCCCAGCCAAGACCAGAAGAATTGCCTGGCCAACATCAGTCCAGGGTGGCTCAGACCAGCAGGACTGGGCAGCTGACCCATAGGTTCGTGAGTGATGGTAAATGGTTGTGTTAGGGCTGTTTCTTATGCGGCGTTAGCTGATCGAACACACTCCCTGGATCTTGCCCCATGGCATCCCAGCCCTCCCTGATTTTGTGCCCTGGAGCATCCTTGTACGTGGTCTGCCTTTCTGCCTCCACGCTGCCTAATTTATTTCTGAAAAATAAAACTTCCTTCCTGTAAGTATGCATAAGGGCATATGGACAATTAAAGGATGTGATTTCATTTTTCAGGGTCTCTTAAAAACTGGGTGGCATAAAGCATCAGCTACTTGGGCTAGCCATGGTATCTGAAATTGTTACCCAAAGAATCAGTCTTTCAAATTACAGTACAGATTACAAACATCATGTGGATAGACACACATGCCACATCCATCTCAAAGTCATGAGCTATCAGGTAAAGTGGAAATCAGATGCAGGAATGATCATTGTTATGGTTGGGAAGGGATGCAGATTTGGCAGGGTGCTCCAGTAAAGGCCTCCATGAGGTCACTGGAGGCCAAGGAAGCAGGAGCCCTAAGGCCAAACACTCCCACCTCAGGGCCTTTGCACTTGTTGTTCCCTCTGCTTGTGACCAACCTGACCCAGATCTTCTCATGAATCATTTTTCATGACATTTCAGTCTCTACTCAAATTCTGACTCTTCGTAAAGGAATTTCTTGATCATCAGAGCTAAAATAACCACCATCGCCACTACCCAATCCCTCTCCACAATATCTTTAACTCTCTGACCCCTTTGCCCTGCTCACCACTACCCTATATCGTGTTATGTATCTGCTTATTTAATGATTTGTTGCTGAATGTGAGCTGCCTGAGTGCAGAGGTCTCTCTTTCTTGTGTGCCACCAAATACCTAGCACTTTAAACAGTCCCTTGCTCTTCCCGACTGCATAAAAAAATGCTTGTGGAACAAATGGTTAAGTGTTCGCATTAATTCTAATATAGCTAAACGTTTCATTTGTAAAATAATCATTAAGCAAATAGGCACATTTATAGTATAGCTCAAACATGACTCTTAGATTTCAGAAGGTGTGGATTAAATTCATTGCTTCTCTATTAAAACAAGAAGCATTTGCTTTTCCTTCTTCAAATCATGCCTTACCTATCCCAACCTAAGAGATACTATGGTTATTTCCATTTGACCAATGAGAAAACTGAGATAAGTCAGCCTCACTCAGTCTTTTCTATCTTACCAAGAGAGCCTACTTCTGCGATGCAAATTCTGAACAAGAATTGTGGCCAGAGAAAGTGATCTGTGGATCACTTCTGTGGTAAAATCCCTACACTTTGTGTTCTTAACTCCTGTAACAAGGGAGCAAGGCTCCCTTTCCCAGGCCCTGTCTCTGTCCAGCCTGTCCTTCCCGCCATCGGGCAGGCTGGCGCTTGCTTGTCTGTGAAGGAGCATGGTGCATGCGAGTCCCTGGTTACTAGGAGCACTGCCAGCCTCCAGGAGCCCGAGGCTGCACACTCCAGCACCTTCTTGTCAGGCGCAAATAAATAGTTGTTAGTGTCTTCCTGGGCGTATGTGCCCGCTGTCATCACAGCAAGGATCTCGGTACTTGGCACAGGCCAGGGTGTAGACACCAGAGGCCTCCAGGCTAACAGCTGCATGGGGTCATTTTCAATTAAAGGATGTCTTGGGAAAAAAAAAAAATCCAGTGTCACAGTCTCTCCTGAAGGCTGCCTGCCCAGGGCCTGGGGACTCCCAGGTGTGGCTGGGCCCCGCCACTCCTCCCCTTGCAGGGAGAACAGCCAGCACTGTGCTCAGCTGGGGGCAGCTTGTAGAATCTTGCCCTGCTCAGGCTGCACTTCCAAACCAGAGGAGAAAGCACAGGAGCCTCAACAGGCGAGTAGGTTCCTGGAGAGTCTCACTTTTTGCAAGTCTTTCTCCTCACTAAGTAGAGGGGAGCCCTATAGCACAGGGGAAGTGGGCAAGAATTCTGGAGTCATACAGAATTGGATTTGAGCCCGAGTTTTGATCTTTGCAGTGTGACCTTGGGCAAGTTGTTTGACTTTGTCATATTAGTGAGGGCTCCAGCAGGAAGCGGAACTATAATCAAATTGGGTAATTAGAGGAGAAGTTTATTAAGGGATGATTTTCAAGGTGTGGACGCAAGGGGCCATGTGGCACCTGGGACTAGGAACAGCAGGGCACCATGACCCAGGGAGGGCCACAGTGAGGTGAGCAAGGAAGGGGATACCAAAAAACTGAGCCATTAGATCAAAAATATTTTAAGCAATATTTTAAAATTAAAATTAATATTAAAAATCCACAGTGAACAAAATATCAAAATCTTAAATAAAAATAGGCTCCTGCAAAGCCATGTCTAACTTGGATCCTGAGACAAAAGGGAAAAATGGCCTTCCCTATATACATATTTCTATGTATTTTTAATGGTTAATTTTTCTCAGACCATTCAAGAAATTTTTAAAATATTGATAATTGAAAGTAAGTATATAGAACTCACATTACTTTAAGTATTTTATTTACATCACAACAAGAGTGTATTATAATTTTACTTTCCTGGCTTAAAATGGAAGCAAACTCATCAATAATGTTTTCAGAATCTACTTGTCGATTTATGTCATTTTCAATTGAGAAAATTGCCATGTTTGATAATTTTTCTTGATCAAGTTACTATCTTAAATAATTCTTAAGTAATTTCAGCTCGCTAAAACTTCTTTTGCAGAGTAACACTAACAGGTATTGTTTAAAAAATATATATCCTCAAGGCCACTTATACATTTGGAAAAGATTTCACCAAGCAAAATGTGTGAATCAGTTTTAGAAGATCCAAATGCAATATGATTTTACATTATAAATGGTTGATATTACACCTATTTCAGATGAAATTTCTACAGTGCTTAAACCATCAGTATATTTAAGAGCTAAGTCGATGACTTCTTTTTGTAAATCAGATCTATATATGGAACATTTACAGCTAAAAATTCAAAATCCAAAGGTACTTTGATTAATTTCTCTACCCCTATTTTAAATGTAAAATTAGGACATTTAAAATCTGAATTCCTATTTGATATGTACTGGTCTCATCTTAACTGATACTCTTATCCATGATTCAAACATTTCCAATTTCCTTACTTTTTCTTTCATTTCTTTCTAAATTCAGAAAGTATATTCATAAATAGTGACAAAGTTTTACATTCATTAAATATTTTCAAAATTATTTTCTCTTATTTGTTGTAACACCACTTTCAGTAGAAAATAAGCAAAAAAAAAAAAAGGTTTTGAAAGTATTAATGATAATTTTGCTTCTATTAAAGCCAGGAAAATAAAATTATAATATGTTAAGTTTGGAGTATACCTGAAATATTTAAACCTCAGATATTATATTGTAATATAATATAACTACTTTTCAACTTTAGTATAACTACTCTTCAATTTTTCAATATTTTTTCAACTAATATTCTGGAAAAAAAATTACCATTAGAAAGAATATATTAAAGCTTGTATAACAGGAGGCACTCAGTTCCCTGTCGTCTCATGTTCCAATATGGCTCCGTACGACATGACCATGACCACCCCTTCTTGGCCTGAAGGGAAAGGGGAGGAGGTGGTTACTGGAACCTGCAGACAGAGAGGGTAATGTGGAAAGGGCTGATCGACAAGAGCTGGGACTATTACAGGGAAGAGCCAGGAGAGCATCTTGATCTCCCTCTCCTCCCTCGCATATCCCCTGATGGTGTTGTGTTCTACATGGGCTGGACCAAACTGCACGCCAATGGGCAAGGGAGCCTGTTGGTGTGGTCCATGTGGGCCTATGTGAGTCACCCGCAGCACAGAGCTGGGTGGAGAAGGGTGGAGAAAAGATCTGGAGGAGCAAATGGAAAATCTGCAGATGTTCTCTCGGTCTTGGTGTATATACTCAAAAATGGGAGATAGCTACCTTGCAAGGTTTTCATATGGGGAAAATAGGGCATTGTATGTGAACTGCCCAACATAGTGGTATCCCCAAAACTTGAACCAATATTACAGTTGAAATGGAAGTAACCACTGCTGGCAGCAGAGGGAGAGCAAGGGACTTAATGGTCAGAAGCGGGTAGGCAGGGTCCTGAGACCATATTTGACCACCGTGGCAGAACTGGCTCTGGGATCGCCAGCTCTGCCTTCAGAGAAACAGAGTGGCAGGATAGAAGGAACTGGAACTCACTGGCCTCAGTTTCCTTGTCTGCACAGAGTCCGATGGTGATAGAACAGTGCCCATCTCACAGGACTTTGAGGACTGAGAGAGATAATGCATGTGAAAGTATTTTGTAAACTATGAAACATGTTAATTTTTTACTTGGAGTGGGAGAGCTGGTGCTTGTTTGATCCTCAAAACAGAAAACCACATAAAAGCTATGAGGACATATTGTCTTCTTTACTATGAAATCAGATGTGGAAAATATTTTCCTTATTAGGATTCCATGTGAATTGTCCTTGTTTGACAAAATATTACCATACAGAAGTAAAGAATAAAGAGGCTGTAAGACCAACTTTCTCCTGTTCTGCAGAGATATTTTAAATCTATGTCCTCCTATTGTCTCTCAGCCCCTGGGTGGTACTGGTTACACAGAAGGCCATGAAGTTGGGGTAAGGGGCAGGGGTTGATGCTGGCTCTCTAGTCTCTCTCCATCAGGCTTGGTGGGTATGCCTGGGAGGGCTGGAGAAAGTCAGGGGAGTGGTGAAGACAGCAGAACAATAGATTTCTCCAACCTCACATGACTACAGATTAGAAAACTAAGGCCCAAGACCTGCCCAGGGCTCCACCTGGCATCAGTCAGCATTAACCCAGTGTTTGCAAGGAATTTTACAGCAAAGGCAAACGAAGTGGTCTGGAATAAACCTAGGTATAAGGAGGCTGCTGGGGAAAAAAAGGATCATGATGATATTGTGAGAGGTGATCAAGGCTTGGAAAGTGGGGAAGGATATTCCTGGCACAGATGCGGAGAGGAGATATTTTGGGTTGGGGTAAGAATGATGTGTGGGATGGCTCAGAGATGGTGGTAACTGAGGGGTGGGTGCTGGAGGTAGGCCAAAGCAGGTTCGCATCCCAGCTGCCACTCGATGAGCTGGGCGATCATGATTTCCCTGAGTCTCCATTTCTTTACCTGTAAGAAAGGGAGGAATAACAGAAACCTCTTAAGGTTGTGTGGCGAGGAATGAGTTAGATTACATGTTTCAAGCATTTGGCATAGTGCAAGCATGTGCTAGGGCTCCGGGAACACAGCTATGACCAGATAATTGCTGATGGTGTTAAGGCTTCTGGGAGCCAGGGATGCTGAGGAGGAGCTGATGAAAGGTCCCCTCACAGCACAGGAGACCATAAACAACATCACAAATGAGACGCTTGGGGGCTGCCCCACAGAGCAGAGGGAGCAGAGTACAGGGCTGGCAGCCAGCTTTCCAGAGTGGGCTTTCAAATCCCAGAGTACGGGCTAACAGCACTGCCTGGGGTGGTGGGTGGCTGCTCCACTCTGAGGGGCTTGGGCTACCCACCCACCGTCCAAGATTGAGCAACTTGGACGGTCTCCAGAGCGCCATGCAGCTAGACGTGAGGTCATGTATTTACTATAGGGACCCATGCAGCTGGGGGTGGGGGAAGGCAGTGGGCCGGGCTCAATCCATTCTCAGCGTTCTTGTCGAGACCCAGGCTGCTCAGAGGGACTTGATCAGAGACCCTCAAGCAAAACGCGTGTTAGGTGCAAAAGCAAGAGGACAGGGTCCTGCATCTCTGTTCTCCTCACCTTTACCCTTTTTCCCTTCTTACTGTCCTGGACCAGGTGGCCCCTCCTAAACGAAGCCCTGATCTTGGTGGCAGGTATTGGCCAGACACAGCCAATAGATCTGACAGGCAGCTCATGAGAGCACAGTCTGCTCAAGTTGCCTTTCATTCCCTGCCCCAACACCTCAGGCAATTGAAACTCTCCAGGAAATGGCCCTGGGGAAGGAGAATGTGCCTCCCACCTGCAAACATGACCTCCAAGGCTGAGAGGAGAGGCAGATATGGACCTGCCTGACTGGGAAGGAGACTAGGGAAAGGCCACCCCAGAAGACTGAGTCATGGGGCAGATGAATGAAGTCACAGCATTAGATGGGCTTCAGAGGCCATCTAGCCCAGCCCTTGCACTTCACACAAAGGGAAACTGGGGCCCAGAGAGGGGAAGTAAACTTCTCAGACAATATGAAGAGTGAATGGTTATGGAAGATTGCAAAATGGCCCCCAAAGGATATTCACATCCTAATATCCAGAATCTGTGAATGATGCCTTATAACGGGGGAGTCTTTGCAGCTGTGATCAAATTAAGGACTTTGAGATGGGATGATTATTCTGTATTATCTGGATGAATCCTACATGCGATCGATCACATGTATCTTTGTAAGAGGAAGGCAGAGAGAGACTTGACGACACACAGAGGAGAAGGTGATGTGAAGACGAGCAGACAGAGATCTGAAGATGCTAACTTGAAGACTGGAGTGATGCAGCCAGACGTCATTGGGTCCTGGAAGGAGCAAGAACAAATTCTCCCCTAGAGCCTCTGTGGGGAGTGTGGCCCTGCCAACACCTTAATTTTTGCTCCAGTGGAACTGATTTCAGACTCCGGCCTCAGCACTGTGAGGGAATAAATTTCTGTTGTTTTAAGCTACCAAGGTTGTGGTGATTTGTTACGGCAGCTGCAGGAAACTAATACAGTGGTTTACGAGGACCGGGCCCCACCCCTGGAGCCATACTTTTCCTATCATTACCCACTGGACTAATAAGAAGAAAGGATGATTGGGACGGAGAAGACAGAGATCCTGATTTTCATTATGCGCTCTTTCCACCAGCCCTGCTATGTCCTGAGAGATAAAGACAGAGATACGCTATTTGGCCGAAGTGGGGTGGGCCGATGAGGGAAGTGCCCCAGGAAATGAATGGCAAACATTTGTTCACTCTGTCCTGTGTGTGCAAGGAGAGTCAGCAAGACCAGAATGGAGGCAGAGCCCTGGGCCGGCATCCTGCTGCTAACGAGACTTTAATGCTGTCTAAACACAATTTGGGGTATTTACAGTTGAAGTTGCTACTGTGTGGCACGGAGCTGTTTGGAGTCGCTCAGCCAGCAGCTCCCTGCAGGCCAAGGGGGAGCTCCTGGGGTTGATTAGGAGAAAAGCCATTTGGGGAAAGAACTGCAGGAGCTGTTTAGCATTTCCTCCCTCATGGCTGAGTGGCTCTGAAGGAGCCCTGCTTCTGCTGAGCAAGGTCCCAGGCTCAAACTGCAGGACACAGGCAGGTCACAGCCCCGTCATGAGCACACAGCAGCAGTCGATCGGCCTCTGCTTTTCAGAAAGACTCTTGAAGGTGGACTCAGAAGATCGGAACTCCAACCAGCCCCAGCCACCCACCGCTGTGCAGCTTTGAGTCAGGGGCTGGACCTCCTGACGTTGTAACAGTGACATGTGAACGTGTACGTGAAAGGGCTTTTGTAAGGTGCAGAGGGCCAGACTCGTAGTGCTGTTATTTCTACCTCATTAGCTTTGTTGGTTTTCCTAATAAGCTCCTATTACACCCTGGTCAAATGGGTTAGATGGGAGAGTGGGAGGGCCGTGCATGCCTGCTCAGAGCCAGTCCATCTCACTACTGAAAAATAGCAGAACAAACATTATCCTAGGGCACACACACACACATTTCCAAAGAAACTGGGGGCGAGGGGGCAGCCTTGTCCCTTGAGAGCTATCAGTCTAGCAAGAGACACTGAATGCATACATGGGAAATGACCTTATTAGAAAGCAACACATCTAAAAGCGCCAAGTGACACAGCCCAGACAGGCATGGAAATGCTGAAAGCCCACACAGCTGGAGCAGGGGGCAAGGCTAGACCAAGCCAAAATACACTCAGCACTCTCCTGAAGTCTGACGCTAGAGCGTCAAGGCCCGAGGCCAAGCCTGGCATAGGGCCGTCTGGGAGAAGTGTCATTCTTCCACATGAGGGCAAGGAGCACAAAGGGCATCTCCTGTGGTATTACCAGGGTGGCCAAGGTTAAAGGAAGTTCTGGGTCAGGGACACTGTGGTCCCCTCAGCCTGGAAGGGGCCAGCAGTAACAGGGGCAGGCATTCTGCTTAGAGGAGCCTACTAATCTTTGCACTAGGTGCAGGGGATGGATGGGGTGGGCCTTAGTGAAGAGGAGCTCTGCTTCTCTGAAGCACGCCACCCTGGCTGGGACAGAGCTCCATGACACCACCAACTGCTGAGCCTCAGGTGGGCAGCCTTGGACATGACCAAAGTTCCATGTCTAGGAATATCGCAGCAGAGAGAAGCTATGGTCTCACAAAGCAAGTCTGAGTTCTGACAGAGTAACCAGGAAGAAATCACAGGCTGGCTCTTTAGGGGCACATGACATCTGGAGACTGGGACTTCTCAGGTGGCGGGGAGTAGAACGTTAATTAGGGGAGGCAGAGTTATCCTCCTCCTCAGACCATGGCAAACTGTGGCCACGCAAAAACTTTTACTGCTTTTGTTTCATTAATCTTTTTCCTCCTCATCCTCGATCCCCAGTCCTCTCACCCACCCCTAATGTGTTTGGGATAAATTCTTAAACAGGAATATACTTTCTAAAATACATTTTAAATACATTGTGTTTTGTGTGTGTGCTTAATCTACATAAATGGTATTGTGCTATGGCCTTTCGGTTTCTTCTTTTTAACTTGAAATTATGTTTTTAAGATCTACCTATGATGCTGTATGTCCCCCTAGGTTTTGGTTTTGATGGCCACTGCCTGGTTTCCAGGGTGCATCCCGACCACCACCCCTTTTACCTACCCTGGGGATGTGTGCCTATCTACATCCAAGTCTGTTCATGTCTGCTGGAGTCATCACATAAAAGTCTTCTTAGTTGTACTCACCATCCCCAGATTTCCATTTAGAACCTCTGCACCAGTCTACCTTCCTGCCCGCATTGCACGAAGCTTTCTCTTTTCCTCATCCTTACTAACATCCTTGGCAATCTGATGAAAGTAAAGTTTGGGTTTTGTGGTAGTTAAGAGTGGGGGTTCGAGTCTTCACTCCATCACTTACTAGCTATATGACCTTGGGTAAGCCATTTCTCTGTGCCCTTGTTTTTGCATCTATAAAATGGGGATACTAATATTAGTATCTCGTGGGGTTATTATGAGGATTAAATGAATTAACGAGAAGTGTGGTACATATTTAAGTGTTTAGTGATTGCAACTACTATTAGTACTACTTGTTGCTGCTGCTACTAGTATTGTCACTTCTAGTGAGGTTTAGCATCTCTTCCTATAGTTATTGGCCATTTGGGTTTTCCTCCATTGTAAATAGTTTATTCAGATCTTTTTCCCAGTTTTCCGTTGGGTACCCATGTTTGTGCTGCTGATTTGTATTTATCAAACATCCTAGATACTAATTCCATGCTTATTTTTTATTGTTGTAAGTAACTTCTCTCAACTTTTTACAGGTTTATTATCTTTGCTAGTGATGTCTTTGTTAAACAAAAATTCTGAAAAAGTCCAATCTTTGTTTTATTTCATTGTGATTTGTGCTTTTGGAGTTTTATTTAATAAATCTTTTCTCACCCCAAATTACAAATATATGATCTATTTCTTTCATGACATTATAATTTGAAAGATCATTATTCTTTCAAAAGTTCGCATTTACTTTTGGTGAGATAGGTATATAATTTTATTTTTTCTCCAATATTCTTTATTTCAGGATTTTGTAGCAATTTATACATATGTATTTAGGCAAAGAATATATAATATTAATATAATCAGCTTTTTTTTAGCACTGAATTCTATTGCATTGGTCTCTTCGCCTATGCCTGCACCAGTCACATTGCTTTTATTACTACATTTTCATGGGTTTAGTGTATTTTCACATTTTCCTATTGAGTAAGATGACTATCCTGATTTTTTTTACAAAATTTAATTATCTATTTATGAATCTATATTCTTTGATACACATTTGGAATAAGTTTATGTTCCTGAAAAGATCCTTATGAGATTTTATTTGGAATTGCAATGAATTTATACATAACTTTGAAGAGAAGTGACCTATTTACAACGTTAGGTCGACCATTCATAAATAAGATAATTTTTTCCTTTATTTCAATATTTCTTATTTACTTTGAGTTTTTAACTTATCTTCATAAAGATCCTACACATCACTTTTTTTTTTTTTTAGGTGAGGCGACCCTTGGTTGATCTCACAAATTGCAAGGATCTTGTCAGCTTACAATCCCTTATTTTTTTATTTTTTTTAAAAAAATTTTTACGCCTACAGCACCTGGTCTTCCTAGGTGGTCTCCCATCCAAGTAGTAACCAGGCCCGACCCTGCTTAGCTTCCGAGATCAGATGCAATTGGGCTTGTTCAGGGTGGCATGGCCACAGACTCTACACATCTTTTTAAAAGCTATTTCTAGTTTCTGTTGCTATTTTGATAAGGTCTTAATTTATTTTTATATAATTCAAACATATAAAAAGTACATAACAAAGTTTTTGCAAGAAGAAAGTAATACTACTATTTTTTATAAACTGTACATCTGTCAGTATAGGTGAATTCATGTTAATTCTGAGAGACTGGCTGATGGTTTTACTGATTTCTCTATGTGGATGATTCTACCATCTGCAAATAATATATATTTTCTCTTCCCTTTCTATCATTATTTCTAATGTTTACTTTTCTTGCCTTACTGCATTGGCCAGTATTTTCAGTACTACATTAAAGAACAGTGTTCATAATGAATATTCATGTATTGAGCCCCAGCTTAAACAGAATGTGTCTAAAATTTCTCTCCTGAGAATAATGTTCACTGTGAGATTTTGGTATATATTCTTAATCAAGTAAAGAGAATTACATTCTTGGTTTGTGAGAATTATTACTATTTTCACTATTATTCTAAAAAGGTATTAAAATTTATTTAATGCCTTTGCTGCATCTACCAAGGTAATCTAATCAAATTATTCTTCCATAGTCCATTATTTTAGTGAAGTACTTTAAAAGAATTTTTATATTGTTACGCCTTCCTGAAAATATTTACTTTGATTATAATGTATTTTTTTTAAATATACTGTTGGATTCAGTTAACAAATAGTTTTTCTGTTTTTCAAGTAGTCATGTGTATGTTCAAAATGAAATAAATCTTTTGAATTGTTGTTTGTTGGCTTTAGAATCAAGGTTATATAGTAGCATCATAAAAAGTTGAGCAGATTCCTCTCTGTCTCTGTCTCTGTCTCTGTCTCTCTCTCTCTCTCAATCTCTCTCTCTCTCTCTCTCTCTCTCTCTCTCTCCTGGAAAATTTTGCACAATATAGATTATTTTTATATAGCTTGAAAGCTTAATAGCACTCTCCTATAAAAATTTTTTTGGTTTGGGAATTCATTGGCACATATGTGAATTTGGGGGAAGGATTTGATATTTAGATTTTTAAAAGATGATTAATTTATTCAGTTTTTCTGATTTTCATTATATCTAAGTTTTTGAACATTTTTCTAAAATAGTACATGGTAGTTATTTTGTTGTTTAAAATTCTATGTTGTGTCTACAGTTATTTTTTATTCATTCTGTATTTTTTAATTTGTATCTCATTTCCTTTCTTAAAATTTTGATGTCTTGCCAGAGATTTATCAGAAGTATAAATTTTTTCACAAAACCAGATTTTAGTTTTGTTAATTTTTCTACTTTTTTTTAGTTCATCATTTTGTTGATTTCTCATTTTTATTTTTAATTTTCTTCGTAGTTCTTTGGGTATACTGAATTACTCTTTTTCTAACTTCTTGAGTTGAAGCTTAGCTCATTTTTTTTTTCTTTCTTGCTTTGTGATAAATATATTTAAAGCTGTAAATTTGTCTCAAAGAAGTAATTTAGTTACGTCCCACATATTTTGACATATGGTGTTTTCATTTTGTTCAGTTTTAAGTACTTCATACTTTTCCCTGTGATTTCCTTGTTAACCAAAGGGTTATTCAGTAGTATGTTTTTTAGTTTCCAGGCATATGGGATTTAAAAAAAACTATCCTTTTGTTACCAAGTCCTAATTTTATAACATTATGGTCAGAGTATAGTTTGTGCAATGTTGGTTCTTCAGAATTTATTGAGGCTTCCTTTGTCACCCAAGTCTAATATTGACTTTTGTGAATGTTCCATGTGTTCTTGGAAGAATATGCATTCCATATTTATTAGGTGTAAAATATATATGTATTAGTTAAGGCTTATTAGTACATAGTTGTATAATTCAAATTTACTGTATCTTTCTTTTTTTTTTTTTTGATTGGTTTGGTTTCATGGAAGAATGTGTTAAAATTACCAACTACAATAAATGATTTATCTATTTATTTCAAATTTATCTATTTATTGTTTCTCAGTTTTTGAATTTATACATTTCAAGGTGCATATGTGTTTGTAAATCACTTGTCTATTGTTCATTTTACTGATGGATATAGTATCTCTCTTTGTTCTTCTGGATAAAGTTTACCTCAAAATCCATTTTGTCTGATAAAATTGACACCCTGACTAGGTTTTGGTACATATTTATTTGATATATATTTTCCATACCTTTATTTTTATATATTGAGTATGTACAAAAGATATTTCTAATACAAAAAAAAAGAAGAGGATAAAAATCAATCAAATATTCTCATGAAGCCACTACTCAGCTCAAATGGTGCTTCTTCTAGATCTCGTCATGCTCCCTTAACCTCCAGGGTAATCTGAATTTTTGTCTATCATTTCTTCACTTTTCTTTATGCTTTTCAAAAATTTGTGTATCCCTATATAGCAAATATTTTTCCAGAAGCCCCATTTAATTTATTCCACATCTAGTTGGCTTATTTTACAGTCTTTGGTCCTTACTAATTTTTTCAAGCTGCAATTTTATCTCTTGAAGTGTAGCAAATATGTTGATTTTATAATCTATATCTGATGATCCTAATATCTAAAGCATTTGCAGGTGTGACTCTGATGTCTTTTTTTTCTGGTGCTAGAGATTAATAAAGGGAGAGGTCACGATTTGCTGCGTGAAGTTACTTCAAAGGACTAGGCCTATTCCTGGAATGGGGTTCCAGCTATGGATCTGGAGGGGCTAACCCCAGGAACCAGGCTTGAACAGAGTTTCCAAGGTCCCGACCCGGTGCTTCCTGTCCATCTCTCTTCCTATCTACTCCCCACCTATGATCTACATCGAAAAGCCCAAAGTGAATAGGTTATTTATCTCTCAGGCCATGACTCTCTGATTCTCCAAAGGGTAACCCAGGAAGAAATGGGATTAATATAGTGTAGAATTAATATCCTTTTTCACCTGTAGAGTAATATGTGGAAGAGACTTTGTCATCTTCACGCTGGCTGTCTCCTGCTAGTATCTTTAGAGCTGTGATAGAGAAACATCATATTTCTCACCTCTGCTGGGCAGGCAGCAAAAAGAATCAGAGCTAGGAGAAAAGGGGGTTCCTTAGCAGGGAAAGGTCTGAGATAAGAATCATAAGCAAGACTTGTTTATTATCTATTCAACAGTCACTTCTTTGTCCTTTCTAAAAGAACCATGACATTTCTCAGGTATCCACCTCCTGAAAGCCTGTTCTTCAGGGGGAGACTGAGTGTTATTTTTCATTCTTAATGAGAGATACAAGAAAGGGACGATCGCTGTTCTTCTGCTGGACATTGTCAGGAGTGGATGAGATACCTGGGTCGGCCAACTTGCGACCACGAGGGGTGTCAGCCAGAAGACAGAGCCAGGAAAATTATAGGGTGAGGAGCCAGAGCTCTGTCTTACAGAGCTGTCACTGATTGCGGCTTCTCATGTAAGAAATGAATATCCTAACCCCTTAAAACTCTTGAGTCGAGGCTGTCTGTAACTTGTAGCCAAACGTCCTGATTAAATCAGGGGTGGAAGAAAGCTAAGAGAGTATCCAATGTCCCTCATACTTTTCACATAAGGAAACCGAGGCCTGAGTCCATGCTAATTCCCGTTGGAGTGGTCACTGGAATCCAGGTCTCCTAGTCCTGAATCATGGTCATTTTATCCATGACTGACTGACTAACCAGCATTGACACAGTTCCCCATTAGTGGACACCTGTTACTTTTTTTCTACCCGAAGTCCCTTCTTAATCTGATTTGTATGGGGCTGTCAATCAGGAGACACTGACGGAGAGGTAAATATGTGACCCATGCTGGCCATCATTCTTACTCTGACCAGTTTGTTTTGGGAGAAGCATGTGACCCAAGTCTGGTCAGGAAGAACCCTTTTCAGAAATTGCTACATGTGCTACGAGGGGCAGATCTAAATCTTTTCCCACCTCCTAGGATTTTAGGAAAGACCTAAGGTTCTTCACATGACCAAGTCTTTCATTTAGATTCAATAAAGTGTCACATTCTCCTACGCCCCCACCATTGTAAAAAATTTAGTAACTCCATGAAAACAAGGACTTGTTTGTATTGTTCACTGCTATATCTCATGTCTAGAACAGTGCCTGGCACCAAACAGATGCTCAATAAATATTGATTGTGGTGGATGGTAGTATCGTCTACAATATTCACTGGCCTTCAGTCCCGGGCCCTCTCTTCCAGGTTCTTCCATGAGGCTCTTTCCTGTAGGAGGAGTACATGTCCCACCATCACTGATACCAGATGTGACCATATGACTATTTTGACCAGTAAAAGCCATCATGAGCATTTGACCAATGTAAGCTGAAGCGATACATGTTGTTACTGAGCAGAAGCTTTAAAAATCAATGCATGGCTTCGTGACTGCTTTTTTTCATAAGACCAAGAACGAGTCTTCTCTCTCGGTTGGTCCAGTAATGAAGACTGATATTGAGCAGAGCTGCAGCCTTCTTACTCTATGAAGGACATGTAAGATGTAAGACACTGGGATTTGGGGAATGGTTGTTACATGTTAGATGTAAGACACTGGGATTTCGGGAGTGGTTGTTACTGCAGCAAAATCTAAGGAAAGCTGATTATACATTGGTTAAGTTAATTAATAAGCTAATAAATTCATTTTTCCTTGAACTAGTTTGAATTATGTTTCTGTCATTTGCAACTAAAAACATCATCAACTAAAAAGATAATGTATTACCCTGTGTTGTTCTCTTTTCATTTGTTTATGTTTTATCTTCCTCTCCAGTGTGTGAGGAGAGACATCATCTTGTTTACCACTGAGTCTTCGGGGCCAAGGGTAGTACTTTCTCATTACATGTCTGTATTTTGAGTTTCTGGTCCCTGCCTCTATAGTCAAGCTATTCAAGACAGAGGCAGGGGAGGGAACTTTCTGGTCTTCGGTAGCTCCAAATTAAGGGTATTTTTAGTTAATTCTGAAAATTCTCCTTTGCCATCTTTCTCTCTTATCTCCATGGACCAAACCTATCTCATTAAAATGAAGAAATAGTAAAGGTGGTTGCTCAGGTGGTTTCAGGCCAAGGAGTCCTGCTAATGTGGCCAGAGAAGTAGAAGTGAAGAGAAATGACCTGGATAAAGGTCTGGGCTTGTCTGAAGCTCCCATCTCTTTACATGGGGACTGACGATTTACTAATTTTCAGCTGAGGGTACCATATTTTGTTTTTTTAAGTAGAGTAAAGTTTTTGGATCTAAAAAGAAGCTCAAACCTTCTGTGAATAACAGATGGGTAGAGATGAGAAAGCTCAGGAGGATAATCAGAGCCAGGGTAGTCCTGGGTGGATGGATGATGACAGGGCTGAGGAAATAGGCCCAGGAATAAGGAGTCCACTGACCTGACCAGTCGCCTATGAGGAGTTGGCTCCAGGTGACTTCATTGTGGTATGTGCATGATAGGTAGCTATCCTTTAGGTTGGCTGACACCAGGCAACCCACTTTTTTGAGACAGGAAGAAAGGATAAAAGGTTGACCTGGAGGAGAGTGTTCACGAAATTGATTTATGGTTTACTTCTGAGTCAGGAACATGAACACATCTGTATGTGTGTGGTACATGCATGCACATGCACACACACAAGACAGGACATGACATACATCTATCTCTTCCATATGGTTCAGAGAAAGGTTTTGAGCGAAATGGTTTAAAGAAGGGTTGTGAGCCATAGATCACCCTGGCAGTCTGTTGAAACCCATAGACACTTCTCAGAATAATGTTTTGAAAACCCACAGAACATAATGAAACACACAGGATTACAAACAAAACCAATGATATTAAAACAGTTATCAAAATGCGATAACAAAATATGATTAAAATGTCTTTAGTAAAGCATTAAATAATAAGATATTCAGCAATTCTAAAAACTACCATTATTTTAAAGTAGTGATGAGTATAAGCAATATTTTACAATATCTGCAATGAGAATGTGATATGAAACTATCTGTGAATTCTGTTGGTGACAAAGTCACTGGTACCACTAATAGTAATGTGATTAGGTGCCTATACTCAAAATAGAAGGACATGTTACACTTCAGTTAGAAGTTAATAAAATAAAATTGTATTTTCCCATGCAAGTTCTTAGATGAATTCTATCCAAATATACCTTCGGAGTTATGGAACCTTGCGTAAGAACCCTTCATTTAGAAATAGTCCACTTGAATTCAAAGAAAAAGATGTAGTATTTTCTTGGGATCCCATCCTGCCCTATCAATTCAGACCTAAACGACCCAGTTAGTCAGTGTTTGACTCAAGGAGGCAAGCTGTTACCTGCTTTGTTGTTCTGGCCCATTGTGCCAAGGAACCAGACTGGGCTTTGAATATGCATGATCTGGGTTAGTGCTTGTCACTCCTCCCAGAGCATCACAGAAGGCCTGGTGGCACAGATGGGGCCTGCTCTGTGCCCTCCAAATAAGCAGGTCTGGGAGCCATCCCAGCAGAAGCCATGGCACCAATCCCCGCCCCTACCCCCATCTCCATCCCTTGCCTAAATCTATGTCCCCATCTACTCTTGCATCCTTGAAGCTATCTGGCCATGTGGGGCACCACACCCCTGCAGGGCTAGGAGAAGGAAAAGGAAGGGAACCATGTGAGGAGCATTATGATCAGCACTTTGTATACACTGTCCCTACAACCCATCTTGGGTTGTGACATGGATGATATCATCCCATCTTGTAGATGAGGACACAGAGGTCCTCAGAGGTTAAGTGAGTTGCATTAGTAGAAGCCCAGATTTTGCAACATAATGAACAGATTCCCCAAACTGAGAGCATGTCATCTCTTTGAAACAAACTCATTCAATCTGTGGGTAGCTCCAACTCTCAAAAAGTTCATCCTTATTCTGAGCTTTAGCCTAGCCAAAAGGATAGTTAGTACTAATTATTAGTTTTATTTCATAACAGAGCATTCATTCATTCATTCATTCATTCATTCATTCAGCAATTTCATTGAGCAACTACTTGGTGGAGAGAAAAACAAAGCCCCTTCGCTCTTGAAATTCTCATTCCAGTGGAGATGGGCAATAAAAAATAGACAAATAAATATTGAGCAGGGGTCTCCAATCCCCAGGCCACGGACCAGTACTGCACA
>NW_011888897.1:2920608-2948770 GCF_000151845.1 Pteropus vampyrus | reverse complement strand
CATCTTGTAGATGAGGACACAGAGGTCCTCAGAGGTTAAGTGAGTTGCATTAGTAGAAGCCCAGATTTTGCAACATAATGAACAGATTCCCCAAATTGAGAGCATGTCATCTCTTTGAAACAAACTCATCCAATCTGTGGGTAGCTCCAACTCTCAAAAAGTTCATCCTTATTCTGAGCTTTAGCCTAGCCAAAAGGATGGTTAGTACTAATTATTAGTTTTATTTCATAACAGAGCATTCATTCATTCATTCATTCATTCAGCAATTTCATTGAGCAACTACTTGGTGGAGAGAAAAACAAAGTCCCTTCGCTCTTAAAATTCTCATTCCAGTGGAGATGGGCAATAAAAAATAGACAAATAAATATTGAGCAGGGGTCTCCAATCCCCAGGCCACGGACCAGTTAGGAACTGGGCTGCACAGCAGTAGATGAGTGGCAGGTAGGCAAGAAAGCGAAGCTTCATCTGTATTTGCAGCTGTTCCTCAGCGCTAGCATCACCTCCTCAGCTCCACCTCAGATCATCGGGCATTAGATTCTCACAGGAGCACCAGTCCCTGGTGCCAAAATGGTTGGGGCCACTGCTCTAGAGAACGATACTGACAAGGGAGATACAGGTGTTGGGATGCTCTGGTCGTCAGGATGGGCTTCTCTGAGAAGGTGAAATTTGAGCAAAGGTCTGCAGGAGTGAGGGGATGAGCCCCATGGAGAAGAACATCCACACAGAGGAAACAGGGATGCTTGGCACATAGCAGTAAGGAGGCCATTGTAGCAGGAGCAGAGTCACCAGGAAGAAAATGGTAGAAGCAAGGTGGATGTTCAGTCGATATGTGCTTACGTGGGAGTACTGATCATGAAAATATTGAAAACGTTCCAAGCTGGTTGGCAAATACGCTCTTCCAAGCTCTCAAGTGCCACCTCGCAACTACCCTGGCCACACCAGCCATCCCCGCTCCCCTCGGAGCTCTTCATCTCTAGCAACTAGAAAGGTCATGTTTGGCCGAGCAGGACACCTTCGCGACCCTCCTCCGGCCCTCTAGTGGACACCCATTCGGATTGGTCTGTGACCATGCTGTATCTTTTCATGCCGCTTAACCTTTTGAATATCGCCTTGTGCAGCAGACAAAGCTAGAGAGGGAGTGGGGATCCAGATCAGGCAGTAAGGACTTTGTTTTTCGTTTTGAATGGTAAGGGAAACCCCTTGCTAGTTCTGAGCAGAGGAAAGGCATGGACAGCTTTTAGGTTTAAATGGCTGATGTGGCTGTGTGGTAGAGACTATTGGGAAAAACAACAACAACAACAACAACAAAAACTGTAAGGAAGCAAAGACTGACGCAAGGAGCCCAGTAAGCTATTGTTATAATCCTGCAGAGGAGGCAGTGGTTTGGGTGGGGTAGAGCTGTTAAGAAGTGCTCAGATTCTGGATATATTTTGAAAGTAGAGCTGACAGTATTTGCTGATGGCGCAAATACGGGTCATGAAAGAAAGCGGGGAAGCAAGGATGATGCCAACGTTTTTGATCTTAGCAGCTGGAAAGATGGAGTTTCCATCAACAGAGGTGAGAAAGACTGTGGGTGGCCTTTCAGTCTCTGCCTGGCGTTTGGATGAAAGGCAGACTCTTTGGACTGAGTGAGGTGCTGGTGGGCTGAGACAATGAAAGGTTTTTTACCTAAGCAACTGGAAAGCGAAGTCACTATATACTGTGATAGAAGTCCTGCAGGAGGAATTTAGTTTGAGAGATATTAAATTTGAGATAAAATTAGATATTCATAGAATGTCCAATAGGCAGTGAGAGTTAAAAGACTGGAGTTTGTACTTAAAACTCTGTGATTCGATGGTAAATAATAGAGTAAGGGTAGAGAAAGAAACAGTGATCCAAGAAATAAGCCCTGGGGCAGATGTAAAAAAGGAACAAACAAATGATTCCCCCGCCCCTGCCCTCCCCGCACCCCCCCCAAAAGGAAAGGAACTAGAGCAAGAATAAACCGTGGAGGAGGAAAATCAAAGAGAGGAGTGCCCTACAGGCAGATGAAAAAAATATATCAGAAAGGAAGGGGCTGCAACCAAATGTAGCAAAGTTGCTGGTTATCGACTAAGAGAAAGACTGAGACCCCGTCATGCGTGGAGCACCGTGGAGCCCGTCAGTAACCCTGACAACTAGTGGGGACAAAGGCCAGATGGTGAGGACTCCAGGGAGAACAGAAAATTCTTCCCAGTGGAGACAATTAAGATTTAGAACTCTTTTAAGGAAATTTTCTTTAAAGGTGAGTGGGTGGATGGGTGGATAAGTGGAGGGAGAAGTTCTTTTAATTTTTATTTTGAAACGGGAGATATTATGGTTTGTTTGTATGCTGATGGGAACCATCCAAGAGAGAGGGAGTGGCAATGCTGGAAGGGCAGGCGCCTAAGAGAAGAGAGAGTGAGGTCTGAAATGAAGGGGAGTGGCCCAGATAGGAGCTCAGGGAGTGCCCAGTGCTGGAGGGCAGGGTACAGGCCCAGGGGCTGCAGGCTGGAGGATGTGGGGGCAGGAGTGGGTAGAGGCCGTTCTCCAATGGCTCCAGCTTTCTCAGTGAAAGAGAGAGTGAGAATGTGGGAGTAACAGCTGAGGGGAGAAAGGAGATAATGAAATAGTTACTCAGCAAAGTGGGAGAGTGAATGGACTAGTTCACAGTGGCCTCCAAACTTTTTGTCACCAGTGTCCCCTGCTTCTGTGAGAATCTAATGCCTGATGATCCGAGGTGGAGCTGAGGTGGTGATGCTAGCGCTGGGGAGCGGCTGCAAACACAGATGAAGCTTCTCTCACTTGCCAGCCACGCACCTCCTGCTGCACAGCCCTGTTCCTAACAGGCCATGGACCGGGTACTAGCCTGCGGCCTGGGGGTTGGGGACCCTTAGACTAGGAGACAAGGGTGGATCAGGCCTTTAACAGCTCCACAGGCCCAGAATACAACGTGCAGAACAGCGCTTGCTGCTCCCTTGATGACCCCCAACCCTAAAGTATATCGGCCACCAGTTGGCACAGTGGCTGCAATCCTACTATTAAAGCTTCTTTTTTATATTAACATTTTAAAATTGTAGTATAACATATGTAGAATAAGGTGCAAAATCTGGAGTGCATGAAACCACTCCCCAGGTTAAGGGCTTAGAACATTACAGGCACCAAGGAGACTCTTATATGCCCGCAGAAGCTTCTTCCTGCCCTTCCTGTCAGCAACCTCCAGAAGTAACCAGTACTCGTTTTACATAAAAATACATTTTTTTGCCTGTTTTTGTATTTTAAGTAAATGGATCATACTGTAAATATCTTTTATGTCTGGCTTGTTTTGCTCAATATTATGTCTGAGATATCCATTCCTGTTGTTGCATGTAGCAGAGCTTGTATTTTTCTTTGTTGTATAGTATTCCATTGTGTGAATTTACCACAAATTATTTATCCATGTATTGTTGATAGACATAAAGTTTGTTTCTGGTTTGAAGTTATTACAAATAATGCTAGTATGAACATTCTTTTAGCTTTTTTTTTTTTTAAGAAATATGTGCATTATCTGTCAGGTATATTCTTAGAAGTAGATTCTGGTGGTTCCTAAGGAATGTGTATGTCAGCTTTAGGACAAACAGCACACAGTTTTCTAAAATGGTTACACCAATATTACACAGCTATATGTTATGGTATGCTGTTGAATTATACAGCAATTCCTTCTTTTGAGCCTTAAATATTTTTCAATCCTCAGAAGACCCTTCTTAGACCATTCTTTCCTTCTTGAGAAGATAAATGATTTAAGCCTGGGGCCAGTTAACATCATAAGCATGCTTACCTGGGACCAGGAATAGGATATTATGGACTCCAGGTGGCAGCAGGGAGTTGCTGGACTGGGATGTCAGGAGCCAGGAGAGGGCCTGGTGGGAGGAGGAAGGGAGAGTACCAGAGGCAAGCTGCCCCATTCTGCTAAGGCTGGCCCTGCAGAGAGGTAAGCAGACCCTATGTGGGGTCGAGAGGGCCTTCAGCATCAGAGGGCACTAAGCCCCAGCACGCTCCTGCCTTCATTCCTTCACTCACTGACTTGCATTATTCCTCTTCTCCTTGGGATCTGCTTCTGATTTATTAACGATGTTATGCCTTTTTTGAGAAATGGCTCACATGGTTTTTGGAAAGCTGCATGATGCAATTAGCATCTTAAATTATAAAGTTGTATTGAATTTATATGTGATCAAGGATCTTCTAACAGTGAACTAGCAGAAAATAAAAGCTTATAGAATCTCCTTCTGTGATAAGCCGGGATCTCCTATGAGTAGGTTGCTCTGAGTCCTAATGGAAAGGAGAGTAGGCAGGAGCCGTAGATATTTTCCTCCTGGGCACATGGAAGGAGGCAGAAAAGAGTCAGAATATCCTGAGCAACAAGTTCAGTCATTTCAACGTAAGCTGTGATTCTCTACGGAGTTGTCGTGGAAATCCAGTTGTGTGTCCTTAGCTCTAGAATGGAGTCCAGAAAACGTTATTATGGGTTTATCTGAGTGATCTCCTTATAGGGAATGCCTAATGAAAAAGAACTAAGGAAGTACTAGCTGCCATAAAAAACCCTATCCTTCAGGAGCCTGACACAATAAAAGTGTATTTCTGACTCTCTTAACAACAGTCCAGTGCAAATGACCCTGGATAGCAAGGTGCCAACTCTGGGACTCAGCCTCCTTCTATTTGCAGCTCTGCATCTAACTTGCAGTTGGATGGAGTAGTGGAAAAAGCAACTCTCCTTTTAAAAATCTCGACTTGGTAGTCTCTTACCTTAATCCGCTAATGAGAACTGGTTATCTAACCACACTTGGCTGCAAGGGGGAGCATGAGGTATGGTCTACTACGGCCGTCTCTATGATAAAACTTATAGCTTTCTGTTTCATTCATGTAGATTCACTTCATTATGCCAAATATCTTCTCCAATTAGTCTATGTTTTAGTATAAGAGCCTGGACCATGTCTTATACATTTCCCAACCACCAGCACCTAACACAAGGTGGGAACTCTGTAAATGCTGATCGATTGATTAATCGATTGATTGAGTCATAGTTCTTTTTCAGAGATTTCTTTTCTAGAGTTTTACAGAAGACCAAGCCCTAACTCATATTTTATTCATTGTCTACCTGGACCTCCCTCTCTACTCCTGAAGTCATCGCCCCGTCTAGCCTACCTATTTACTGCCTGGACAATCTCCCTTTTCTCTATCTGTAGAAAACCCAGTCATCCTCTTTGGCTCAGTTTAAATGGATTCTCAAAAGTTGACCCTTCCCTGTCCATCAAAAAATTTTTGTTCACTAATTTGCCACTTGGAGCTGTTTCCTGAGAATGTTGTCTTTTCAAGTGCATCTGTCTAATGACCCATCTAAATTCCAGTACCGTCATGCCTCTAAACCCCTCTAAACACTTTGTTCCAAACCAGGCAAAGAGAAAATGCTCAGCACAGACTTGTCAACTAATGATTCAGCAAGATGAGATTCTAACACTTACAGAAAAATATCCGCTAGACCAACAATCATCTAACCGCCCGCCCCCCTGCTCCGCCCCGCACCCCTGGCATCAATATGTAACTCAATAAAAGTTGAACTCTTATGACACATTCAGGCTGCACAAAACCATAAGATTAGAGAGCAGTTTCATCTCCACCCTACTCCCCCTGTCTCCCCTTTGTCATCACATGTAAAACTCACAAAAGAACATCTGAGCAGAGAGAAAATTTGGAAGAAGGGATTAGATGATCCCCATGGCATAAGCTCGAGTGTGAGTGTGTGTGTGTGTGTGTGTGTGTGTGTGTGTGTGTGTGTGTGAGATGGGGAAAAGGGGAGAGGCCTGAAGAAAGAGGACCCATTCTGCATTCACTCTGCTTAGTGTCAGAGGAAATCAGCTGGCCCCCAGGATCAGTGCTCTCTGAGGTTGGGAAGAAGGCAAAGAGCACACCAGACCTGAACCCCCTCTTTGGGGATCTTCTTTTCTAGGCAGCAAGAGCCCTTTGCTGTGATCTGTAACCACCTGGCTGAGAGCATGAGCTGGTGTGCTATAGAGGAGAGTACACAGGATGTGTGGTTTAGGAGGCAAGCTCCCCACTTACTATAAGGAAGTCAGTCTCTGCACCTCATCTGTAAAACAAAGATGATAACTGTCTGATGCCATCAGATCCAGAGAGGCATGGAAGGGCAGCTTCCATGATCCAGTGATGAGGCTTGCCAACAGAGGGCTTTAGACAAAGTATATTTCAAACAAATACCCAGAACTATTGTAATCAACTCTGCCAAGACTTCAGCATCTTGGATCCACAGATTGTGAATGTTGGAAGAGACCTGAAAAGTTCATCTAGAACCACTTTTTCATTTTCTAGTTGACGTGTTTCATTTCTGAGCACTCAGTTCATGTGCTGGGATTTTAGAGGGCTGTTCTGCATCTCTGTCTGAGGAACTCTGGGCCACCAGGAAAGGCCTCCAGAAACCAGTGAGGCCCCTCAGACCACCAAGAGAAATGGCAAAGCTTGGGGACCACGTGCCAGCTTACTGTAGGCTAGGTTGAACCTCTCTGTGACCAGAACTGGATAACACAGTAAATCATGCTCAATGACTTAATTACTGGTGGCTCAAGAATAGGCTCATCATCGGATTAGAGTTTTTCTTAGTCTTTTAGGTATAGATGCCAGGAGAACGACTCCCACTTCCTTCTGTAGTCACAAAATTAGGATGATGTAAACACAGGGCTATCCTCAGTCATACTCTCCCAACTTCATCCCATCGAAATGAAGAGAAGGAAGGAGAGGGGAGAGAAAGGGAAAGAGAGTGAGAGGGAGGAAGATCTGGTTGAGTGTACGTGGTTTCTGAGGTCAACTTTATTGCCGAATGACCCAGTTACACAAGTAAGGTTTCTGCCACTTGCGACTTTGAGTAAACCATACTGGTATAAGATTTTCTATTTAGTGAAGCCCTGATAAACTTGCTTCTTGATTTTTTGGTCTTAGTCAGAGAATTAAAGGATGGGTCTCTGTCTATGCAGTGGTAGCTGCAGCTCAAGGAAAACTTGATCAGTGAAGGTGAGAGGTGACCTGCCAAGAAGTAAATGACAGTCAGAGCCGAGATGCCAGCTAAGGAGAATGTGGCAGCTAAGACACATGGATGGTAAAAGCCAGGGTTCCTCAGGGAGAGGGGGTACTAGAGATTCTTCGAAAAGAGAACCTGGTAAGATGGAGTTGGAGCCTGATCTAGGCATTAAAGTTTCATGTGACCTGAAGGTTGTAGAAGTCTGGAGTCAAGCTTAATTCCTCTCTTCCTCCCTTCCATTCTCCCTGTCTCTCTTACAGAAGTAGGCTTCCTCCACGGGGTTAGGTCAGGAGCTGTATGATAGAAGACTTGGTGACTGCAGAGAGAAGGTGGAGTTACTCTCTTGGTATCTATAAACATTTACTGAGTCCACATCACTTAAACACATTTCTTTGCTTGCTGCATCATAGAAACACCCACTATTGGAAGAGAAGGTGTTCCTGGAAGTTTGTGATAGAACCTCACTGCATCAGGCCCTTGAAGTGCTCAAATGAGCAGATGGCCCAGACCTCACTGGGGGCAAAGAGCCAGACCTTCCTGTCTTCTCCCCATCATCAACATTGGGGGTCTCCAGCACTCCTCCTAGGAGGACTGCGGCATGTCACTGGGTTGGAGGATGGAGACAGCTCCAGCCGTAATGTCCAGGCTCTCCAGACTGCTGCCGACAGAAGGAGCAGGGGGGCTGCTGTAAGGAACTTGGGAAAGGAAAAGGGCTGCTAGGGGAAGGAACAGGAGGGGTGGTGGTGGAAGATGTGAAAGACCAGGGTGAGGACTGAAGGATCTAGGGAACCGTGGAGCTCAGAAGCTGTTGCCTGGTAGATCAGAGCATGAGTTTTAGAATCAGATACAGATAGGAAGAAAGCCAGGCTTCACCGCTTAGAACCTTTGGCAAGGCACAGCCTCTAGCTCTTCATCTGTAAAATGGAAACCATAAAGTCCACCTCATTGCACTGTTATTAGGATCAAATGAAATTATGCATGAAAAAATCACTTGATTTTTGTGCCCAGCACACAGCAGGCTCACACACAGGAAACCATCACCACCTGAGGCCTCGTGAGCCATGCCTGGAGTCTCTCCCTTGCTCTTAGTCTGGCATTCGAGGCCAGTTATAATCTGGCCCTTTCTTGTGTGAGCAGCCTTACCTCCCCCCATGCTCCTGTGTCTTTCACTGTCAATTTCAAGCTAGACCTTCTCCTTCCTCATTTAAGGGTCCAGGAGGAGCCCATGGAAGGACAAGGACAGAGAGTACTAATAGTTTATGCAAAATCCATTTTCCTGTTTTTCCCTCACCAACAGAACCCTGGCTTCGTTGGGAGATGGGGGCAATGTGCCCAGCAAAGAAAACTACATTTCCCAGGTTCCTTTTCGGGTAGGGTGTGACTAAGTCCTGTACAATGATGTGAAAACAGAAGTTGGGTGGGGCTTCCAGAAAGCTCCTAAGTAAAGGAGGCTAACTTAACCGGCAGGGTTTTTTTTTTTTTTTTTTTTTAACCTTCTCCTTTACTCCTTTATTCTTAGGATGAAATGACAGCTGTGGCAGAGGCCATCTTGCAACTCCGCAGTGGCCTTGAAAAGGAAGTAGCACCAAGCCTCTCGATCCTGCAGGAGGAGTGTCCTGTTCGTTCCTGCTATATCTTCCACCCAGTCCTCTCCCCACACAGGGAGGAGTACCCCCTTCTAGACCACTTTGCAGATAGTCAGGACCCCATAATTTCTGACTAAAGGGCTCCCAGCCCATTCCCTGGGTCTGTCCCCCTAAGAGTCGCCCATGTCACCAGCGTGTGCTAAGTCCAGGGAGGGTCAGGGAAGGCCCCTCTGAGGAAGTAATAGTTGAGCAGGGACCTGAATAAAGTGTGGGAACAAGGGATGTGAGAATCTCAGGCACAGGAACCTCAAGCACAGAAGCCTTAGGTGAAAAAAAATTGGTGTGTTTCAGGAATTTGGTAGGGCCTGACCTCCCCCGCCTCCCGCCCCCACCCCAAACCCTCCACTCTGAGAGGCTGGTACTACAGCATTTATCTTAGAACCTGCTCCTGCAGCCCCCACCAAAGCCATCCCATGCCATTGGGGCATGCTTCCTGCTGCCTGTGGAATTCCATTTCCTAAAAACAATTTGAATCAGATAAATTTTGAATTTAAGTTCCACATAATTAGTCTTCGGCCCCCTCTCAAATATTCTCTACACCATGTTCACCTTTACCAAAGCTATAATGATACGGCCTTGTGGCTGAACCTTTGGCAATGGGCAATATGGTGTCGAAAGCCTGCTCTGTGTTATCTGCTTCAGTCGCCATTCTCTCCTTCCTGGAACATGGTGTCCTTTCATCTCGGACTAATTTATTCCAGGCCCCGGGCTTATTTGCCTATTCAGTCTTCGGCATGCCCATCTGGGATGAGTTTGACATGGTTCCTGGCCTAGAGGCAGGGGGATGAATGAAGTGACCTCCAGAGGAATCCACAAGCCACAGGAATTATCAGTGTGTCTGAGTCATGTCGCCACCAACCAGGCCAGAGGTTGGCACCTTTCAGCATCTTAGAGTCCTTTCTCTGCAGGAGAGAGAGTGGGGATGGAAACAAATTAAGTGTAGGCAGGGAAAATGGTGTGAGTGCTGTCCTCTCTCTCCTGGGGGAAAAAAAAATGGATTGCATGGAGACGATAGCAGGTGTTCCTTAAAATGGGCTTCTTGGTATTTAAATCCGTTATATAGTGTTGAGAAAAGATAAGTTGCCTTGAGTGCAGATGCATTTTAGTCACTTAGTCGCCCTTGGAAAGGACCCCAATTGGCTCAGAATATATTCACTAGCACATAATAAAGGCAGAAGATCTCCAGGGCTTTGGAGATGTGATGAAGGGCTAGCTGCAATTAATACATTTCCTCAGGATCAGATTAGAAATGATAATTACCTCTTCCTTTAGGAAGAGACTGGAATTTGGAGATTGGGGAGGGGAAGAAGGGGGGACCTGAGGAACGGGATATACCCAGACCTTTGCCTTTGCTTCAATCTCGTCAGGAAATCTGGAAGGTCCAAAATTTTTTGATAAGATATCCACAGAGAAGCCAACTTGATAGACGCCAAAGGTTTTTTCCATTTTGGATCTCACTTATGTTCTGGAATCAAAGTAAAGGTAGGCAGCTACCCTGCTTGTTTCTTTTGGAATGAGCTGGGGCAAATTCCTCACGGTTTGTTTATGTTGGCCGCCTGCAGCGACTTAAGAGCCTTGAGACAAGAGGGAGTAACATCCACTCAGAGGTTCTGAGCAAATTCCAGTGATTCAAAGCTACTGAAGGGGAGTTTCTGAGTGGGGTAGGAGGGAGGGCAAGTGGGAATTGATGGGACTCCCAGGATTAGACATCTAGGAACTGGTACTCTTATAAGAGATATTTAAACGTTAGCACTGGATACAGCCTGGACACTTACCAATTACAGGGTCCTTAGGTCCCTCACTGTGACAAGCATCACTCCTTTATTTACTTCCAGTTGTAGGGAGGACTAGGAGGCTTCCAGAAAGTAGCTGGGAGGCTTGGGAGTACACCTGGGAAACTGGCGGGGAAGCGATAGATTTTTATAATCTAGTACAAAATTATTTCAATATTTCAGTACTCGTTCTGACTCTGTTGGTGTGTCGGTTAAATATCAGCTCTGATTCTCTATGACATAGCCGTGAAGAATGAGACAGTGAGGCACAGAAAGGGGAGGGCAGTGGCTGGTCATTGTTGCTTTCCAAAAAGGCCTCACCACTGACCTACCTCCTAAAGACCTCAGTGAGTACTCCAGCCAAGGTTGCTTCTTACCTCCCTTTCCTTGTTCCTATCTTTCTTCTTTGCCGCGACCAACCTTTATTGAGTACAGACTATGTTCCAGAAACTGTGCTAGGCTTCGGATCCTAAAAATAATGAACACGAGCCCATTTTCTTTAGTGGAAGTCAAGCTGATGAGTGAGCCATATATCCCTTTCCACAGGGTGAGGGCTCTAACGTTAAGCCCGTAGGGGCACAGGCATAACTGCAGTTTGGTGATAGAAGAGAGAGGAGCTGGGGATGGGAGAGAGGTCTGTGTCTATGAAACACAGTATAAAGGAAAGGCTGGCTGTTGGGGGCGTGCAGCCTTGAGTGGGAACCAAAGGTCAGGTATAAGACCATGGGTTTTCTGGTAGCAAACAAGAAATTAACAGTCCAGCTGTACTAAAATCCCATGAGAATATATACAAAATGACAACAGACAGATGTGGCCAAAGTAGAGAGTTTCTATAACGAAACAATGGGAGAAAAGGCTGGGGAAAAATTTTAGGGCAGGCTGGCATAGAGGAAAGAGCATGGCCCCTGAGAGAGACCTAGATTTCGCTTCTGGCTCGTGAACTGTAGTAGCTAGGTGTCTTTGAGTGAGGTAGAGAGTGTCTTAGAGCACCAGGTTTTCATCCATAAAATAGGGTTATTGTTATGGGTGTTTTGGGTCATTGTAAGGATTGTGCAAATAATGACTACGATGTGCCTGGTCCAAAACAGGTCCCAGTGAGCAATTGTTGCATATGTATATGTCTGTTCCCCTAACTTTCCCTTACACCCCTTCCAACCCCAGACCCACACTTTGTATGTAGTTCGCGGAAGTGGTTAGGCAACTGGGAGCCACAGCCAGTCTGGGGTGGCACTCCTGCTCAGACATTTGGGATTGTGTAACTTGAGGGGTCCGGTTAGCTATTCAGGATAGCTATGCAGCCTCTGCTGTTTTAATAATTTAAAGAATTGATCATCCTTTTGTTGTCCATTATATTGACACACTTTGCATATAGTTTCTGATCTCTATCTTCCTTGCTAGATTAACTATCCTGTTTATCTTAATATCAACTTCAAATCTCTTTTGAAAGTGGGTGATAGATAAAAGAAACAGAAGTATCTTCTGTTTTTAAAACTCTCTTTACTAATGAGATGTGCTTTCATCTGACCCCTTGCTTACCAAACCATATCCTGCTGCCCACACTCCCCTCCAAAAAGGGACAGAGAAATGCCCACATCATAGCTTTCTAACACACATTCTCATATGAGTTAGTGCTTTTTAGTGTGCATCCGATTCTTCATTTCTGGTGTGTGGGGTGATGGCAGCACCCCCTCCAACACCGCACGCACAATCTCTATTGATTCGAGACAGCAGACTTTCACCAATGGAAAACACTCTTCAGAAAGCGTTCTTAGTCATTAGCTCTGAAAGGTCCTTTCGCATTTTCTGACTTAGTGATCCTGGAATATAATCGCCTCCGTGTGGCACTCCAAAGAGGCAGTGGTATAACTGGAGGCTCCATCCTGAGTTCTGGATGTGCTCTGACACTCTGAAGTAAACTTCTGAAGATCAGTAGGAAAGCCAGTTTTCTTCTGAGGGGATTTGAGTCTTGATGACGAAGCATTTCATTCTAAAAGTCTACCCTGCTCCCACGATAGACTCTCTTTTCTTTGGTAGACATTTATAAGGAACCACTCAAGGAAACTACAAAAACCATGAAAAATTAGTTTAGATTTAATGCATTTTCTAAAAATCATGGTCTTGAGGCTGAAACTTATACTTGGGCATCACGATGTTTTTAATGGCATTGGTGTAATGGTTTTAAAAAACCACGATGTACATATGTGACGTCAAAGTGAGGCATTTGTTTTAAAAGCCAAGGCACGTTAACAGAAGTTGGGGGAGAAGACGATCATTCCTTAGTGAATCCTGGGCAGTGACATCGCATCTGAGGTCCTCCTCCACAGTTTACTCATCTGGAAACACAGCCAGAAGTGGAATGTAGCAAACGTGCTGATGTCGAGAACACCAACCAGGCAGTGCCGGGCACTCTGCAGAGATTATTCCGGCACGCCAACCCTCCATTTCCTGGCATCTGTGCCATCCTCTGGGAATGGCCCCACCTGGACTTCAGGTTTACTGTGGAGCACTAGAGTCTCTACCAATGGATCTCATACTGGACCTACACTTCTTTTAGCTATCGATGATAATGTTCGTCTTCTTAGAAATGTATGTGTTAATTATAACACCTCTCCCTCATATCGATCCTGTGCTCTGTGGCTTAGCGAAGACAACCTTGCGAGGGAAGCAAGGCAGGGGGAACCATTTCCATGCTCCACATGGAGGAAGCAGCCCGGAGAAGCTGCGGAGCTTACCCCACTGGGAGTGGGCACTGGAATCCAAGTCTGGCTCCAAAACGGAGCACATTGTCCATTACAGTATGTTCCCTCGACATCACACAAAAGACTCTGTCTCCACAAGTCTTTATGCAAACACAGACAGCTGAGAAACGTGCGTCTCCTTTTTCTCCCTGAGCGGTGAAGAGCACAGGCTCTGGGGAGAGGCCGAATACAGTTTGATGTCAGCTAAGCCATGTCCTTGCTTTGGAGTCTTGAGCAGAGGTGGAGCTTCTTTGAACCTCGAGTTCTCCATTTCTGTGTGGCACAATGTCAGCCCCCGCTGCCATCACCCCACACACCATCTCTGCCAGGTCAGATCAGAATACTTTGGATTCAGGGGAGGCTGACACAAAGGTTTCTTTTTACATAATGAAGGATTTCCGAGTGGAGGGAGACTGGATGCTTCTGCAGCTTGAGAGGGAAACCCTTAGACTCAGCTTGGTTTAGAAGAAGAAAATGGACTGATTCTTCTCGACACTCTGAGATCCCCAACATATAGTCTAAAATAGGCATTTATCAGAGTGGATCAGTGTGGCAGGAAAGATGACCAGGGCCTCAAAGAGGGTGTCCCTGTGTGGGAGGGGAGTCCAGGCTGGTGAACCTGGATTAATACAAAGATCTGGGAGTTCCTTGGTAAGAGCTGAATTTGGTGCATATGCAGTGAGGCTGAAAGACCTTGGGACCCAGCCCCTCTGGTACGATGGGGAGATCATACTGAGCAATCAATCTAGGCAAGGAAAAAAGAATAGAAAGAAACAGGTGGATTACAGTGAAGTCAGGCATTGGAGATTAAGAAAACTGAGTTTGAAGTTGATAAGGCCGACAGAAAAGTTTCTGAGAGTGTAGGAGGAATGAGGCCCATGGAAAAAAGGTTGAGGAGGCCTATTTTAAGGCCTCTTCATCTGTTTCTCAACTAGCAGCCTCCCTCAGACCAAGCAGATGTGGTTCTTGATAGAAGTTGACACACACTCTCTGAAGAATTACATGAAGGCCAACATGCTGGGAGAAAACTAGGAGCAAGTTATGATGTGGGATCCATGTCAAAAGCCTGTCTCTTTCCCTGAGGGTCTGTGGCTTCATTCCCCTAATTGAGGAAGACATCCTGGTTTGGCTGCCTCAGTTCTCAGCTCCTTGCTCTGCTAGGCCAACAGGAAGTGAATGAAAGCTGGGGCAATAAAACATGAAGGTTCCTGAACTCATATGGAAAACTGTCTTTTTGAATTCCCATCTGGTTTTCGCCTTACGCTTCCTTTCTGCAGATAAAGCTCCATGAGCCGTGGGAAATTCAGAAGAATAAGTGGGTTCCACAAAGATTGGGTGAGATTCCTGGAGAGAATGTCTTCCAGCCCAGTTCCGAAGGCATATGGTTCTGGGGGCACTGCCATTCACCACTGGGCAGGAGAACAGAGAAGAAGGGGAAGGGGAGCAGGAGGCCAACCTGATATGCAAATAGGCATTTTGAGGAAACATCTGCTTTGGTTCCAGAATGCGTAGCTAAGCCTTGAAGGGTAGGTTCTGCTCTCTGGTGCCTTCTGCTGTGGCTGAGCAGATCAGATACCACTGGGGGTGGAGCCAGTGTGGAAACTCCGCCAACACTTCCATGGACTGAATTGGGTTGGGATATCAGAGACACAGATACGCAGGGTCTGGGTTGCGAAAGATGAGTAGAATGGTAACGTGAAAGATAAGACTGAGCCATCAACGCTCACCCATACTCTTCATTTTTGCCATGCCGTGGTGAACCTGAAGAAAAGTACATGTCAGGACAGGAATGGAAGTTAGCGCCTGCCAAGTCCAACTTCTTCATTTACTTGCAAGGAATGTATCTTGGTAAATATACACTTCAGGTAAAGATAAGGCCAGCAGTGGCGCAGGAAGTTCAAAAGAGTAGGTTATGAGGGGTTAAGGGAAATCATCACCTCTCTTCCAGATTATCCATGAAGGATTCCTAAAAGTGAGAGTTTAGAAGCTGCTGGAGTAATAGAGTGGAGATTAGACAGTCAATCTTCACTTCAATAGGTCCTTGGATAGTGTGACTTTAAGCAAAACGACATATGAGGAAACCAATTTCGCCAGACACTAACTGATATAAACAAGAGTTAAGTTCCTGCAACTTATTTCTGGTCACAAAAACATCACCAAACTTCTAAATAAAGACTCAAATACTTCTAATATTAAACATTTAAATAAATGTGAGCTATATACACATTTAAGAAAGATGAATAAAAACAAATAAGATCATTCTTTGGCAACCCATTCATTCCAGTTCAGGGTCACAGATGGCTGGAGTCTATTCTGGCAGCTCAGGGTACAAGGTGGCACCCGCCCTGGGCAGGACGCCCTTCCAACACAGGGCCCCTCCCGCACACACCCACACTCACTCAGACTGGGACCATTTAGACACACAAACTAACCTAACGTGCACATCTTTGGGATGTGGGAGGAAACTAGAGTTCCTGGAGAAAACCCATGCAGACATGAGGAGAACATGCAAACCCCATTCAGATTGTGGCTCTGGCCGGGATCATCAACATTATAACAGAATGACATTGAATGAAATGATGTTATTTGAGGACCTGATGTGGATGGACTGACTCTGCGGGGAGGGGCAAGAAAAGAGTAACATGGTATTTTGGAATGGGCATGTTCCTGACGTATAGCGGACAAGATTAGGACAAGAAAAAGAAGAGGTGGGCATGAAGGTGTAAAAAGGAAAAAAAAAAACAAAAACCCTGGAAAACTAATCTGAAACTTCAGTGTTTTCTTCAAGTAACTTAACAGTTGGAATGGATATCCTAGAATCCATTCTTGTACTAGAACACTTTTAAGAGCTGAAAAAGAAGTAAATAGGCACACTGAATGCAATCGTCCCATTTCGGGCATATTAAAGAAAAGAAACTCATATCAAGACATATTCCAGTGAAATTTTTGAAATATAAGAATACATTTTAAAATTCTATTAGCACCAAGGCAGGAGAAAAAAAAAAAACTTACAAAGAAATAACCATCGGGCTTACTCCAGAGGTTTATGCTCTAAAAGCCTAGAAGAACATGGATTAATTGCCACAGCCACACTGTTTTGAGAGAAAGGATGGTGACCTGAGAATGTAAATCCAGCCAAATCATCATCCCAACATAAAAGCAAATGCTCTGTCTCAGGTCAGGTTCTCTGAGACCGAGACCGCATACCTGGCATGCAGGAGGTGTACTGGGAAGCGTGCTTCAGAAAGACACCTATGGGGAGTGAGGAAAGCAGAATTAGGCAGAGGAAGGAGTTGAGCTGCAATAAATTGCGATGGAGACCTCCGCCAATCCCATAGGGGGCTCTGGAGCTGGGATGGCCCCTTTAGAGCTTTCTGAAATTGAGGCAAGGTAGGCCTCATCTTCCTGTGGTGACAAGTAGTGGGATGGGCTGTCCTGGAGCAGGAGTGGCCCTGGCCCAGGAAGCCCTTCCATTTAAGGCAATTCTGATAGGGTCTCCCCTGCAGCTGAGGAACGAGAACCTAAGTCCTGAAGGAACCTCAGTGGCGTCTTTAACATCACCTTGCTAAAAATAAAGTTTTACCTGAAGGTGTACTCTGGCCAGTTAAGGGATGACTATGACAATATAAAAAGACAAGGGAGTTTTTCAAACTCATTTTTAACCCCAACCTGTTTGGCTATGTATTTCAAAGCAGCCGTGGGGCAAAGATTGGTCCCTGGGTTTCTCATCTTGTTCTCGTACTTGGTCCTAGAAATGCCTGGTGGAGTCTCCTACTACGACTGATGGCCACTCAGAAGAGCAACTGGTACGTTTCCCTGAACAAAGGCTCATCTGTTTACAAGGTTAGAACACTGTACTGGGAAGATTAGCAAACCGAAAGACTTTCACTTCTCTCACAGAAAAGCAAAATTAGATATAGCAAAAACAATGACCATGTTTTGGAGAAGGACTTTAGTGATGATTTTCTGCATCTATAAAACCCTTCCTGAGGATGGCATAATTCTATTTTCACATTTATACTGTACTATGCTGATCTGAAGGGGCTGTGGAAGGAGAGAGAGGGAAGTAAGATCTCACCTTTTATTTCATACTCTTTACAGTGTATATAAGGAAAATAACCATCAAAATTATTTATTTAAATCAACCACCAAGTTGATTTGATTTCTCTTTGTTCTTATCAAGGAAAGTCTGATGAACTCGATGGTAATCACTGTTTGTCATTGAGCCTTTTTTCATAATAACCTTTACCTACAGCTCATGGATGTTTCTCTATTAACTAAGTGCAAAAAGTACATACAGAGTGATCTCAACTGCACACGAACATAAGTGAACAAAAAGAAAGACTGACTGCAAAGCGTCTCTTAGAAGTGAAAATTGGAGTGATTTAAACTTTTTAATTTACATTTTTTTTGCGTTTTTGAAATCATCTTCGATGAGTATGTATTACTTTTATAATTAAATAAAATAGATGCTATTACAAATCAGTGACTGCACATATACCTTAAGAACACAAATAAAATAAACCAAAATATCACCTATTATTATTTCTGAAGAAAGAGAGTAGAACAAGAAGTGATATTTTTTATTTTTTCAGTGTTTTGGTTATTTGCTAACCATTTTTTTTTTTTTGTATTTTATAATGAAATTTTAAAATGCATTATTTCCTTGAAGAGCTCAGAGAAGTTTTTATTGTTTAGTTTTTAAATTAGGACAGCACCTACCACCTCTTCATTTGGCTAACAAGTTCTTTGGAAATTTCTTCTTACTTAGCCTAAATTCCTACTGCTACCATTTGTGCAAGGCAGGCATATCCAGCGGTCACGCTAGAAATATGGATGCTACTGAGATGATTTGGGTCTGAGGGGTGGGGGCAAGTCACAAAATCCCTAATTCACTTGTAGTGGTAGAGGGAGAAAAAGGGTCTCTTCAGGGTGGAAACCTGCATATGGTCAGATAAAATCTCCCTTCTTCCCGCCATCTAGACTTTCCCAGGGGACTCCGTCTGACCTGGTCCCTAGGGCAGGAGCTGTAGTTACAACAGGTTTCTACACCCAAGTCGCAATCAGTCAGCAGGAGGGGGTGGGGCAGGGGGAAAACAAAGCAAATGGTCCATTTGTACAATGGGAATAAAACAGAGCCCCTGCCCCCACACTAATTCCCTTTACCTCACTCTTTTTGTTCCCATAGCACTTATCATCTTCTAACTAACATACAATACGGTTTACTTTCATCGTTTACTATTTGTCTTTCTGACTCAGCCACAAGACCATCAACCCCCAGCGGGCCGGAATCCTTGTTGTGGTGAGTGATGCAGCCCAAGTGCCTACTACAGAGCCTGACACACAGTAGGTGTTCCGTACGTACTTTTGAGTGGACGGATAAAAGGAATGATGAGACATAGGAAGTGAAAAAAAGATACCGCAGAATTTACTGCAGAACTGTAATTAAAAATAAATGGGCACGAGAGTCTGGAAGAAAACACAGCAATTGTCGACGCTGATTATAGATTTGGGGATTGTGGGTGATTTTACTTTCTTTTTCATTGTTTTTCAGATTGTCTGACTCTTTCTTGGTGTGCAAATTTCACCTCTACAGTCATATAAAAATGTTGAATGTAGAAAAGAAGGAAAAGAGGTGGGGTCTTGAACCAGCACGAGCAGCCAATGGGCTTGGGTGCGAATCAGTCACAGCAACGTGGGTGCCCTGGTGGTGGCGGCACCCTGACCGTGGACCGTCACTGGTTCCTGGAAATACCCCACCCACACTGGTAGGAGTTGCTGGGGATGTCCTCCTTTTTACAGGCCTGGAATTTTCATGTCATTAATGCCCCTTGAGGTGAAATTTTCTTCCTATTGGCCACTTCACTTTCCCCAAATCAGCTGAAACCTGTTGTAAGATGATGTAATGTTTTTATACTACTGTAGTTTGAATCTAGGCTCAAATGGCAAGTTTGAACATTCAGGTGTGATGTAACTAAAATTTATTAGAGGATTACTTGTGCATGAGTGGCCTGGGACATGACTGCCTGCTGCTCTTACTAAGAGCTGCATCGATGCTCTGGTATCCCCTTAAAAGAAGGAACGACATTCCAGAGCAAGGGTTGGTGGCGGTGCAATCATGCATGGGCCCGGGAGGAAACAAGAAGCCACGGGGAGCAACGATGACCAGCCAAAGTATCCACAGGCCCTCGCATCACCGGATGTGCTGAAATATCAGAATCGCAACTCTCATTTCTCCTCAGGAGCATGGGCCTTCTTGCAGCTTCCTTTTAAGCACTGAGTTAGACTCCAGTCATACTGACCTGCAAGAAACTGGGGCCAGGTCCATAGGAAGAGGCTGCAGCTGGTTTCTGGGAAGCAGGTGTGGTTGAGGTGTGTGAAAGGCAATGATGAGTGATGTTTGGCTCTTGCTTCCAACTATATTTGAACATCTTCTAACCGCAGAGCTATGGAAGGTTACTACCTATTGATGATATTAGCATAGCGAGGGGTAAGCTCTCAACCATCTTGAGTTTAAACTGAATTTGTATGTAAAATGGTAAATCCCTCACCTCCTGTGTCCTAACGATTCCTGTTTCTCCAGAGCACTTATTACTATCGAAAATACTACACATTTATAAGGCTATTGTCTGTCTCTCCCCAGAACTTAAGCTCCAAGAGGCGGGGATTTTGTCTCATGTATCTCTAGTCTGAGGACAATGCCTGGCACAAAATAGATACTCAACAAATATTGGGTTGGGAGTGTGTGGAAAAGAGAGAGAGAGAGAGAGACAGACAGACAGACAGAGACAGAGAGAACCAAAGACAAGGAGAAGTACTTTTATAAAGAATGTTTCCATTTATTTTATTATTTTAAATCTTAACCTGCATAACATGATGGTTAATTGCATTTAGCTTAAAGCATCTCCATGACATGAACTGAAGACAAGCCCAGGTTTGAACCTTTGCTGCTCTCCATCAGGTCCAGTGGCCACAGCAATCAGCCCTGGAACATAATTTGCATCCACTGAGGCTATGACAGCCCCAGCTGCAAGTAACTCAGAGGGTTTCCTCAGGGTGATGAAGGAAAGGGGGTCGGTGACCACTTATGATGGGCGTTAGAACAGAGCTCTGACTGTGCTTCCGTGATAGCTTGTGGGCTGCCTGAAATGAGGGGGTACCTGAGAGAACATAGGGAAGGCTCATGGTGCCTGGGAATTTTGGGGTACAGAGACTCAATTCTTTCACTGATAAACTCAAAACAGGGTGCCAATCCCCCCAAAGGATACAACTCAATAGAGGACCTAAAAGAAACTTAAGCTTGAAGTTTCTGAGAAGCAGCATCATTTCTCTTCCTTCCTACACACATTCTCTCACTTGCTCTAATTTCTCCCTCTCTTCACACTCACACCCTTTACAAGACCCCGTAGGCCAGATCCGGGCGGAGGACGGACGCCACACCATGTGGACGCACAGACATGCTCGTGCGTGGTCCCTCCACGGCAGCGCCCTCTCGGTGGTGGGGCTGACTCGCTCACACGTTGGTGTGCTGAGACCCCGAGGACGCGATGCTGCCCAGCTGGCTTCGGCCCGAGGGTGCCGAGCTGGCCGCCCGGCTCCTCCTGCTCTGATGCCCCGCTCCCTGGCTCCTGAGGTCCAGCTCATCCATCAGCTTGAGCTTCTCGTGCTCCTCTTTCAGGAAGAAGTCCACCAACAAGCTCTTTTCTTTCTTGATCTGGTCGCTGATGTCCGTGGGGATATCTGGGATCATCCAGTCTACGAGGACGCTCAGGAACATCACCAGGTTCTGCCGAAAGAGAGGGAGAGAGTTGAGAGGAGAGGCCTGGCTGGGAACGCTGGTGTGCCACCGTCCAGCTCTGGCCTTCACTGTGACCGTGGTGGCAGTGGGGCTGGTGGCAGGGTGCAGCGGTGAAGAGCACAGACCCGGGAGCAGATGCCTCTGTGTGTATTCTGGCTCTGCTGCTTACTGGCGGGGAATCTTAGCCAACATGCATAACTGCCTTCGGGGTCTTCATGTCCCAGGTAGAGAGTAGAATAGTACTAGTTCCTATGTCTTAGAGTTGTGTGAGGATTGAATGAATCAATACCTCAGACATAGAGGGTCTCCATAATGTTAGCCATTGTGTCTTCCCCTCCTCCAGCCCATCTCGTGTGCCCTGTTCTGGCTTCTTGGCCTCAAAGCCTCCGGGCCCCCTGTTCCAGAGCTTCCTGGGAAGTGGCCACAAGGCCCAACGGCCTCTCTAGGGCTTTCACTGAGCCAGCTGTGTCTCTCTTCCTTGCACCCGACCCTCTGTCCTCCATGTCAGAGATGGGCCTCTGATGTCCACAATGAGTTCTGGCCTCAGCCAGCCTGACTCGTCACTCACATTTACTACATCTTGCTCTCTGTTCCACTCTGGTCACCCTGGCCTGTCTGGGTCCCTTGCCTCCAGCTCTCCTTTACCAGTTCTAACTTTCCATTACACTTGTGATTGGCTTCCTTCTGTCTGCAGAGCCACATCTCCTCCCTCGTAAATATAGGTAGGATAAAACGACGTTTCCCTGGGAGCATTTTGTTAAAGTGGGTGAATACGTTATAACAGCGCCAGCATGGAAGGCCCAGTGAATGTTCATTCACTGCTTTGATGATCTGGTTCCCATTCTCAAGCCACCTGAGCCTATACCCTCCCAATAACTCCTCCAACTGTGGTATTCTTCTCTGCCTGACAATTATATGGTCATGTGTCTTCTCCCCTCTGAAACACAGAACAGTGATGGAACCCAGATTGAGATGACAGAGCACTGCTGTGTCTTCCATGCTCTAAACCCATGCACAGCTCGACCTTGAACCCTGCATGCTCCTAGGAGCCCAGCAGAACCAACTGCTGCTTGCAAAGGCTCCTGGCTGCCTTAGGTAATCTAGAGCTGCTTCAAGTTATACACTCTTCTTTTAAACCAGCTCTCTACAGTGTGAATGTTACAGGTGACATACGGTAAAGCGAGGAGGCTGCTGCTGGAGGGGCAGCAGGGGGCTGTCCGAGCAAATTTTCAAATATATCGCCCCATCTCTCCAGAAGAAGAATGGCTGTCTTCTTTAGCTGAAAGACTAGCCGGTGGGCTTCTCCACTTCCTGGGCTGGGGTTGGGGGCAGGATATTTTAGAGCCCTCTAGAGATCGGCCTTCAGGGAGTACAAAAGCCTGAGTGAGTCTACGAGAACAGGATCTGGGCTTGTGCTCCAGCGCTGCTCGAAGACGGGCAGGACCCCGAGTGGGAACTGGGGCCTCGTGCTCGGAGAATCTCGGAGATGCAATTGGAGCTGCCGCTATTGTCCGTGATAGGAATCACTGGGCTCAAGTTTGCTATTCATTCAGAGATGGCAGGATGGCTCTGGGCCCTTCCCACCAGATGTCTCAGGGGCTAAAAACACCACCAACAAAAGAGGGAGCCAGCCGAGAGGGCTGGGAGAAAGGTTCCGGTGGGGCTGCTCGTCCGCATTAGAGCCGAGACTCTGGTTTCCACCACTCTTCCCACTTCCCTTTGTTGTCTGAAGTTTAAATGGGATGCTGTCTCCGCTCTGCGACTTACTCTACCTCTGCCTTGTAATCTTACTCCGTGTTTTAGTCTTTCTGCAAATCCATCAAATAATGGAAGCCCTCTGGAGAGTGCTTCCCGCCTCACCCAGGGAAGGGGGCACTCGCTCTGCATGCCACACGCCAAGGCCCCTCGAGTCACACAGTGCCATGAAAACCTGGAGACATGGCTGTCTTTACTCTTGCAGCTTGGGTTCCAATTGGCTATTCTTTATCCGAAAAACTCACCTGGAAGATTATGACAAAAGCCAGACGGGCAGACAGAACAGACCAGTACTGTTTGGAAAACTCATATGGGTTTGGGGCCCACGGCGGCTCTCGGTAATCCTTAAACCTGCCCGAAGAGGAATGTGGTATTAAGATTGAGAAAAGATGGAGGGAAGAGGGGTACTTCGCTGAGGGAAACCTCTGAGGTCAAAGCATCGGGCAAGCCCTTGACTTTCAGACTTGGGAAACAGGGGGCAAAGAAGAGAAATCCATGGCCCGACCAATAAGTGTCCATGGAATAAAAGGACCAAAGTCCAAAAAAGCCAATGTCAGACTAGAAATGTCTTTTTCCTACTCTCTCTCTCCGATATTCTCAAAGCTTCCTCTGGTGTCTAGATTCTCCTTCCAGAGGAGCCTCAAGAATCATGAGAGGATCCCAGGGCAGTGAGTCCATCTTGACTCCCGCTCACTTACAGGCCTTAGAGGGGAGAAGAGACCCACAGACTCTCATACAGTTCTCTGCAGCCTGTGGGCTCAATGAAGATATAGGTGCCAGCGACAATCCTGGGCTTCATCCCTAGGCATTTGCTTTGGGACTATGGCCATGAGAGGGGGGCTGGCCTTGCTTGTACCCAGAGAAAAGCTGATTGTGACCAAGTTAAAGGCTGAGTGAATGAGGTGGGGAGGGCTGGTGGTAATAGTCACGGTTGATCAGTATCATCCTCTTTTACAAACCATCTCTATAATTTGGCTGTGCTGCTTAAGAAACAAAATGTCAGTGTGTGACGAGAGCTCATGCCTCCTTCTCAGATCCACGGAGAGGTCAGGGTTTATCCTCCCCATTGCCTTTTCACCCCCATCCTATCTTGCAATGACTCCTATGAAAAATGGCTCATTTTCTCAGACTCACTTTTTGCTAAGACTGGAAAAATTCCAAAAGCTGGTACCAGAAGAATTATGACTCTTCATGAAACTGTTTCCTCCATGGAATTCAACAAAGCTTTGATGCTCAGTAAAAGCAAAGCAGGCCCTGGGCTGAAGGGAGAGGTGGGGTGGCATCAGGCCACCATGTGGGGCACACAGCTACCAAGGAGGGCAAGGTGGGGAGACTCTGTCTGAGAAGGAGCCAGGAAGGGAAATGAACATACGCTAACAGGCAGTATATTTCAATTTATGAGCAAGGAAGTTTTCTGGAAGTTTTCTCATTTAATCTTCACAACAGTATCCTCAGGCAGGCACTGATATACCCGTATAATACAAGAGGAAACTGAGGCTCAGAGAAGTTTAAGTACTTGGCCAAGATCTCATGGTCAGCGAGTGGTGGAGTCAAGATGAGAATCGAAGTCTGGCTGAATTCAAGCTTCTCTCCTGTCATCACAGAGCACCTTATCACCAGCGGTGGTGTGGGGTGGGGAAGTCAGAAGTGGGTGCTCTCTGTAGCTTCCCCAGCCCTAACAGCACCAACTGCTCTGAAGGATTCATGTCGAAGCATGGTGGCTCCCAATTGCCCAAGGAGAGATGAGGGAAGAAGGTGGGGGGAAAAAGCCTAAAAAAGAGATGCACATGAAAAGATAGAAAAAGACCTAGAGATAGAGTCAGCCACAGAAAGAGACAAACTGAGAGGGGGGACACTAAGCATTCGACTAGGGCTGGGCAAGAGGCCAGGAGTTGCCCCCTCCCACCCAACTCCCCCTCTTCCAACAGCTGATCACAGCTGTTGCAGGCTTGGTTTGACATTCGGATGAAAAGCAAAGCTAACTGCAGCACGGCAAAACACCACGGCATTCATCACATCCATCCGTGGCTGAGGACAGAAACACGGCCAGCTTCAATTACGCTTGCTAATGGGAGAGAGGCAGAGCGTGGCTAAAGGAATAAGGACATCCCGAAGTGGGAAAAAACTCAGGCTAACCTCACCCGCTTGCTGCCCCGCAAAAGACCCCATGGCAGAAGGGAATTGACCTTACTCTTCTCAAGACCTCCAAGGAGGGGTGCTACACACATGCTCACTCCTTTGCACAGGGAAACCGTTCCCTGGGTCCAGCCCCATCCCTTTTGCTGTAATCAGTCTGTTTCTCTTGTTCTCTAGCTCCATCTATGAAGGAACAGATGTTCGCTGACCTCAGTATGAGAGCCATTGCTCACCCTGCTTTTTTGCAGTCTGAAAAGAATCCATAAATAATCGAATTCTGGTGTCCCACCTCTACCACTAACTCACAGAGCTTTTAGAAATGTCACTTTGCCTTCCCTGAGTGTCCAAAACATGTTTTGAATCTAATAGGCACATTTATCTAATCAAGTATCTGGGAAAGATGAACACAGATATGTCCAGAAAACTCTACTTGAAAATACCCCTATGTCGATGGGCTAAGGGTACTCTGTTAGGAACTATAGGGCAAGTTATTCACTGAAAAGAACGATACGCTATTTAATAAATTGTGCATCTGTTCGCATTTCTCCTTCCAAAGATAAGTTTTTAAAACCTGTGACCTACAGTAGTAAGAAATACATTTTAAATTGATGTGCACATAAATATATGTCACTGAAACAAAAATTACACAAAACATATTTACCCTTGCTGTGTGCAATGCACTGGTATCTTTCTATTCTATCCTATTCTATCCTATCCGATCTGATCCTATCATCTTACCCTATCCTATCCTATTTTGTCCTATTCTATTCTTTAAAATGCTGATCATGACCCATTAAATGGATAACCTACTAATGAACCATGACTCATAGTTAGAAAAACGTTGATTCCAGTAAGCCTCTGCCAGCAGGTAAATGATTGGTTGTTTACATTCCAATATAAATTCAGATTTCATAATATAAAATAAGATTTCGTCATTCTCAGATATGGTGCCCGCCTGCCTCTGCATGCTGTGTTGGGGGAGGGCTCGACAGGGGAACAGTGGCTTCTGCCAGGCTTCTCTCTGGCAGAAAACTGACCCTCCAGCCTTCACCCTGAAGCCAGACAGTTTAGTTCCTCCCCACTCATCCTTGGCAGCTTTTGATCTGCTGCTCCAGAGCTGGAGCTCAGAGCAAATTCATAAAGAAAAGGATCTCAAAGAAAAAAAAAACACAGTGATGGAAATCATTAACAAAACGAAAAGACAACCTACTGAATGGGAGAAGATATTCACAAATGATATCTCTGAAAAGGAATTATTATCTAAAATATATAAGGAACCTATACAGCTTAACGCAAAAAAAAAAAAAAAATTTTTTTTGACCAAGAAATGGGCAGAGGACCTGAATACATGTTTCTCCAAAGAGGACATACAGATGCCCAACAGACACATAAATAGTTGTTCAACATTATTAATCATCATGGAAATGCAAATCAAAAAACACAATGAGGTATCACCTCAGAATGGCTATCATCAAAAAAAAAAAAAAATCAATGAATAACAAGTGCTGGTGAAGATGTGGAGAAAAGAGAACTCTTGCACACTATTTGAGAGATTGTAAATTGATGTAGCCACTATGGAAAAGAGTATGGAGATTCCTCAAAAAATTAACATAGAGCTGCCATACGATCCAGCAATACCATGTATGGGTATTTGTCTAAAGAAAACAAAAACACTGATTCCAAAAGACATACGCACTCCTTGTTCATTGCAGCATTGTTTACAATGGCCAAGATATAGAAGCAACATAGGTGACCATCGATAGGTGAATGGATAAAAAAGATGTGGTACATATATACAATGGACTACTACTCAATAATAAGAAAAATGGAATTGTGTCACTTGCAGAAAAACCATTTTTCATCCTAAGAAGTCAAGCTTATCAAGTGTTTTCACTGAGTAACTAGAAGATACTAATGAAACAGAGATCATTAACTTTAAGACTCGAAATGTCCACAAAAGACAAAGTGGTTAACAGACTTAATTGTGTCCCCTATGGTGACAGTTGTCTGTTTCGTCTGTTTTGCTTCTGAGTCCAAGGAAAAACATTGGCAAAAACATAGGCTTTGTAGTCAGGTGTCTAGATGCCGCCCCCGCCACTTCAGTTCTATGCCCTCTGCAAGTGGCCTAACGTGCTGATGGTCAGGACCAAAGTCTATAACGTGGGACTCAACTTCCATCTCACAGAGCTATAATGAAGACGAAATGTCAGTGAAGGCACTCAGCACACCATCCCATCTATCAGATATAGACCCACTAAACAGTAACTATTCTTTCTCCTTCGACTGAAGGTAACTTATGAAATACACCCTCTTCTGTTAAAAGAGAACAGAGCACATATACCCTTGCTCCCAGTTTCTCCTGGCTTCCCAGGAAGATTTCTGAGTACTCCAGCACAGACACACCAAGTTTCCCATGATGCTGATATGAATACAAAAGAGTAGGCCAGTGCCACGACTGCTCTGGGCTTCTCTCAGGATCTGTGTCCAGGTAAAAGCAGGCAAGCCTCAGGCCGGTGGGAAGTAACTTCTGTTCTATTCCCATCAACTCGAATGCTTTCCAAAACCAGACCCTTTCCCCTGGTTGAGGGAGCTTGGTTCTCCCACAGCCTCACTGGGCAGCGAAGCACTGGTGACCCGTCAGATCTGGTCACTTCCTACATCTACTGTCTAGGATTTAAGCTCGGGGATACAATTTTAGGAACTGTTCTTAGATCTCACCCTCATCCATCCAGTCCTTCTTTATTTTCTTTTAGCCTTAACACTAATTTTGAGACTTCCCTTTAGTCTTTTAATATGGAGAGTCTTTCAATAATGAAACAACTGAAGTGTCTACAAAGCAAGTGTGCACATGGAGTGGCTATGTCATTTACTAACTGTAAGACCCTGAGGAAGTTATTTCACTTCTCTGGACCTCAACATTCTCATCCATAAAGTGGAGCTAACGAAATGTGCATCTTGGTGCTGAGCGCATAGACGGTGCACACTCCAGCTCTCTCACTCCGACCATGAATAAGTAAGCACATACGTGTGTGTGTGTGTGTGTGTGTGTGTGTGTGTGTGTGTGTGTGTACACTGAACAGTAAAGGAAGACACAGTGAAAAGCAAATAAGACAACACGTGAATGTGATTTCTGGAGAATTCCACAGAAAATAGACAAAATGGTTTCTTCTGGAAGAGAGTGACTGGGGTGGGGGCTGAGAAGAGATTCTTTTCCTTTTACAGACATCTAAATATGTATTTTCAATATATTTATA
>NW_011888897.1:2919844-2920543 GCF_000151845.1 Pteropus vampyrus | reverse complement strand
ATACATAATTATGTTTATAATAAAGTCATAATTTCAAAAGAAGGATGTGATTAATAGCAATATTCTGTTGACCCAAATATATTTTTATACTAAGACTTCAGGTACAAAATTATAGTGTTAACTGAGACAGATTCGCATACATTAAATGAAACTGGTACAAAAATCAATATTATATTTTAGCTTTAAGATTATATTAATATTTTATCTAGATGGCTCTAATACTATGAAAAATCACAGAGTTGAATTTATACAATACCTAAAGAAATAAGGTTCCCATTAATGCAAAATATATTACATTATTATAAAACAAACCCATGAAACAATATCTTAAAGGTTCTACAAGTTCATTTTATGTTAATGCATGGGAACGTCTGAGGAAGATTCACACAAATGTATCTGAGGAAGATTCACACAAATGATTCACACAAATGGTTACTTTGGGAAGATGCATAGGATTGGGCCGGGGTTAGGGTGGAGGTGAACCAGAGTTCCAGTGCTTGCCTGTAATGCTTAGGATTGTTATAGGAATAGATTAATATATTACATGTGTCATCATTTTTTTTAAAGCAGAAAAGATTCTTCGGAGATTATTTATTCCAAGGCTTATTTTTTACAAATGGGGAAATGGAGGTGTGGAGAGGGAAGAGAGACTCCTGGCTCAGATGTCCCCCTCCCATCCTCACTTGCAGGGGTGACCAG
>NW_011888897.1:2910529-2918624 GCF_000151845.1 Pteropus vampyrus | reverse complement strand
GGGTCACTGGAAAAGAGGTATTTTTTCTCACTGGACTCAATATGATACTGGCCTATAGCTGCTGGCAGTGATATAGAGCTTGAAACTACAATCAATGGAGGTGTGGAGAGGGAAGAGAGACTCCTGGCTCAGATGTCCCCCTCCCATCCTCACTTGCAGGGGTGACCAGTGACAGTGACATCTGCCACAATTAATCATAATACTAAATCACGGTGGGCAGTAAAGGGTGCCAAAATAACTAACCCAGGAGTGGTCATCAACAATCCTTTTTTAAAAATGAGATTTTTCTTATATTATGAATCAGTTAGGAAATGCATTTCTCAATTCCAAACAGCGATATGTAAAAAAAAATTTTTTTAATAATCCCAATGGAAATTAATGTTATATTAATGCTGAATACAATTACGTACAATATTTTCATACCATTTGAGCTGCCTTCTGAACTTGGCCTTTGGAAAACAGTACAGGCAGTTGGGAATTAATGAGAACCATGTCAATCCAGTAGTTGATAAGGATCAGGAAAGGCAACACCCGGAAAAGCTGACTCTACCTCAGGAAAAAGCAGATGAGAGGCAGCCATGGCTAGAAGGGAACTTACCTCTTTGAAGACTTTTACAGGACCTTGGGATGTGAAAAAACTTAAGCCCTGCATAAAACCCAGCAGGAACCACTCAAAGATGCTGTTTCTGCAGGTTCAGCACCTCCAAAGAGACCATTGGGTTGACCATGCCCAGGTCGGCTCCTCCAGCTCTGGGACCCAGATCCCTGGCCAGGCCCTGCCCTACTGATCGTTCTGCTCCCTTCCGGCAGAGATGGGAGCCCAAGCTGCCATCCATCCTCCAGGAAGCAGTGCTCAGTCGACCTTGTCAAATGGCCACTAATCATGCCTGCAGATTGACGTCACAGGACTGTTTATGGAGCAGCCCTGCCAGAGCGGTTAGATGGCTGAGGCCAATGTTGCTTCAAAAATGCTGGGAATGTATCTCAATTGGGCAGCCAGAGACTTGTCCTAACTTTTATTGCTATTTTTAAGATACCTCTTCCCTGGCGAGGCCGGGTTGGAGCTGGAGACCTCAGTTTTACTTGACCACATTTATCTCCAGAGGTCACTGAAAACTAAGAATAAGAAGGGTCACCGAGTTCCCAACACTATTTGCCAGAAAATCAGGGCAAACTTTATTTCCCACCACGGAAGAGGTTTTAAATGCTGGCTTTGGGGCTAGATACAGAACTGTCTCTGTTTCTCACAATCTCTTTCACACAGTCCCTTCCCCATTCCCAATTTCAATCAATCAATCCTTCTCTCTCTCTCTCCCTCCCCTACCTCTCTCTCCACACCTCAACCACATACACCCCGCTTTTTCCCCCTCCCTCTTTCTTCTTCTTCCTCCCTTTTTCTCTCTCTCCTTCATTTCTATTTCTCAGCCACTGACAATTCCTAGCTTTCAAAGACATCATTAGGTTATGCCTCCGCTTCCGAAATCTCCAGAAAATTTGATGATGCAGACAAGTTCACACAGCCTGCATTGAGCTGGACCCATCTGAGATAGAGATTTCTATCAACAACTCTCGCCCATCTAGGAAACGTAGCCTGCAATTTACACCTATTTGATCGGTTCTATCTAGATGATGTGCTGACCCTGTTCTCTAGACATCCGCATACCCGTTAGAGTAGGGTAGCTCTTTATATTAAATGTAACCCACCAGTCTTCACACTGTGGTCAGAGATAACACCGAGGAAAAGTCTGAGCTCAACACTGCTGCTCTGTGCTACCCTAAGCGGGAATCCACACACTTCCAAGTGACCAACATGCTCTGCTTGGTCCAGCTTTTGTGCTTTCTTCCAGCCTCATCTCTCACAGCTGACCCCTCTCACTCCAGCCCCAACCACTGAGCATGAACTGGCCCCTCCATCTGGAACGCACTGCTCCCCCTGGACCTCCTTCTCCACTGGACACCCCCTTTACAACATCTGCCACCACTCCTCCCAACCCCATCAGCACCCAGGCTGGCTTGGTCATGTGAATGAGTTCCAACAAGCTATTCTCTCTGGCCACTTTTGTCCTGTCCATTGCTTGGGTTTCACCTCCCTTGAAGCTTCCCCTGCACACTTAAGTCTGGGTGAGGTGCATGACCTCTGTCCTTAAGGCTCTTAGAGCTCTCTGTGGTGACCCTACTGTAAATTAGTAAAACTACATTTTAATTGCTTATTTACTTACTGATCTTCTCTATCTAGACTCCTTGAGGAAGTCACTGTGTTTTGTTCCCTGTTATATCACCATGCCAAGCCCACAGTAAGGCCTCAAAAACATAATGAACCTATAATCCTCACTGGTAGTATATAAGGAAAAAATGATCAAATGCTCTAAAATTCATTTTGGTTTGATTCTGGAATAATCTATTTTCTGTGAATAAGTGAAATATAGAATGCACTTCCTATGTATGCATCCATTGATAATTCTGCCACACAGTGGCAGAATTAAAAAAAAATAGGCCACAGATAAGCCATGATTCCATCTACTTGAATGAAAACAATGGAAAGAGTTAACAAGGCTTTATGACTGGCTGGAAAATGCAGTGACTCTGAAGGCAGATACAAGAAAGCTCAATCTGATCCATGTGTACTAATAATATCTGGTATCCTGGGCATTTGTTATTTTGGCTGAGTGGTATCCATTCATTTTGACTTCTCACTAGGGAACTACCTCCTACTTGGCAATCACATGCTTCAATTGGAGATGATTCCACCCTCAACTCCTACCCCAAAGGCCATGGAGAGCATTGCATTCCTCTAGTTACAGAGATGGGTTCCAGGTAGGGCATGCATACTGATCCTAGTCAAGGAGATACAATGAGACTTTTGCTGGGGTCACTGGAAAAGAGGTATTTTTTCTCACTGGACTCAATATGATACTGGCCTATAGCTGCTGGCAGTGATATAGAGCTTGAAACTACAATCAACATCAACTGGAATGGAGTTAGGAGACAGAGAAAGATTTGGTTGGAGCAGACTTGATTGAATCAACTCTTGCCTAAAATTAGGCCCATCCTCAACTTTCAGTATGGGGGTCATTAAAGTTCCTTTGTATTTAAGCCAGGTTAAGCCACTGATATATCTAGAAAGCATATTCATATGTGTTACTGGAAGATCTGATGGTCAGGGGCAAAGTCAGAGAACTTTAGTGTTATGGACAGACATGTGCTTCTAGACTGACTGGAAAAGCAGATAGTGTTAGCCTTGCCTCCCTACACAGTAAGTCACACTGGTGGTGCTCCCCAACAGCACATGGGGGTAGAAGCCTGTGTTCTTAGATAGATGTGAGTTTTACTTTAGGATCTGTCACACTAGAAACCTCCGTAATCTTGGATAACTCTTCAACTTCCCAAGTTTCTTTCTATGTAGAATGGAGAGTTTCAAGATGATTGTTATGGTACTTTCCACTTATAAACATGATTAGATAATTCTCACTTTTCAGTGCCTGCTTGTTTAATGTAAACCTGTTGGCTAATTTCACAGATCCTACTGGAGCAGATCGGGATGCTACCAGAAAAGGCCTGGAGCTGGTATAGACCCTCCGTGCAGTAGAACTACGTCTTTTGGATCTGCAGACCCAAATCCAGCACCATGGACAGACAGTCTGGCACTCCAGACATATGGAGGAGTGACCCCTGGCCAGTGCATAGTCTAGTTGCAAATTGGCCTACATACGACTTTAGTCTAAGAGCCAGAGTCTTTACAGCACCAGATGTGAAAATTCCTGAACCATATAGGCTGACATAAATTGATATCTATGAATAAATTTACTCATCTATTCTTAGATCTGGTCTCTGATTTTGAGTCTTGTCTTGGTTTGCTAGAGTTGAACCCTAAAGTTATTGCTCCTGGAACCAGAAGACCCTTCTATTTAAATCACAAATAGGTAAGGTTGTTTAACTCAGCTATCTGAATTGGGAAGACCAATTCTCTCTTTGGTGGTCTGAGCTGTGAAACTGAACTTAAGCAGCCATCTTACAAATGGCTGATCTTGAATATCGAGGTGTCCCAGGTGGGTAAGCATGACAGATATGCTAAGGGTCATCACTGCTGCAAACACGGCTGAAACACTGCTTCTTCAATGGAGTCATCTGCAGCTTTTGCATCAGACATTATTGAGGATGGTACAATAGAGCCCTACATTTTCCTAGCAATACTTTTTCATAGGTTTTCATTTTAGTGTTCTATTTTTTTTAAATTAATGAGGTATGATCTTTGATTAAGTCCTTTATGGGGACCATCGTTTCACCAGGGTAAAAAAGAGTTAAATAATTTATGCCCCTCTGCTCTTCTTCTCTTCATTTGCCCTTTTAGGTAAATAGTGTGCTGATGATTTTCAATCATGACTCTAACCTGGACCTTTCTGAAATTCCAGCTTAGTGTGTCTAGAAGTTAGGTGAAAGCTTCCTCTTAGATTTCTTACCATTATTTTAAATGCAACATGATTGAAATCAAATTCATCATATGTACCATAAAATCAGACTCTCTTAGCATCTTCCCCATCTCTTCAATGGACTCACAATTTCCTAGTCGTCTGACTTCAGTCCAACTTTGAAGATATCCTTGACTCATATTCTCTCTTATGTGTCTTGTCACCAACTTTGCAATATGTTATATGAAATAGCTCATCATCTTCTCCTTTCCTCTTTCATTGCCCTGGTCTGTGCCCACCACGGTTCATGTCTGAATGATGTAGCAGCTCAGCTGCCCTCCCTGTTTCCCCAAGTCTAGTTTATCTTTCTCTCTTAGATCAGGTCAATTTTCCAAAGCCTACCTATCCTTCCTTCCTTGGCACTAAAAAGGTCAATATCTTCCCATTACATCACATTATAATTCTTGTAAGATTTCAAAATGTCCCACTATCTACTTTATCCTATCTATTCAAATTCAACAATGTTTTTGGCTTATATTATCCTAGGAGTTTCTACATACATTGTATTTCCTATATTATTCTCTATTATTATCTCCTAAGAACTCTCCTTGCTAACAACACCACCTAGCCCCTAAGTGTTTATCTAACATCCCGGATTCATCCCCACCCCCATGACTTTGCCCATGCTGACTCCCCATCTAGGATACTCTCTCTTTCTGTCCACACACACCCAACAGAGCATCTGGCATATCTAAACTCTCTATAAATGTCTACAGAGCAAACCAAACAACCTCCTCGCGGCCCCTCCAAGGAAGCCTACCTCTCTGTTCTAGCCAACGCCAATTTCCCTCTCCTCTGAATATTCACAATGTTTATGGTCCATGCTAGATATAATCACTAAATAACCTGCTATTTCCTATCTGTTCTGCTTGTTTTCTTCCCAACCAGACTATAAACTCCTCAGTGGTAAAGACAAGGCTATATACTTCTTTGTCTATTCTACAGTGTCTAGCAAAAGGCACTCAATAAATATTTGTTGATTCATGGAAATTGGTTTATAGTGATTGGGGTCAGGTAGGAGACAGAAGAAAAGGACAATGATCTAAGCCCGGGTCATCCAGATAATTACTTGGATCTACCACTTCAAGTCCTGTGCTGCCTTCCTCCTTGTGATTACTTTACCTGCAGAACTGAACCTCTTGGTCGAACTGTGAATTTTCGGGTTGCGTTCCCTCCTTCAGCTGGCTGACGTTGAAAAAGGAGAGAGTATGGTTGACAAAGCCATGCAGAGTCCCATTGTGACTATAGGAGTACTGGTACACAAGGCGGGGGATAAAGTCGGAGGTGATGGCAATGACGAAAGCCTGAGGAACAGAACCACAAGCACTTGAAGAAAAGTCAGGATGGATGCTGTCCAGGTGGCACAGGGTCTATCTGGCTGACTGCCCGCTCTTGGACTCCCCATCCAGAGGTGTGACTCTGATTGATACAGAAGTCCTTATCTCTCAGCTCATGGAGCTTATCTACCTGGATTTTCCATCTTTGATACGTGTAAGCAAGTCCACAAGACAGTGGCTGTCACGAGAGTAAATTACAACCACTACAGCAAAGGACGCTAAGTCATTTTGGACCATTTAGTGCTGGACGGAATAAACTGCCTACGTGATATTTGAATTGACATCAGTGTGGGCCAAGCCAAGGCAGAGTGGAAGATTTTCTGAGAAAATTACCAATAGTGATGAGAATGCTACTGAGGTACAATGGGCAAAAGAACCATGTACTTCTACCCCTGAGTGACGCCAGAAAGCCAGAAATACCAAGGATATGGTTCCATAATTTCCTTAATTTGACCACCATATCTTGCCGCTTTTTGGCACATCACATAATGGAAGTGGTTCTTTCATTCATTTGACTTAGGAAAAGTGAGACACAGAGAGGAAATGAGTAGGTCCTGCTGGATGGAACCACACACACCCAACAGAGCATCTGGCATATCTAAACTCTATAAATGTCTACAGAGCAAACCAAACAACAAATGAAAGACTGCATGTTTGAATGTGGAGGTACTTTCTGCAAAGAAAATCTTAAATCTTTTTGGCAAGTGTTTATACTGTATTCCACATCAACAGTTAAAGCCCTTTTTAAAAATGTAGTTTAGGTATTGTTTTCGAAATGAGTGTGGATGGCCATAACCATATTTGAGAACAAGTAACATACTTGTAATAATTATAGACAGAAAGTGCTAGTACCTGGGGCCTCTTTGAGGTAGACACAACTCCAAGGTAGTTATTGATCTATTTTCCAAATTGTACCTTATTCTCAGCCTCAAAATGTGTGCTGCCTACATCAAACATTCAAAATGCAATGTGCTAAGTCTCTCTGCAACCCCTCACACCTCTCCAGCCAGTTTACGTGTTCTTAATAGGGAACCAGATCACAGCCAGAATCAGTGTTTCTCTCCCAAGGGATAATGGGCTGTGGCTTTCTTGGTGTGCACTGAACTGGCTGATATTTTCTTGGGAGATGGAAGAGGAGGCCCTGCCTGGCCACCACCTCTACAGAACACGGAAGCAAAAGGAGCTGCTGGCTTGGGCCCAGTAGGATTTACTCTGAAATGTGGACACATCTGGCAAGGCAGTTAAGGAGGCCACAACAGGTGGGACCCCTCTTCTTCTGTGTCTTATCTTCACCTACACAGTGCCAGAGTCCACAAGGATAATTAAGTCTTTGCATCGACAACTTGGAGGAACCGTAATTAAGACGTGCAGACTGGGCAATTCTCCAGGTATTGTTTAGCTCAGGAGTAGAAAAGAAAGGAAAGAGATAAATAGATATGTGGAATTCTTTCCTCATTATTCTTGGCTCTGAAGAAAGATCTGATTTTGATTCTTAAGGCAAAGGTATGCATTCTGGTTGTAATTATCCTTCTTTCTCTTAGTGAAATTAACAGTTAAGTGGCACAGCTCTGGCGACGGCATGATGAGTTAGAAGGCTTATATGCACTATTATCCAGAAGCTGTATTAAATAAAGCTCCAGATGGAAAAGGCTGGGAGGTACCAAGGGCTGGTTTCCTGCTCTGAAGTCCTCACTTTCTCTGGAAAGCCCTCCCCCCAGAGCTGGACATAAGCACTTACATTGCTGATAACAGAGAACTTGCCGATTCCAGAGAGAATGTCAAACCAAATCCCTGTAAGACAGAAAGAAGGGCATCTGGCTCACTCTCGCCCTCGGCCCAGTGATGACAACCCTGTGGCTCAGGGTGATGCCTTGCAGGCATGGTCCCCGGGGAGGTTTGCCGGGCCCCCCAGGATTGGGCTCGTCTGGAGAGGCTTAGGTTACCAAGGGGACAAGAGGGGATGGATAATGTGGCCTCTCAAAGGCCTCCCAGCACCTGAAGATCTGAGGACGAGGAGCTCATTGGGGTAAAGAGGCAAGGGCTTCCCTGTAGCCCTTGATCCCTGACACACCATGAGGGTGGCGGTGGGGGATGGGCCTGCCACAGACTCTAAGTAGGGGACATACCGATATCTTTCGTTCTCACAGCATCTGGTCGTCTCAGCTCTGTGACAAACTTCTTTGCATCGAGTCGCACTTCAATAACATTGTTCAGGAGGGCAAACACAGGTGCCAGAGGAAAGGAGGCCACAAAGAGGGTGACGAAGCCAAATTGGACGACTAAAAGAGAGCA
>NW_011888897.1:2904925-2906804 GCF_000151845.1 Pteropus vampyrus | reverse complement strand
ATAGTTGATTTTCAACTAAATCTTTATAAAGCCTGGTAAAGTACCCCAGAAATGCTGAGCTGGAAGCACAGACCGGAAATACTCCTGGGCACAGACCCCATTGGTTTTCTCTTCTTGCTCTCCAGCAGCCAAGGACCTTTTAAAATAACTGCTAGCTCGATATTGCTCGATATTGGAGATAATTAAAACCTTGGCCTTGATTACCTGGGCTTATGTTAAAATAACAAGGAAGAGTGGATTAAACTAAACAAGATGGCATCCAGCAAGAACATTCTGCTTAGAGAAAAATAGTGTATTAGGTAGAATAAAGTAGCCTGGCCAGGATTGATGGAAAAGCTCTAATTTTTTATTCATTTATTTAAAATTCTTCAGTGAAAGTACCTACCTTCCCATCTCTCTCTCTCTCTTTCTCTCTCTCAACTATCTATCCTTTCCTACCCATGCTCTGGGCTCAAGGCTAATTCTTAGCTGGTATGTTTGGATACCAACTCTGCCTGCTTTCCAAGTATTGCAAAACCATTTGTAGTTCCCCAGACTCACCATGTTTTCCACATTTTCTGATCCTTTGTATTATACAACTACTGTCTGCAATTTCCTTCTCCTCTTATCTGCTGGGTTAATTAATATTTATATTTCAAGTTCAACTCAAACCTAACCTTCTCTATGAAGACTCTCCTCCACCCCAGTCCCTACCATTTTACCCAGGCCGAATTGGGTGTGACGGGCTTCTCTTCCTCCACTCCCACAATGCCTTGCACATGTCATTCTATTTGTTCATTTGACTTGTTCCCTAGATATTAAGTCTCTTCGGACCATGAATATATTTGATTCTTTTCTGAGTCCTCACTGCTTTGTGTGGCCCCCATCCCATTAGCAGATACTCAGAGGTTATCTTTTTTATAAATACAAATGCATTTTCACCAGCTGTAAACATAAAACAAACACAAAAAGAAGCAGACAACTAAAACGTGTGAAGGGAAATCATTATACTTAGTGATGGTGAGGCAAGGTGGGAACTCGGAGTAATGAACACCTCCACACAACAGTTCTCAATGCTGTAATTAGACAGAAGACTTTGAAGAAATTGAGTAAAAACAGGAGTCTCATTCTAATGAAAATAATTATAGATTTTTTTTAACTTTCTCTAGTTTAGTAAAAGCAATAGAATTGCTTAGGGGGACTGAAAAATGGGGACTTAAGAATCTTCTTTCTTGAGCCATTAATAAGCAATGCAAGGGCATAATTGGGGGACATAATGATGTGAGTTTGTCTTCTCACTCAGAAGGCAGATACTGAAAAGGTTCAGCCAGAATCAGCCCATTATTATAAACACTTATGTAAAAACACAGCCAGGGAAGGTCATCACCATTTATTTCATCAACCTATATTTCAAGGCTGTGCCCAGTGATGTCCTTCTCCTAAGGGCAAGGGAAGCCATCTGTATTCAGCAGTGAGACAATCTGGTTGAAAAAGAATTGCAAGTGTTGACTGACCAAGTAAACAGGAAGGGATAATGAGAAGAAAGGGCATGAGCTGGTTCCTCAGCATGGTCCTCTATCGCTTAGTAAAACAATAGAAGTCGTGACAAAAATAGAAGAGGGTTCTCAATGTCCATCATTCACCATTCATTCACCATTCATTCATGCATTCATTCATCCAATAAGCATTTACTGAACACATTTTATATAGTGGGTACCATGCTCAATGCTAGGAAACAAAGATAAGTAGATTACTGAGTCATTCTCCTAAGAGCTCAGTGGGAAAGATGAACAGGTTAACAATTCCTGCCAGTGTCATGGAGTTAGAACTGTAACGACAGCATTAACAGAGTGCATTGGAGCACTGGGGCAGAAGTAACTCACTCTCACCAGTGGGGCCA
>NW_011888897.1:2903055-2904875 GCF_000151845.1 Pteropus vampyrus | reverse complement strand
GGTGGGGGATGGGCCTGCCACAGACTCTAAGTAGGGGACATACCGATATCTTTCGTTCTCACAGCATCTGGTCGTCTCAGCTCTGTGACAAACTTCTTTGCATCGAGTCGCACTTCAATAACATTGTTCAGGAGGGCAAACACAGGTGCCAGAGGAAAGGAGGCCACAAAGAGGGTGACGAAGCCAAATTGGACGACTAAAAGAGAGCACACGCATGAGAAGCTTCACCGGGAAGAAGCACAATTTAGATCAATTCTGCCTTGCAGCTTATGACCCTGGTCTTTTCTCATGGAGTCCCTTTTCCATCTCACTCTTTTAGGCTCCCTTTTCTTCCTGCCCTACGGTATTTCTTTCTCAGTCCCTTCAGGCCTATTGGTCAATGCCATGGCTTGGGAATAAAGTGCTGTATCAGGCACAGGGAGGAGATAGGAGAAAAGAAGAAGCTGTGACTCTTTATCTCCAGTCACTAATCCTGGTCACCTAACTTGGAGGTTGACAAACTTTTCCAGCAAAAGCCCAGATAGTAAATATTTTTGTATTTGCAGGCCATCTGCTCTTGCCGTGGTGACTTAACTCTACCACTGTAGCATTAAAGTGGCTATAGAGAAAATGTAGACAAATGGGCTTGGTCAACAAAACCTTATTTACAAAAGCAGCAAAGAAAGTGGGCTGGCTTTGGCCCCTGGGCCATGGTTTTCCAAACCCTGATGTAATTTTAAAAACCATGTCCCAAATTTGGCCTCTTCTTTCCATATCCATAGTCACTGCCTTTACTTAGAAAGTTTATTCATTCATCTCACATTTATTGAGAGCTCAGTAAATGTCAGGCACTGTGCCAAGTATATAAGGAGGCAAAGGTCTGCTTCTGCCTTCAAGGAGCTGGGTGTAAGCAGAAGAGAGATATGGACACGAGGACGTGCAGCAAGATTTTACGTGGGCTGAGGGAAAAAGAAGAATGTGCCAGAGACAGCGGAGCACCGAAGGAGGGAGGACACAAACCCATTCAGGGCGGGCACTAAGGAAGTCTCCGTATCGAGCACCTACACTTAGTCTTGAAAAACGGGCCTGTAGTCCCAGGAAGACTGGATTAAAGAGAGCGTCGCAAGCCATGAAAGCAGTGTGAAAAACCAAGTGGTGGCAGCTTGTGCCCATCAGACGGCTGTAAAGCGTCCAGGCCTTCACTGTTTCCGCCTGGGCTGTTACCAACCTCCTCCCTGGTCCCTCGTCCCCAGTCTTCCTCTGCTCTAAAGCCTCTTCAGCCCTGATCCTGCCACTTCCCTACCCATACAAACTTCTGTTGGCTCCCCCCTGTTTACTGGATAGAATTTAAATTCCTCATCTTGGGACGCAGGTACTTTAACAGGTACTTTCCATTCTGCTCCCCACCTGCCTCTCTAGGCCCATCTCCCAACATGTCCCCCACAGCCATCACGCTTCTGGCACTCTGAACTTCTCACTCTCCTGATTTTTCCCTGAACACATGAGGTCCTTCCATTCATTTGTGCACAAGCATTCATTAGTGAAGCTCATTACTCCCTCTTCCCTCCATGGATGCCTGTTGCAGTTACTGCTGCGTGCTGTCGTGATCCGCCTACTTACTTGTCATTATTTCCCACTAGAAATGGGCTTCATCCATTCCGGAGGCTCAGTACATACTTGCTGATGCCAACACAGTCCTGAGTCCCAGGAAAGTCACCATTTAATAAGACTTCCCTACACACTAAGGGCAAGTTATTTAACTTCTCTGTTTCAGTTACTTTAATTGTAAATGGATGATAATAATAAGACCCCCCCGCCCATCGAGGTTGTCATAAGGATAA
>NW_011888897.1:2899153-2901770 GCF_000151845.1 Pteropus vampyrus | reverse complement strand
CTGTTAACGTGTACAGCTGAAACTTATTGGATTTCGTTAACCAATTTCACCATAAAAAATGAATAAGTTAATTAATTTAAAAAAAAAAAAGAATTCCATCTAGTAGTAACAGTGCAGCTCAGAATGGTAGTGCAATACAGATCAGTCCAGAAGAAGCTCTCTTCTCTGCTTTGGGAACAAGGCTAGCTAGGGTCATGGGAGCCTTCAGAGGTAAACCCTACTGATGGCCACAGAAAAGGGCTGGAGAATATGGCTGTCAGCAACTAGGGGCTTAAAGACCTAGATGCTGTGGTCTCTCTGGAAAAATCTGCCCATTGCTTCCCTTCCCCATCCTCTAAGCGAAACTCCAAACCCTCAGAGGCCATGGAACATCAACCAATGTTTCCTAAACATCCACCATGCACATGCAGCATGCCACCTGGTTCATAAAATAATCTTCAGTGTCAAGTATTATTATCTCCATTGTATGAGTAAGAAGACTGAGTCTCAGAGAGGTGTAATAATTTTCCCAGGGCCACACATCTAGCAAGCGATGAAGCTGGGAAACACAGGTAGTTTTTGATGCCAACTAAATTCAATGTTCTTACACCACAGAAAATGTAAATATTCAACCATAATGCAGCAGTGTCCCTTCCCCCTCCCTTGTTACTCTCATCCATCTCAGGTTTCCTTTAGTGAACCTTCTCTAATCTAATTTCTAATCTTCTTGTACAGATATATTCATTTTCCAAAGTGTCTTCACTCAGATACACATGTCTTCTATCCCTGTTGTTTTCTGTGCCATTGTTCCTGTTTGCCTTATATTTGTGCCACCTCCACCCCTTAAATCAGTGGACCTTGTTCAGCTTCTTAAAACGAGAGAATGAGTTGGTGAGATCTGCTGATACATTACTGATTTGCAGAGAACAGCCTGGTGAATTTCCAATAAATGTTTACTGAGTAAACAAATGAATGATCTGGCTTACTCACTCTTGTTTACTTTAACCGCCTGCAAAATGGGAATGTGAAGGCCAGTTATTCATTCGTCCTTCCTCGCATCTATCTTTTATCGTCCCATCTACTTATATGGGCTGTGGTCATGCAGTCAGTGAGGTAGAAGGGTAATGAAACTAGTTACGATTGGAAAGATGTTCCCAAGCACCAAATCATTACCAAGGACCTTTGTTTGCATCATTCCTTTGCCTTTACATCTATCCGAAAGACTATGAAAAAGTCAACAAAAAGAACACACAATTAAGTTTATGGAATTTTAGAAAAAAAAGAAATAAAGAACAGAGAAAAGAGGGAGAAACAAATGTTCAAACACTTAGGATCCATAATGGGGCTATGGTTGAGCAACAAACTTTGCTCTGAGCTTCCTGGTTGTTAAAACAAAAAGAGAAATGGAAAAATGAAAGAGCTTTTAGTAAGTTTCAACTTAAAAGACTGCCATTCATTCATTCATTCATTCATTCCTCAAGCACTGACTGGGCATCTCCTGTGTGCCAGGAACCTTTCTAGTATCCTGAAGGATATGGCATCCAGATTTACTCTTGCCTTTTCAGTATTTATGGGGAGAAAAACTGCTGGCATGGATGATGACAAACAATGTATGCTTCAGAAGCAAGAGAAAAGAAATGACCTGTGACTCACCCTACTTCCCAGAAATACTTGAATGCGACCCTGGATGCGGTCTAAACTGCACTTAGGTTCCATTGGGAGAAGATGGCAGGTACTTGAATATCCAGTGGGATGACTCAGTTTGTATAAACAGGATGGCCTAGGGAAAGGGATTTCCTGGTTCTGTGAACCATTGCCTTGCTGCACACACACTTGGAGTTCTGTGACAGAACGCGCAGGCTTCAGTGCTGATGGTTGGGCATATATCCTGGATTTTTGTGTCATTTACGGCTAAGGCATCCACGGGACTAATTTTACATATTCCCCCTCTGCTGGAAACTTGGAAGTTACCTAGTGTAATCTCTACCACCTGTGACCAAAGAATATAAGAATGTCGGAGCTGGAAGGAACTTGAGTGTCACCTAAGATAAGTCATCACTCTATCTGAAGCCTCAGTCCTTTCTATTCTTTCTTTAATAAGCAGCCACTTTTACCTGACCATTTCCAGGGTGGGGTACTCAATAGCATCTAGAGCCAGCTCTTTCCATTATTCTTTATTCTCTGTCCCAGTTAAGTCACTGAGATTTGGGGGGTGTTTGTTATAAAGCATTATCATAGTGCTAGTAATTGACTATTATATAGGGCATCTTGCCTGAATTACCTAGATATTAATTTGTCTATTAATTTGTGTTGCTATAGGAGACCTGCCCTTACTTACTTAGGAGGATAGCATTCCTTAATTACAAGTACTTCTAAATAGGAATCTTGACCCCTGGAGGCAGAAAAGGGGTAGATTGTCTCAGCTAAATCAATATAGCCAGGGAATCTGGAGACCTCTGATGAATGGTTATGTCCACAGAGTCCAGCTGTCACTTCATCTTCAAGGTCCTCACTACAGGACCACCTTTTTCATTCTTTCTTTTTCTACCTTCTTCATCAAACATTTACTGAGTGCCTACTGTATGACAGGTCTTGTGGCCAAGTGCTCTGAATATATGAGACATATATTCAGCTCAAG
>NW_011888897.1:2868333-2899103 GCF_000151845.1 Pteropus vampyrus | reverse complement strand
TGAGCAACAAACTTTGCTCTGAGCTTCCTGGTTGTTAAAACAAAAAGAGAAATGGAAAAATGAAAGAGCTTTTAGTAAGTTTCAACTTAAAAGACTGCCATTCATTCATTCATTCATTCATTCCTCAAGCACTGACTGGGCATCTCCTGTGTGCCAGGAACCTTTCTAGTATCCTGAAGGATATGGCATCCAGATTTACTCTTGCCTTTTCAGTATTTATGGGGAGAAAAACTGCTGGCATGGATGATGACAAACAATGTATGCTTCAGAAGCAAGAGAAAAGAAATGACCTGTGACTCACCCTACTTCCCAGAAATACTTGAATGCGACCCTGGATGCGGTCTAAACTGCATTTAGGTTCCATTGGGAGAAGATGGCAGGTACTTGAATATCCAGTGGGATGACTCAGTTTGTATAAACAGGATGGCCTAGGGAAAGGGATTTCCTGGTTCTGTGAACCATTGCCTTGCTGCACACACACTTGGAGTTCTGTGACAGAACGCGCAGGCTTCAGTGCTGATGGTTGGGCATATATCCTGGATTTTTGTGTCATTTACGGCTAAGGCATCCACGGGACTAATTTTACATATTCCCCCTCTGCTGGAAACTTGGAAGTTACCTAGTGTAATCTCTACCACCTGTGACCAAAGAATATAAGAATGTCGGAGCTGGAAGGAACTTGAGTGTCACCTAAGATAAGTCATCACTCTATCTGAAGCCTCAGTCCTTTCTATTCTTTCTTTAATAAGCAGCCACTTTTACCTGACCATTTCCAGGGTGGGGTACTCAATAGCATCTAGAGCCAGCTCTTTCCATTATTCTTTATTCTCTGTCCCAGTTAAGTCACTGAGATTTGGGGGATGTTTGTTATAAAGCATTATCATAGTGCTAGTAATTGACTATTACATAGGGCATCTTGCCTGAATTACCTAGATATTAATTTGTCTATTAATTTGTGTTGCTATAGGAGACCTGCCCTTACTTACTTAGGAGGATAGCATTCCTTAATTACAAGTACTTCTAAATAGGAATCTTGACCCCTGGAGGCAGAAAAGGGGTAGATTGTCTCAGCTAAATCAATATAGCCAGGGAATCTGGAGACCTCTGATGAATGGTTATGTCCACAGAGTCCAGCTGTCACTTCATCTTCAAGGTCCTCACTACAGGACCACCTTTTTCATTCTTTCTTTTTCTACCTTCTTCATCAAACATTTACTGAGTGCCTACTGTATGACAGGTCTTGTGGCCAAGTGCTCTGAATATATGAGACATATATTCAGCTCAAGCAGCTCCCATTGCAATTTAGTGAATAACATGAACCTAGGCCACTGGTGATCAGGTGAGAAAAACTGACAGTTGTGTCTTACTTTTCTGATAAAGTGGTGATTCTTTGGAACTTATCACTATACTCTCCTTATAGGATTAAATTTAGGCTCATGTTTTTTTATGCCAAATTCTATTCTGTAAAATTTGTCCAGACAGCTTAGTTTGCAGCTCTCAAAGCAGCTGAAGTATTTCCTCTCATTGGGCCCCAAGGAAAACTCCACAACTGGGCTGCGAGGGGCCTGCGGCAAAGCGGCTTTGAAGCCCCATTTTGGGGTTGGGGACAGTGATGATTAATGTCAAGGCTTGCTCCTGGGCCAGCATTCTTTCCTCCCCTCAGAGATGGGGGGTGGGAGACTACCCTTGAAGTCCTTCTTCGTAAGCTCTTCAGGAAAAGGGTTTGATATTGGAGATTCCCTCGAAAGCTTACCGCTCCCCTCACAGGTTTTTCCAGCTTAATCCCTCACTCTCAGGTTACTCTTTGTCTGGAGCCAGCCCATCCCCACCAGGAATCGTGCCCAGAGGTAGCTCCCTACCCCCAATGTCCCCTCGTCAGGCTGACTGGCAGCCTTCCCCCCACTTCCAGCTTCCACTTACCTCATGGCCCCTCCCCCATGCCTGCTGGGCCCTGGGCCCTGGTTCCAGCACTATTTAGAAAAAAGTAAATATAATACATCTCTCCCGCTGCCTTCCTTAACTGATGACCTGCCTCACCATTACAACTGACAGGCTCGGAGTGGGCTCAGCGTACTTCCTGTCTGCATGGGTGGTCCTAGGGATCACTGGGGAAGGAAGCTGACAGCTGAAAGCAGGGCCAGGGTCACCATGTCAAGCACAGCAGAGGGAGCGGGCAGCTTTGGTTTCACTGCTCTCATTTTTGTTCAAAGCCCAAGACAAGGACCTTTCTGGAATTGGGGAGGTCTAGCTTGTCCCGAAGGAACCTCAATCCACTCCACTCCTTCACTGAAGCCCAAGTTTTCACAGGTCCTGAAAAAATTGTCTTGTGAATTGTCTGGAAAGTGGTTCTAGAGTCAGTTCCACTAATGGGTCTTTGGGGTGACCTTAGGCAACTCACATCGCTCCCGGGGACTCTGGGCTTCCAGAAGCATTTGTCCAGCCGGTATGTATGAACTAAGACACCAGCACTGGAAGAGACCTTGGGAATCACCTGGTCCAGTGATTCTTGTGAAGACACTCAATGTAAAACGGTTACTACGCACGCCAGTCACTTCTGTTAGTGTAGCCAGGTTTCGTGCATGCTGAAACCTCCCTTGCTCTCAAAAATTATCTAGAAATGTGAGAAAGTAAGGGTGACATTGATTATTTAACCTTATATTTCTTAAACATATTATTAGTAGTAATTAGTAGTAGCACATTACTTGTGCCACATTACACAGTTGGTCCTGACCATAGACTCTCTTCAAGGAGAATCTCATTGGCTGTTCTAATTCCCTATACAGTTAGCTGCCTCTTGAATAACATGATTAGAACTGCCCGGGTCCGCTTATACACAGATTTTTTTAAACTTATGTTATTGATAAATACAGTACACTGCTGTAAATATATTTTCTCTTTCTTGTGATTTTCTTAACATTGTCTTTTCTCTAGCTTACTTTGTTGTAAGAATACAGTAGATAATACATAATGCATACAAAAATATGTGTTAATTGACTGTTTATGTTATCGGTAAGACTTTCGGTCAACAGTCAGCTATTAGTAGTTAAGTTTTTGGGGAGTCAAAAATTATATGCAGATTTTCGACTGTGTGGGGATCAGTGCCTCTAACCCTTGAATTGTTCAAGGGTCAATTGTAATGTCAAGGAGGAAAGCTGAGGCCCAGAGAGATGATATGACATGGCCAAGGTCACATTGCTAGATAAAGGCAAAATTAGACACCCTGGGAAAGAGAGGTACTGTTCTCATTCTGCCTGACAATGATCATCTGAAGATAAAAGGGCTTTCACTTTGAAGACAGAAGTAGTGGCATGATTATTGTCACCAAGTCTTATTTATCCATGGAGATGGCGGAAACAATTGCCTCCAACAAGGTTCTGACATGTGTGGACTTCAGTCTTCTCTCTCACCAGGCTGCTTCTCAGTGCTGCTACCTATGAGCAGTGTGGATGGGTTCACATTACGCCTTCTCTTATTTCCCTGGCTTACTTTCTGGAACAGAGTACATAATAGGGCTGGGGTGGGGGAGGGGAGAAAGCAGAGGTGAAAGGGAAGAGGGAGAGGGGTAGACGAGAAAGGGAAAGGAGGCAGAGAAAGAGAAACAAGAATAACCACCATTCTTGATAATCCACTCACTGGATTATCAGCCCATTAAATGAGAATTGATGGCAGAATTACTAGAAGTGAGATGGTTTCATCTTAGATAAGAGAAAGGGGTCACAGGAGAAATGACATCCTCATTTGTTCAGTCGCTCCTTTACAGTTTGCCCAATGTTTTCCATGCCCACGCTGTGGCGGGTGCTGCGCAAGGCCCCACAGTTGGAGGAACCTGGGAAATTAGTTACCAACAGGCATTACTATCTTAGGAGACGGGTTGTCTGAAATCCTGTTGGAGCAGGGGACTAAAATACTGAGGAAGGGGAGAAGTGAGGGATGGGAAGGTGCTTCGGGGAGGAGGTGACACAAAGACTGGTTTTGGACACGTGAATGGGAAGGCACAGGGAATTCCAGGGCAAGGAGAATATGGATGTAAGGTTAGAAGTAAAATGTAGGCTGTGGGTGAGAAATGGTTTGCAGGGTTCATTTGGGCTAGACCTAGGATGTATAAAAAGGCCTAGGGTTAAATAAATGGACAGGATTTCCTATGAAGGCCTTGTTAAGGGTATGAGACCCTGGAAGTTTCTGAACAATATATGGTTCAATACAGACCAATACTACACCCCAGAAAGAGTAAACAGGGCAGTAGTAAGATGGTGGTTGCAAGTGGCTGTGTTAAAGATACTGTAGAAAAAGCAAGAAGCGTAGGAAGCTAAGTTGCTGCACACAGGAGCAGCTTTCAGAGATAATCCAGAGGAAAGAGTCCCCCATTGGATGCGGTGTGTGGAGACAGAAGAGTGAAGGAATGGTGATGTGAATGAAGATTCCTCAGCTAAGGGCCTGCAGGATGGTGGGGCCAGGGCTGAGAAATGTTTCCCCGGCGATGGATTCTCTTCCTGGCCAAGTCTGAAGTCCCAAAATAAGCCTGAGATGGCAACTGGGAGACGAGCCTCTTGTTTCCGGTCCCGAGTTTGTTCTGCTCCAGTAGGCAGTTTCTGAAACCCAAGGATGTTCACTGAGTGGGCAATTATGGGCCAAACAAAGATGAGAGTGGACGATTCTCTACAACACACACTTTTGCTTGGTTACATGGAAGCTGGCAAAGACCGAAACTCTCAAGCAAGCAGTGAGCTGCATTTTTTTCTATTTTCTCCTAAGAAAGGAGGCCATTTCTTATAACTATTTGCCCATCTTTCTGCCGCTAGGCCCTGAGGGCCTAGAGGGCCCAGGCCCTATTTGTTGCCTCTGTCCCCTGTGCCTGGCACAGGTCCTGACACACCACTATCCTCAAGGAAGGCTGGGAGGGGGTCAGCAAAAAGAAAAGACTTGAAATTGGAGTTGAGTTGAAATCCAAGTCTGAGTGAGAGCATTCCACTCTGTCCACTTCCGCCAATGACCTGGTCCCCAAAGGCAAAGGAGCAAATTCAAACCAGAAATGACTTTCCTTTGAGGGAAACCCTGATAATAAACAGGGTTTGCTTTGGTCTTGGGAGATGAAAATTGCTGCATATTAAAATATATATAAATATGTCTAAGGTGAAATGGGAGGCCAGCCCAAATTTCATAAAATAGAGAGAGGTGAGGCCTCCATTTTCTTGCCGCTGAAGGAAGGGGAATTAAAGAGCCATTCGTTCAAGAACTATTTTACTGAGCTCTTGGCATGTTCCAGGAACTGTGCTGAGGGTTGCGATCAGAGAGAAGTGAGACTTAGTCTCTGTCTCTAAAGCATTCACATGTTCTTCTACATCAAAGCCAATGCAAGAGAAGAGAGGAACTGAGATAACCAGATGTGCGCATGTGGCACCGTCAAGGGCCAGTAAAGCAGGAGCAGCTCATGGATGCCCCTTGTATGCCACGCTATAGGGGATTTGAATTTTCTCTCTAGTGGCATTGAAGGATTTTAAATAGAAAAGATATTATGGTCTGAATTGCAGTGTAGAAAAGCTATTTTTAAAAGTGAGACAGAAAAGGGGAAGAGGGAGTGAGAAAAGAAGCTGGGAGATGAGGTAGGAGGCATTCGCAGTAAATCAAAGAAAAGCCACAAGGGCTTCAATGGGAATCCAAAATTCTTAGTAGAGGAGAGGTTAGTGAGGTAAGGAGCCATAGATAAAAGAAGCTCAGGATCATACTGAGCAAGCCTCTCCCCAGCTAGAGTGGATGCAAAGTCAGAAAGGGCTTATGCAGAAGAGGACAGGGTCTACTCAAGTCACGCACATTCCTCCTGAGCCCAGGAGTTCTAGCTTACAAGTTGAAGAGGAGACTGGGATGCAGCTGCACAGGTGTTGGTGTCCTGGTCTCCAGGGTGGGCCTGCCCCATGCATTTCCATCAGCTGAGTGATTCTTACAGGTCTCGGCTTACAAACCCAGAGAGCAGGGGAGACTGGCAGCCCCTGGTCCGTTAGCATATTATCCAGCATTCACGCCAAAGAAGTGTACAAGCAAATATGCAATCACCAACACACCTCCCTTTCTATTAAGAGTCTGACAAGATGTAGACTCCTGACTCAAGAAAAATGAGATTTCCTCTAAAGAGTATGTGAATAACATAAGAAATTCATCTCATCACCCACATTAAGGGCCCCAGGGCCTCAGAGTTTAGGCTGCATTTAAAAAGCTGGAGGAAGACGCTAAGGAGGGTAATTAAATTCCTGAGTCAGGAAGACAATGGTGATTATTTTTTGGATGACTAGAGGAACAAAAGGTTGTCGTTTTAGATAAACAAATGACAAAAAGAGCACATTTGAGATGCCAGATTTGTCGAGTAGAGCCCTAGGGCTTGGGGTTCTCTGAAAGGACAAACATCTTGGAATGTTTATATCTCAGGCTTCTGAATGTGAGTCAGACTGGCTTTGGAGTCTGGTACCCTCAGTCTTTAAACATTACTGCCCAACCTCACATTATGGGACTGGAAGAACCTCCAGGGCTCACTACATTCAGGGGCTTCAAACTGTGTTTAGTCAATTTCTAGATTAAAGAGAAAGAAACTGAACTCCTGACAATAACAATGGCTGCTAATATTCTATGAGAGTATATGTGTACCAAGCACTGTTTTTTTAACTGCTTCATGTTCATCACTTACTTCTCAAAACCATCCTAACAAGGTGGGTGCTATTATCATTAAACCTACTTTTGAGATGAGGAAACTGGATCTGGCTGACTTTAAACATCAAGCTCAGGGTCATGTAACCAGAAGCAGCAGACTTAGGACTGGAAGCCTGCAGTGGTTTGACTCAAGAGCCCACCGCTAACCACACTTAGCTTTCACCACTAAATGAAGTCATCATTTGGTAAAGTTTATTCTGCAGTCTTTGATTGTATATGGGAGCAAATATTCCCTTAAAGGGTGAAGAGAATATTCCAGAGATAAAAAGAATGAAAGGAATCGAACTCAGAACCACTGTCCTCATACTTATATAAAATATGAAATAAAATAGTCATGTCTGTAAAATGATCGATATTCTTAGTGAAACAGCCTACAGAATTGTGTGACTTTCTGTGAAAATCCATGTGTGTTCCAGGCTTCCTCCTCCAGACCAGACAGAATCAATACTCTCTGGATCGTTGACTGAATCAATATCAACTTAAATTGTTGAAGAGACTGTTCTAGTTTCCAAATTTGTTCCTCTAATTGCTTAATATATGTTTGATAACTGAATAAGTGAATGAGTCTATCTTTCCTTGTTTCTTCCTTAGTCTTACTATCTTCTTTCTATACTTACTGCCCATTTCCTCAAGGGAAACAGAGCTCATACACAGTCACGGCACTGGCCAAAATATAATGGCCTGATGTGAAATGCAAACTTGTCTGGTCTTCAGGCTTCTCCACTAATCCCAGCTCTTCACCTGAACCCTCCCTACCCCAAAACCAACACTTGAACTTGCCAGTTCTTTTCCTTGGAATTTTGGAATGTTCTCCCTTACTCTTGTTACTGATATGTAAATCTTCAGAACCAGAAGGGAACTTGGGGATCAAGTCCAACCTCCTGCCCAAAGCTGGAAAACTCTTCAGAATATCCCTGACCCACCATCAACAAAGCCCTGTTTTAAAAACGATCTTTCATTTACAGCTTAAAGTTATAAAAAAACTTACCTCTGTTAAGAAATCTTCCCTCGTTAATTAATAAATTCATTCATCCATTCACTCATCTTTGTTTATCAGACGTATTACGTGCCTGTTATATGCCAGGAAATGTACAAGGCTCCAGAGGAAATGAAGATGAATAAGCCTTAGTCCCTACTCACTGATCTTTGGAATCTAATAAACTGAGTCTGCTGAAGAACAGATATGTGAGCAATATTACCATGGTTCTGTAAGATACTCTACCAGTGTGTGTATCAATTGCAATGACGAGACAGAAAAGCAGATGATGATCCCTCTCAGAAATTCTATTCAGAAAGAAGACCACAGAAGCAGCACTATGAAAAGCTTAAAGATCAGTCTGGAATATTTAGAAATGAGGTGGGGATAGAGCCTGGGAATCTCAAGCTTACTACACATTGATAATTTATCCATATCACATGATTTCAGGATACTGAATAATGTGTACTCACCAGAAGGGTATTTCGTATATTGACTGTGGGTAGGTGAACTAATCCTTTCAGAAAGCAGTTTGGTAAAATAAATCAAGAATCATACAATGGCCATATGTCAGATATAGTAATTACACCTGTGGAAGTCTAATGTGAGGAAATAATACTACATGTGCAAAAGATTATATGCATAAAAATAGTATACATTAGATCATCAAAATAGGGGAAGAATTAGAAAATGAGCCTCTAATGCACATCATTGAAAGACAGGTAAATAAACTATGGTACATTTATGAGAGGGATTATTTACTATGCAGCAATTCATTGAATATTATATGACAACTTGGAATACTTATTCATAGAATGTTAAATGAAAAAAGAAAAGCAAATGTGTAGAATCATTTTATTTTTTAAATCATATATATAACAAAAAAAGGTTTATGAAATGGCACTAAAATTCTAACAAATTTGGACTTGTGTAAGGGAAGTCTGAGTGGGGAGATATTCCCTTCTTTTTTCTATTTTCAAACTTTCTGCTATATGATTGTTTCATTCCTTTATAACCTGTAAGTAGGGTGTGTGTGTATATGTGTGTATGTGTGTGTATGTGTGGGTGGGTATGTGTGTGTTTAATCTATAGTATAAATTTTACTCTCTATAATCTTGGTGTGAATTTCTTCCAGAAGTCACCACATCTAGTTCTTGTATTTTTCCTCTTCTCATTAATTTGTAAGTGCTCAAGTTTGAACAGAGTGGTTGTCTATTCAATGATACAATAGCTGACAAAGTGGAGCATATCTTCCTACAGCCCACCTTCCTAGGCTCTCAAGGCCATTAAGAGAAACAACAATACTTGACACTTAACACAACTTTTATATGTGCTAGACATTCTTCTAAGCACTTCACAGATATTAATTCACTAAAAAGAGCAATCCCATGAGGTAAATATTATTGTTATTATTATTTTTTTTTACCACTAAAACAAATTGAGACACATAAAGGTTAGCCACTTACCCAAAGCTGTCCAGCTAGTTGGTGACAGAGTCAGAATTTGAACCCAGGGACTATGGCTCAAGGGTTCAGCTTTTAATCACTCAAAAGAGGAAGCTTGAAATAGCCAGCTATCTGGACAAACAGGCATGCAAAACCTACACAGATTATTGGGTGGTAGGGGTAAGAGGCTAAAATTGGAGAGTGGAAGTTAAAAGACAGAGCTCAAGGATTTCTAATGTAAACCCTTTGCCAAATGGAAGCCTCAGTCTCTGGCAGCAATTTCTTTCTGAGAGGATGGCAAGCACAGAATGGCATCTGAAATACGAGTCATCATCTCTGTGTAAATATCTTATTGGAGAGGGATTAGAGGTAGCACTTAGCTAAAGGTGAAAAGCATAAGGAAGCTTTGTGTTTACATAAACTGGGTCTTGGTATTTTCTTTGCCTACTGTTCCTGAAGCAGACATAACTTACATTGTTACTTCTCCTATGAGTTTATTTAGAATACAAAGCTCAAGCTTTGCCTGGAATTTTAGCTCCTCAGGGATGGAATAGACCTTTTGTGGCCATCTAATCTAGACCCTGTCCATCTCTCTACCCTTAACATACATACACGATATTCTTACAAACAGAAGATAATAAATATCCATTAGAAATAATGAGTGAGGACCTGGTACACAGAGACGCTTTGGTGGCTGCCTATTAAAGTGACTGACTAAAGGAAGCAGGAGTCATTATGGAAATACAATGATAATAAGTACTGAGTGATTCTCAGCTGGATCTGATTAATGTTTCTCCAACACTCTAGACTGAGTAAACGTTTAGATAATACGTCTGACCTTTGGTTTTATGTTTTTAATTCATTAGTTCCGAATCTTGGAAAGAGGTTTCTCAAATATCTACCTCAATAAAAAATCAGGATTATTCACAAGTAGCTAAGAGTTTGAAGGTCTAAGATGGTATACTTCTCATAATGGAAAACTCATGGCTTCTGAATCACTTGTTAAACAATTGTGTTCTATCAGCCTGTACTACATGAGCTCCTGCTTTAAAGTGTTATTCGAGAATGACTAGAGGCTCTTTAACTAGAAATCTATCTCTCACCCTCTACACAAAGCATCCCCAACTTTTTAAAGAGAAAAGCTGACATTTTACCCAGCTCTACCGGATCAGAGTAGGGAACTCTCCTATATTCTGCATGTCAAAGGTGTATACACCCTTGTCCCAAGTGTCATAGGACGACTTTACTCTTCCTGAATGGAAACTCTATTCTTAAATGTCAGACTTCGCTATTTCACTTTCAGCTTTATCAATGATAGAAACCATGGGAAGGGACCTGGGAGACCAAATTTCTCATTTCATAGGTGAAAAGAGGAAACCCAAGGAGAAGAGGGCATCATCCTAATATCTACTTGGTGATAAGAGCTGCTCTTGGTTCTCATTCCAGGACCCTTTCTGCCTCACTCTCCTCAATTTTCATGTGACATTGAAAGTGACATCGTGTACCCATGAAGCCCAGGAAAGAGCAGAGGCTGCACCCGTTATTTCTCTAACCCCCTCCCTCACTCCTCTCCCAGACTCCTTGTCTAAATCTGCCCCCAGCAGAAGAAGAGCATGAGATCTTACTCATTTCCATGTACTCTGGAGTCAGCCCAGTGTATGGTTCTAAGCTGTAGTCTAGGTCCCACTGCTCTGGATGCTTTGAATGGGCTGAGTCAGTTTCTCCAGGTTCCGTCTCATCTTTCAGCTTCCGAAATAGTTTCTTTAGCTTCCTGAAAAAGAAATGGACCAGTCACCAAAAGCCTCTAGAGGATAGAGTTAGCTATGCAGATAGAAAGGAGAAACAAACTAAATTTTGACATTGAAGTTATCTCTGATCCAAGAACACACAGAAGGGTACTAAGAAGACCAACTTTCTCTTAAAGACAACCTAAGGAAGTCCTTTATCAGGATAATAAAAGGCACCCCCAACAAAAGATCAAGTTCCTTCAAATTTAAAGACACTGAATTCTTCTTGCTTTTTGATAAGCAGCCCTTTCTGCCAAATACTGAGACAGTCCTATTGTCTAATAGGTGATATATCCACCCTCTCCATGGGGAAGAGAGGTTGTCCAGAAAATGGAAAGATGCTCTCCTCCAAGCTCAAACATTTTCAGGTCTTAAAAACATAAACAGCATCATCTTTTCATTAAAGCCAAGCTAAAGAGTATCCAGCACTGCCATGGGTTGAAATCAATCCCCTCCTGCCCAATTCGTGTGTTGAAGCCCTAACACCTAATGTGACTATATTTGGAGACAGGGCTTTCAGGAGGTAATTAAACTTAAATGAGGTCATAAAGGTAGGGCCCTAAATCAATAGAATTGATAGCCTTAAAGAAATAAAAAGGCAGTGATCTCTTTCCCTCTCTTTCCATCATGTCAGGATATAGTAAGGAGGCCATCAGTCATTTGCAAGCCAGGATGAAGGCCCTTACTAGAAACCAAACGCTGCCAGTACGTGATCTTGGGCTTTTCCAGCCTCTAGAACTGTGAGAAAATAAATTTTAGTTGTTTAAGCCACCTAGTCTGTGGTATTTTATTATGGCAGTCCAAGTAGACTAAGTCAACCAAATGGTCTAGAATAATAATAAGACGACAATGGTCCAGCCTCTCGGGGTTGGTATGAGGATTAAGTGAAACAGTGTTTACACAATCCTCAGCACAATTTCTGGACACGGTAAGTATTCAATAGAGGATAGTTATTATTATTTTAATATTAAATGCTAAAATATACAGAGGGTATAGTCTTTTCATACTTCCCATTGGTACACAATATAGAGAATGAAATTAGGTGAAAGAGCAAAATGTCAATTCTGCTAATCATCCTAAGAGAGATTTTCTAGGAGATAGTCTGGAAGAGAAGTAAGAGCAGAACACTCAGAATCATAAACTTGACGAGTTTAAAGCGATTTTGAAGTCTATGCTCCATCTAAACGCAGGAAACTGCCTCCGCGCTCCACACTCCTCACACAAAGTCATCTAACCCCTGTGTATCTATCTATTTTAGACCATCACTCCTGTTAACTTTAGGCATCTCATTCTGTTGTTAGAAAGTGCTTCTGACAGTTAATGGAAATCTAATCCTTCAAAATAACATTGTGATCAATGTCTGTTGAATATCATTCGCCATCTATAAGATGTAGTACAGTGTAGTAGGTAAAGTCTGATCTTTGATGTCAGAATATAGTTGTTTAAAACCTAGTTTCACAACTCACCAACTATAGGTTCTTGGGCAAGTTATTAAAAATTCCATAAGCTTCAGTTTCTTATTGATGAGAATATATTAACTAACCCTTAGAGTCAGTGAAAGGAGATAATCTATGTAATATGCTTCACTTAGGGCTTGGTACATGCTAACAGTTCAATAAATATATCTATCATTGTCCTATCATCATCATAATCATTAAAGAAGGATTTAAAGAATGAGTTGAGATCCACAGAAGCAGCAGTAAAACATTTCATAATAAAAAAGTAAAAATTTTGATATAATAAGAAATTGAGAAAAACTCTAAAGATAAGGCCTGAAGATTCTGAAGCCAAATAGTGTGGACTGCCTGAAATCTTATCTATTGAGTCAGGACAGAAGGGAAGGATAAAGAAAAAAAAATAAAAGAGAGAGAGAGAAAAAGAAGAAAAAGAAGAGAAAAAAGGGGAGGAAGGGAGGGAAGGAAGAGGAGGTCTACAACCAGAACTCAAACTGAGACTTTTCCTCCAGATACCAGTAATCAGAAATCTCAGCCAAATCTTTAGTAAAGAATAATTAGTGGTTTTAATTAAACATGGAAAATTGAATGCATGCATATATCCCTATCTACTTCTGAAATCCTATTAAAATGACATTGAATTAATTAAAAAATGTATAAAGCCACAAGGTTAAAGAAAATAGTCATGAATACAGTAGTGAATGAGAGATATAATGAGTATCTTGGAAGATGAATAGTGGGTGAAGGAGTTAGTAAAGCTATGATGGTTGAACACCAAGTGCTGACAGTAAAAGATAGGAGATAAAAGCAAGTCAACTCATGCTTCAAAATCTCAGGAAGGCTCAGGAATTGCAGACACCAGGTATCACCAAAGGCCATAGGTAGCAACTGGTCAATGAACTGTTTAAGGAAGAGTAGACCCTAATGTGCCTTTCCGCTCATATTGCCCAGGTAACTACCACTTCCTAACACCGGCAGGAGCAGAATGTTTATTTTGAGGAGAAAATTACCCAGAAAAACTCTAGATCTGAAATAAACCAAAGAAAATGATAGAAAGTTAAAAATCAATAAACTCTCAGAAAAAAAGAGGTACAAAAGACAAATAAATAGACAACGGGAAAGAAAAGAAAATTAATCAATCTAGGAACTACAACGTTTAATCAGGAAAAGACAAAAAAACAGTGAGAACAAAAATACAAAAGAAATATGGGGATATGTCCCAGAGGTGAAGGACATACATTTTCTAATCTGAAGGAACTACTTAGCATAATGATGAAAAAAAAAGGATTTCCACCAAATCACATCACCATGAGATTTCAGAACTCTAAGAATGATGAAAAGCTTCCAGGTCCGGAGGGACAAATATAGATTCTCTAAAAATTATTTGGAACCAAAAAGATATTAGAATTCTCAACATCAGTCCCTGACACTAGAAAACTTTAAAAAAATGTATTATCATTGAAGAGGCAAATGATTTTAGCATAGGATTCTATACCCAGCCAAAGTATACATCAAGTGCAAAGGCAGATAAAGACATTTTTCGCACATGTGAGGTTTCAAAAAAATATATGTTCTTCTTTAAATCCATTCTAATGAAGTTCTCATAGGATGAATTTCACCAACCAAGGATATAAAGCAATAAAGATAACAAAATGTAATACGGCAAACATGGAATCTAGCAGAAAAAGGTGACACAGGATCAAACTTAGATTGATACCTGTAGAAAAGCCTTAGTGAACAGTTTTTGTCTGAACAGGAGAATAGAGGGTTCCTAGAGGATGGTCTCCAAGAAAAAATAAATGTGACCAATGAGACATCTGATGTATTTAATGAGGTTGTCTAGCTGGAAAAGTGGACACTTAAACAACTGTTACCTATCATGTGTAATAAGGATTATAAAGGAGAAGTTCAGGCAATTATAAGAACATAAAACAAAGAAACCTGGCCTAAGGCAGAGGATGTTTTCCCTGAGGAAGAGATGTGTAAATCAACTAAATGATGAAAGACAATAGAAGCAGCATGGGAAAGAGGGAGAGTGGTGTGATGGGTGAAGGTATGTTTTAGGCACAGGAAATTCTTTGTGCAACAGCCAGAGGCAAATGTGAGAATGGCTCATAGAAGGGACTGAAAGGAGTTCAAAATGCTAGGAACATAGAGCAGAAGAGAGAGAGAGTGACAAAAGATAAGACTTAAAAGATAGTGCAAGTTCATGACATCCATGGCCTTGTAAGGCATGATATGCAATGGTTCAAGTGAGAGATTACAGTAGCAGAGTCTGGGACAATTGCAATGGATGTAAAGAGAAGTAGATTAAGACATGCCTAGGAGGTAGGGTTAAAAAGCTGGTGGTAAATTATATGTGGAAAGAGGAGGAGAATGAGGAACAAGGGTCTTTAGGCATGTGTGTGGATGGTGGTACGGTTTGCTGAGATAGTGAACACTAGAGAAAAGGTAGTTTTGATGAGGAGGAAGTGTTGAGATTGAGGATTCCATGAGACAAACAAGTAGGGATGTCTAGTGAGCAATTTTATACATGAGTCTAGAGCTCTGAAAACAAGTCCGGGTTGGAGCTCAAGATCTGAGAGTCATCATGGAGAGAACAATTGAAACCCTACAATGAGCACCACATGTGGATGGAGCAGAGTGGAAAACATATCAACAGTTAAGGGATGGATGGAGGGAAAGAAAGCTTCAAAGGGCAAGGAAGGGGCACACAGGAACAGAAGACCAACTGTAAGACCATGTGGCAAAGAAGGTGAGGGCAGTAGAAGAGCTTCCAGAAGGACTCTGTGTTCAGCAGTACAGCGCACTGCAGGTAGGTCGAAAATGATAAGGGCAAAAAGTAACCCACAAACAATTCTTATGAACCCCTCCTTCCCAGAAGTTTCCCTACTGCACATCTCAGTGACCATTTTAAAAGATTAATGAGGAAAGTCCCTCAAGAGCAGGATTTAACAGGAATCCTGTAAGTTGTATAACATACAGATGGGCCTTTTGGAAAACTTCGGATTATGATTCCGACCGTATGATGCACTTGCTCGTTAAAATAACTCCTTTGATGTTACCCCCTTATCCTTTTCATCTGCAATTTTTCCGCCCCTTTTTAATGACAAGTCTGAGAAACTCTGTCGGGAAAGCTCAGAGCCTTTCCTCTGCTTGTGCCCCATGGGCTCACCATGGGGAGTGTCTGTCACACCTGGGGCCTCCTGCTGGCAGGAATCTGGGCCCCAGGCCGTCCTCCACTGACCCCAGATCCACAGCTGCCAGCCTCATTAAAGAAGGCAGAACCAAGCCCTAAATGGGCCAAAGAAGACAAACACATCAACCTTTGAGCTATGTAATCCTTTTCACGACACCTGACAAGGTTCACATTTGCTCCTTAAACTTCGAATTCATGGCCAGATTCCACTGTATTTGAGGAGAACGCTGACCTCCTTTGCCTGTGATGGCTTTAAAGAGAGACTGTTTTATGTCTTAAAATGTAATATTTACCACATTTACCAAAAAAAGTGAAAAGTTTATAAAATCTTACTGGCTGTGTCCGGGGTTATATTATAGCTATTTTGGGATATGGTCTTATACTTTCAGTAAGAATAGGGGCAGAGGACATTCTGCCCGTGGAAGTACTGATCTACCTGCTCTGTCTCCTCAGACTTTGTCCAGGAGAGTCTGGCACTTGAAAAAAAAGTAGCATTTACCCTTTCTCTCTCTCTCTCTCTCTCTCTCTCTCTCTCTCTCTCTCTCTCTCTCTCTCTCTCTCTCTCTCTCTCTCTCTCTCTCTCTCTCTCTGACACACACACACACAATCCATCTTTCTGAATGATACAATGCGCATTTCCAATTTTGCTTAAAGGAATACTGGAGCTAAGTTCGATATAAAATTATAGCAAGGCATTGGGATGTGGTGTGTCACGTTTTAGAGGCAAAACACAGTTTGGATACAAAGTCTATCTTACACAAACATGTATGGAGAAAGGAAAGGCGTGGTACATGTGAGGGGGTGGGGATGAGGGAAATTAGTGGACTGGGGTAATAAATAGCATAAGATCAGAGTCTGCCACGCTGTTCGCCATACCTGCAGTCATCTCAGAAGGCACTATTGATGAGCGTTATTCTGGGGCTCATAATGTTAAAACTACCCGGCTCCTATTTGAAAAGCATATACTACAACTGTCAGGTCCCAGGACCCTGGGTGGTGTGAGGGGAGAGTCCAAGGCCAGACCACGCAACCCAATTTTATCTGTTATCATGTCTCATTAGTCCCAGAGCTGCCTTTAAAATGCCTGGTGCCTCCAGTTTTACTGCCTCCTGGGAAGCACTTTGTTTATGCATCTCCAGGGCATCTGAACCAGGCCTAGCAAAGGTAAGCCATGCTGCTGCCTGGTTGAAGATGGCTGGACAGAGCTGGGCTTCTGCAGTGGACCAGTCTGGGCATCTGCCACATGTAGGGGCGGCAAAGGGAGAGTCTGAGAGAGCTGGTGAAGCTCACCCAAGGTTCTGAAGGGTGGCTGTGCAGTATTCTTAGATGTGTTTGGTATCTGTGCCAGGCTCTTGGAGACCTATGAGATTAAGAGGTGATAATATTGCTGTAAACCAATGTTTCCCATGCAAAGGATACATTCCACTACCAGTTCACGTGACATCTTTAGAAGGTCTCTACACTTGGCCTTACATCTCATTAGAGCACCTAAACTTATTTCCTTTCCTGTTCTCTTTCGTTCCCTCTAACTGCAGTCAGGGACAAAACCAGATATGCAGCTCATAGGTCTTTACCACTTCCCCAATGCTTGTGTGCCTTCCTTGAAACAATGGGAATGCAGATCTTAGGCTAATGTCATTGTTAATAACATTCTGTTTTCACTGCATTTCTCTCTACCGTTATTTGCCACTCATGGTAACTGATAGTGTTAGTTTTCCATTCTCAGGAATGTTATGGATTTAAATAAAAAATGAATTCGTTAAGAGGAAATTAATATGTAAGTAGCTATTCAGGTAGATATGAGGAAAAGATTTTAAAGGTGGCTCAGAAATGACTGAAGATTAGGAAACAATGTTCTAATTCAAGAAACCTGCTAGACTGTAAGATCCTCAAAGTCATCATCATTGCATTTGTGGTACTTCCTGCAAGACAGATACAAACACACATGCGCACACATACACACACACATCAGGAATCTAATGAGAATGTTGTTTCCTCAAGGGGAGAGATAAATGATGGCTGACTGCTTGACCTAATAAAGTTCGATTAGATAGTCTTTAACATTTTAAGGTTTTCTTTGGAAGAATGTTAGAAAATTGCTCTCACAAGTAGATGATAAACACTATCGATAGTCAATCTTATATCTGTATAATCTTATATTTTGTACCCCAAATATTCTTATCTAGCATGATCACCTACCTAAATCCTCAGACTTATTTGCTTCTTTTTAAAAAAATCAAGTCTGGCCTCTGAGGTTACTCTTTGCCTTGGAAAAGAACTTTGAGGCAGGCTCTGAATGTACATGCGAGCTACACTGTGAACCAAAAGCAACCCGGCCAGGGACAGACAAGGAAGACTGTATTCCTCAGTTGCTCTTTTTAGTCTCGCTCCCTGGACTTGTAACACTTACAAAGCATCATTACAAACATATAAGCCAATAACACTCAGGAACACCTGGAACCCCCAAGAATGGTTCTTCCTTTCTCAGATAGTCATTATTTTCTATTTTCTAGATAGCGGAGCATACAACCAAGCTGTATTTTCACGCAACCACGTTGGATGCAAATCTTTCTAAATCTTTCCCAAGGTCACAGAGTGAGTACATTGTAAGGCCTGGATTTAAACCCAGGTCTGTTAGACCATCCGATCTCTGACCACAGCAATGTGCTACCGCCACCCAAGAACTAAAGACCACCGGGTCTAGTTTTTTATAATTTACACTAATCCTTCCTCATTATCAAGCTCAAGTGTCATTTCTCTTTGGACTATGAAAGACTCCTTTTTATTCTCTTGCTTATTTCATGTTTCTCAACAGTCATGCGTAAGGATGTTGCCAGGTGCCTGAACACTAGATTGGATGGACCTACTTTATTGAGAGTGGGTTCTGAGTAGAGAGTAGAAGATCCAATAATCATAATCATAATGATTTCATGTGACCAGACTCAAAATACATAGAGTTGTAAAGAAGTTTGAAGATAAAAGACCTAGGGTTTGATGGGAAAATTTTTGTTCTACATCCCTGAATTTAACTCTGTGATTATGTGGCATATGTCTTTTAGCAGACTAGAAACTGAAATGAGGAAAAATATTTGAAACAGAAATGACTTGTATTTGGAATCAGCAGTGACTAGTTTCACTGATGAGAGAAGAAGTTCACAGAATGTTAGAGCTGAAATGAGAGCGCCTCAGAGATCATTTTCATCAAGAGATGAGGACAGCGAGACTTACAGAAGTGACTTGCCCACAGCTTTATGAGTTACTATGCAATTGCCATCAATTAACTGTGTCATATTAAACACATCAAGCATAAACAAGAAAATTTAGCCTTCGAGGCAAACAGCCGTGTGTTAGTTTCATCTGTTATGGAGCTGATGGAGTTGATGGGTAGGGAACATGCCAACACACTGTCCAAACATATGCCTGAGTTCTTGCCTCTCATAAAGGCTTCTGGGTCCATAGTGAAAGAACTAAGTGGTAGAGCAGATGTCCAGGAATGAAAAAACGGGCATCTCATGCCCATAGGCTGTATACAATCCCATCCAAAAGCAGAACAATATACCAGAAGGGCGGTATCTTCCCCAGATGCTGTGAAGGGGAACGCAGACTTTCTTTTGTAGCAGTGGTGAAGGGGCTGGTCTTGTAACTTCAAAGGGGCTAGATGTGGTGTTGGTAAATCTTTTTTTGGTCTGTATATTTTCTAGCTGTCTATAATAACTGTGTTCTCTCTGAAATGGTAAACTCGAGAACAACAACCCTGTGTTTCGCCAGCTTTGCTTGATGAATATCGCTAAGTATCTTTCAGTCAGAAAGATGAAAACAGAGCACAGTTTCAGAGGGTTCAGTTTCTAAAGACTGATGATTTCCCAACTGATGACTAGACACCGGCTTAAGCAGGGAGGTGGAACAAGATGCCCAGACACCAATCCTCCTCCAAGAAAAGCACATACCCGCGGGCTACCTGAGGTTGTCCCATTGTGGGAGCAGAAAATCATCCTAAGAATTCAGCCTAATTAATGGTGGATGATGGTGAGATCTGTTCTGAGGACTGGGATGCAAAGTTTTACGAGGGAATGTTGAGGATTCTCATGCCTTGAAGTAGAGCTCTCATTGGAAAAAGAGTTTTCTTTCCAGGTAAACTAAATTTTCTCCATTATAACTTTAGCTCTGTAAGTGGGTTTCTGAGGAAAACCAAACAATAGCTTTCTCTGGGGACCTTTCAGACAGTTACAGCCCCACATCAAAGCAGGCAAGTCTGGGGTAGTTTCCTATAGAGAAAGGAATTTGATTATATATCCTCTAATGGTTCCATTCAACTCAAAGAACCTAGGATCCAGTGACCTTTCAATTGGTTTAGAGAGATTCCGGGCTCTTGTCCTTGCCATGACCCTGACAAGACTTTGATCAGGGAGTGGCCATCTCTATGAGCCTTACTTTCTCCATCTGTAGCACCGCCTAGGCCAGAAAGTGTTTTTGATGAGCCTGAGTCAGTCTGCTGTTTGTTTAGAAAAGATATCCACACCCAAGAGAAATTGTTTCTTTAAAAAAAAATAATGGCAGACTGTCTCATTACATACGATGGCAACAATCTTCTTTCCAGGGACAGACACAGCCTGGAAGAAACCCCTCTGCTTAGGATACCTTGACTCCTCCAAAATCCTTTACCTTTACTTACTCTGAATTCCAACAGAGTCTGCATCACAGAGAGAGCACCCAGTCACGTGCCTTCTATTTTGTCTCCCAAACTTAAAGTCTGAGCTCTGAGAAGAAAAGGGCCAATTTATTTATTTGTTTGTTTGTTTATTTATTTATTTAATTGCATGCAAATCTTGTACATAGGTTGAAAGGAAAAAAAAAAAAAAACGGACAGGCTGTTGTTATAGACTGAATGTTTTGTATCCCCTCCAAACTTATACATGAAGTTTTAACTTCCAATGTGATGGTAGTAGGAGGTGGGGCCTCTGGGAAGTGATTAGGTTTCGATGAGGTCAGGAGGACAGAGCCCCCTGATGGGATTGGTGCCCTTATAAGTAGAGGAAGAGACATCAGAGCTCTCGCTCTCTCCATATGCACACAAAGAAGAGGTCACGTGAGCATACAGTGAGATGGCTGCCATCTGCAAGCCAGGGAGAACCCTCATCAAGAACCAAATCTGCTGGCACCTTGGTTTTAGACTGTACAGCCTCTAGAACTGTAAGAAATAAATGTGTGTTGTTTAAGCCATCCACTCTGTATTATTTTGTTATAGCAGCCTGAGCTGATGAAGACATCTGGTTAAGTTCAGATTGCAGTTTTTGTGGGTATGGCTCTTTGGTATACAAGTCTCATCTTTTAAAATCTGAGTCATATGAGCCAGTGGTATTCCCTGCAAGCCTTTCTACAGTGTGGACAGTGTTATTTCTGGCTCTCTGACCCTTAAAGAATATTCTGTTAGCCACTTATTATTCTTAAATTCTTTTGCTTCTTGAATTAGTCAGAGTGGATCCCCATGTCCACAGCTAAGAACCCTAGCCAATAACATGAAAAAATACAGTTGGAAAGAAAGTTGGAAAGAAATACAGTTGGGATTAAACAAGTTTCTTTACAGGATCTCTATGAACCATTAATATAATGTGTATAGTCCATCTCCAAGAGGAAGATAGAGAGTGTGGCAGTATCTTTACCTACCCTATAGAGACTGATTATTGCATCCCAGAACAGTTAATCCTGCAAGGGGTTTGTAAAGAACTCCAGGCCTGGTACAAACTGTCCATCCTGTTTTCTTAAACTGGCCCAGCCTATAAGTGCTACCCTTGGCCATCTCTGTCATTCCCTGGCTCTCTGATGCTGGGCTGCCTGAAAATGTCCCCTGAAACAGATTCTTCTTTAACACTATAAAGCAACAGAAATAAAGGCAGAATAAGCAACACTTTCTTTGATCTGAAGGTAGATTTTCACTTGCTGTATCTTCTTTTCTTTGGGTCTAGTGCCTGTGAGTAAGTATATATTTTCATCACTATCTCAATGCAAAACCTAATTGAAAGTCATTCTTCTATGAAATTTCTCTCTCTTCACCTGGGAGGAGAGAGAGAATCCATGTGAAAATCCATTCTGTGTTTCCCCAGCAATGCATCCTTCCCCCTCCTAAGATCATATATTCCAGTTTTTTAGAGATCTTTCTTTTTCTTTTTCTTTTTCTTTTTTTACCACCTACAGCACCTTGTCTTCCTAGGTGGTCTCCCATCCAAGTACTAACCAGGCCCGACCCTGCTTAGCTTTCGAGATCAGACGAGATCTGGCACATTCAGGGTAACATGGCCATAGACTAGAGATCTTTCTAAATGGCTGTATTATGTTTCAAGCTTTCATATTCATGTATCCACCATATTGAAAGTCTCTTTTACTTATTCACTGGGAGAACAGATAGCATTAAAAATATTAGGCACCTTGAGGTCAGAGATACCTGATTTCATAGCCCTGTCGCTAACTGGTTATGTGTACTTAATGAAGTGCAGAATCTTTCTGAGGCTCAAGCATCTCGAATCGGATTGGCAAACAAGGCTTGTGGGAAGAGCCCTGGCTTTTGGGGAAAGTTATTGGCATATAGACAGAGCAGTAAATAGCCAAGCTATCTGAGAAGAGGAGAGGCCATGGAAATCCTGCTGAAAGACTGGCCCTGCTGAGCTAAGCTCTGACAGCAAGCAGAGAGATGAGAAGAGTTCATTACATACGGGACTCCGATCTCAAAGATGTTGTTCTGAATCAACTGCTTCCCCAACATGATGATGCTGAGCTGAATGCAGAGCTCCATGAGGCAGCCCCCAGGAGCACACTGCAGAGAGGAAAAGACAAAGGAAGGAGCAGTTAGACCAAGTGAGCTTAGAGAACCAACGGTGTGAATCCAGTCATGCTCAAGGATAAGGATGGGGCTGGGAGTGGCAGGTGCACCTACGCACCACTAGCCAGGCGGGAAATACCAGCGGCTGTTACTTGCCTCTTCCATGCGGTAACCATCGAACACATAAACATAGCTTCCAGGTCTTCCCACAAACCTGAAATCAAGAAGTATAGGAAGAGTTAGGGAAAGAGAGAAAGTCAGGGATGCTTGAGAGTATGCCTTCAGAGGAATAACCACTGCCCAGCGTCCCTCTTGAAAGTGCTGGCCAAGGCAGGTGCTAAATCACCCTATTATCAGCTAATAATCACCTATAACACCTAGGGTTCACCTCCATAAGATAAGGGTAAGACTGGGTCTAGTGTGGGGCTGGGAAAGTCACAGGGCACATGTGCATGTATGCGTGTGTGCGTGTGATAACTTCTGAGCCTAAACACAATGAAATTTGAATTCTCTCGAAGTGTACTGTATGTGCATCTTCGTCCCTCAACTAGTTTCAAGAATTGATTTCTGGTTGCAGCTCCTTGGTGAGCTTTTCTGATTTCCCAGGAAACAAAGGGTGAGACAGACGAAAAAGTTCTAAGTGGAAACTCCTGAGATCAGAAAAGAAAAATTTAGATTTCTTACTGAAAATATTCAAAAGAATGGAAGCAGCCTGCCTCATTCCTCTTTAAAGCAGTAATGATTTTACTGGGGGATAAGAAGAAGGCAGGTGAGAGAAGCAGAGAGGTCAAAGTCAATCATGGAACCAGACAGGTAATCAGAGGAATCTCACTTATTTGAAATGTCATGCCTGTGTCCACCTGTTAAAATCATACTCATCTATATAGGGCTGAGTTTAGACCTTTCCTTCCTGTGAGGTCTTCTTGTCTTTGATCATCAAATGTTCCCCTCACACTTTCTTTACATCTTTTATTACATCACTTTTTGGAGATAACAGGGTGCTTATTGCCAAGACTATCTCTTTCTCTACACCATAAGTTTATCTAAAAGTTAGGACCCTATTTATTTTTTGCCTAGAATATCATATGTGTGCCATTTGTTATTGATAATAAATCTAGATAGAAAACACCAATGAAGTATCTACTCATCAATACGAATAGTTTCTCTGCTACTATATATAATTTCATGAGAGTCAAGGGCAGAAATTCTGGGAAAAGGTTGTGGTTTTTGGCAACGAATACGTTTATAAGAAATTATCAAATGTGGATGATGACAGCTCTTGCCATCGATGTCTGCTTGATGAGCATTTAGTTCTAAGGAAGCTTTCCTGACATAGTTGATGCGTACTGGGAAATTTCCTTGAAGGTAGCCAACTGATCTAACCACAAAATATATTTATCAGAAGCGATTTTACATCCAGACCTATTGTATAATGAAGAATTTGACTGGCCTTTGTTGCTTGTTCCTGGGAAGAGCCTCTAAATCCTTAGAACTTCCCAATAAGAGTGTCTTTGTTATTCTTTGTAGGCTCTTGGAACTATACCTAAGCTTATGCTAATGAGATCACTCAAGATGAAGAAGACCAGTCCAGAAAGATCAACCATGTGATTAGAGGGTTGGGCCTTTGCACCATGTAATAGCACCCTGCCCTCAGGGAATGAGGGGAGGACTGAAGATTAAGTTCAATCATGTGGCCAATGATTTGATCAATCATGCCTACGTAATGAAGCCCCAATAAAAACTCTCAACACTGAAGCGTGGATGAGCTTCACGGTTGGTGGTATACATCAGTGTGCCAGGAAGCTGACATGTCCTGTGGACCTGAAAGTTCCTGTTTAAGACCCTCCTAGACCTTGTCCTATGTGCCTCTCTCATTTGCTGGCTTGGATTTGTATCCCTTCGCTATAATAAAACTATAATTTTAAGTACAGAACGTTCTTGAGTTCTGTAATTTGTTCTAGTGAATTATTGAACTTGAGGGGTTACTGGTTATAGAGGTTATGGTCTAAATCATGAGTGGCCTGAGAACCCCAGAGCTTTGGAAGTGAGGGCAGTGTTACAGAAGACTGTGCTCTTAAGCTGTGAAGTCTGCACTAAGTCTGGGTAGTTAGCTTCAGAATTACATTGCAAAATCTAAGAGCCACTGGCTAGACATGAAATTCCCTCCTGCCTCATCCTCAAAGTTGGGAGACACAAATTCTTTTAAGCCTTTCAGGGCCCAGAGCCAAATCCCTGTAGAGTTTCCCTACTTATCAGAATCTGGAGATGCTAACACAAAATGATTTAGTGTTAAAACCACTGCTTCATGAACAGCCAGGTGGAGGTGGAGATGGGGAATAGGGCTGAGGATGTGAACTGACAATAGGGACCGGCTGACTCTAGTGGACGACCCAGACTTCGTGACCAATTTTCCCTCCATATATGGCACTAAAATACTCACCTCCCCTTGAAAAAGGCCACATAGAAGATGGGAGAGTAGGCATTGACAAACTTTAGCAAGAAAGCTTTGAGTATCAGGCGTTCTTCAAAAGTCTGTTCTGTTTTGGGGACCTCTGAAAGAGAAGAGCAAAGCTGGTAAGACCGAGAGACAGATTTCTCACCTCTCCAGAGTTATGACCCTGTCACGTGAGTGATTGTCTCTCAGCTTACTCCTGCAGAGGAAGACCAAGAGACCCAGCTCTCTGGCACATTAGAATAGAATTCGTCTGGGAGGTCCCAAATGGTTTGCCAGGTAACATGAGGCTACAGAAGGTCCAGAGTACATTAGATCATCACCTTCTTCCTACACTTCCCTCCTTTCATCCATTCAAGCAATGGTTTCACATGTGCTCCTCAAAGAGAGGTCTGAGCAAACTGAATTTCCTCCCAACAACTTTGCTTCATCAAGGGAATTCAGCTCTTACCTATATAATTGCCACTTCCATCATATTTTACTTGAACGAAAGTCCTTGATGAAAAAGGCTTGTTAAGCACTGAACTAGAGTCAGGAGGCAGCGAAGACGCATCTCGGGCACAATGGCATTGCTTCTCTTTCTCTCTCCACTTTTAGCAGGAGAGAGTATGTCCTCTGGGCATGTTGAGACATCTTTCATTCACTCACTCAAATGATGAAGGATCAACAAGTAAGTAAAAGAAACACAACATGAACCTAACGTCTCAAACTTAGGGGTCCCAGTGTGTTCTACCAGGTCCAAGCATTGGAGTCAGATGATGTTCCCCAAAGGACGCTGAGAAATGCAGATAGAAATCTCACTGATGCCTTGAGAAGACTCAATACCCAGGAGATGCTCCAGTGAGCACTGTGCAGAGTGCTTACTGGGGTCCCCACAGACCATGACAAAGAGCTTGGCGATGGAAAGAGGTTACAGGGCCACACTCCAGGGACATAAGGGAAGCACTAACCCTGTATAACATGCACTAATAAGTACAGCCTGAAAGTGTGCTGAGCACAAGGCCCAAGAGCCAGGGCCATGCCGCCCAGTGAGTTCTGTGTCCAGATGAGACCGGTGTGAGGACGTGCCTGACATGTCTGCCCACCTGACTCACAGACAGCTTTTGCAGGAATCATTAGCAAAGTGGACATGGGATCCTGTTCTAGGCCCTGGAATGCCATTCACTGATCCATCTCCTCATGTACATATCCTTCACATCTTTTAACAACCAGATCAAATGTTACACACAATCTCCTTCCTGAAGTTCTCCCAGGTGCCATTGGCTGGTAGTAACCTCTCTCTGTTTTCTTCCCTAGTATTTTATATTTTTCTATATTAATCACTTACATCCATGCCCTTTAAAAATCACAGTAATAGTATCTTTCATTTGTTGTCTGTGTCTTCTTTTGGGTTACCCTCTAAGTCAAAGATTTGGAAGTGGTTTATTTGGGAGCTGCTCCCAGGAAGCTTGGTGAGGGAGTAGTAGGGGGTAAGACAGACAAGGGAGGGAAGACAACATGGATAGGTTCATGAAAAGGTTAATGCCACAGGCCACTTGGACTCAGTCCCACTGGGGACCTTCTAAGAGACTGTGAAACACATCTCAGAATCATTACACTGAGGAGTGAGCAAGCAGGAGTCCATCACTGGTTGAAGGTCACTGCTGGCCTTGACTCTCTGGCACTTAAGCTTGTCCTGTGCACAGGCTGAGCATGCACCCCACAGATAGGATGCCCACAGGCAGAGAGCCGCAGCGACCTCCGGGGTGGCTGAAGAGATGTGCGTGTTGCACAAGTGTGTCTGCTACAGGCTGCTGCTCTGCAGTTAGGGTGTCACATGTGGGTGCATGAGTCTGTGACTTCATTTCATCCTCACCTACCTATGTGAGGGAGGTATTACATCTCACTTTTTTGAATGAATGGAACTGAGACCCAGAAAGGTTAGAGCCTTCCTCAAGATCACGTGGCCAGTGACAGAGTTAAGATGTGACCTAGATCTGCCCAGCTCCAAAGACAGTTTTTACTACACTACACTTCAAAATTAGGATCTTTGATTAAATAATGTTTACATTGCATATTCCCTTTCACCTCCTGACCCTCCATCCCCAGGGTAACATAACACACCTAAGAAATATTTGTCACTGTTCAGCTCACATTTATTGAGGACCAGCTATGTGCCAGGCACCATGCCAGGATGAATGAAGACCTCACCACTTCTTTTAAGGAGCTGCATTTGGCAAGATCTCTGTGAAAGCCTTTTGCAAACTGCCAAGTCTCCTCCAGATTCTCTGTGAGCGATGAGGTATCATCTCCCGTCTAATCATGGCAGGGGAGGGTCTTAGGGAGCAGAATGCTGCATATCTATGATCCGCTTTCCCACTCCTCATTCATTTGCAACCCTAGAACACAGTCCTGTGTATCAGATGATGCTCAACATCCAATCATGAGCAGAGCATTGCCAAGGAGACTGTCACTGGCAGACCTGAACCCTGAGGACCCATGGAAAATGGGAAAGCTTAGAGACCTCATAGCATTACTATCACAAGTGTGATTCTGCCTTGATTCTCCCTAAGGCTGATAGAGTCCGGGGAAATGAGAGTTACTCACTTGTCCTAGTCTCCATAAGCCCCGAGAAACATGCTATCACTCCTATAAACTCAGCAACACTGAAAACTGGTTCACTCCCCAAGCTTCCCTTCACCTTGATGACTACTTTAGTTCACTGATGTTGGCAAACAGTCCTAGAGGCCCTGCAGGCCATGCTGAGCCTGACAGAGCACCCTGTTACCCTGTTTGTGGCTCAGCTGGTGTGGAGGGGAGAGATTATTTGCTTGTTTTGTTTGCTTACAGAGATGGCTCTAGGTGCAGACTTTAGCATCAGACATATTTGAGTTTAAATGCAGAAGATAATTAGAGGTGTGAAGTTATATAAAAGAGAAAATGGCACCTGCCTTATAGGGTTGCCCTGAGGACATGCTGGGAATGCTTATAAGGCACTCAGCCTAATGCCTGGCATGTGGTTGACCTCAGTAAATGACAGCTCCTACTGTCACCATCATTGTCACCATCATCGTCATCCAGGTCCAGCTGCCCTGCTTTTGACAGCACGGTTAGGCTGTTCATGGCCAGATGTTAATACACATGTCTAATCTCTTGAGATTCTGGGCATCAGTTCCATGTTAATTTTCTACCAGTCAATGGTGAGCATGGCTGATAAGTAACTCTGCGGGCACACAGCTGGGAGAGTTGAATCAGCACAGCTCCTGTCCCCACCCCTACGACCCCCCCGCCCCCCAACCAAACTTCCTGAGGTCCTCCAGGCAAGTGTAGAAATATCGTTGCCTGCCAGGGAATCTGGAGACATTGCTGTAATTCTATAGGAGAGGAAGCTGGACAAGTCTATCACGACAGCCGTCAGCTGGCAGAGAGCTTTGTGGTTCTCTCCTTCCTGCCACGTCTGGATGGACACACATACAGCCCAATGAGATATAAGTCCTGGCCAACCCGCAACTGCCTCTCTCAATAAGAATTTGGATGAGGATTTGTCCTTACCATTGACAGTTAACATTGCCGCTTCTGTTACTTCCTCAGTTTATGTCTGTTAGGAAAGCTCCTCAGATCTCTAACCTCTCAGGCCTTTGCCCTCCTTGCTACGAATCCTGCCAGACAGAGGTCAGTATCTCCCTGCTGACTGACGGGTATCAGATCCTCCCCTGCCTTAAGACACACACCCACATCTTCAGCCAGATTCTTATTCTCCCCGACTAAAGGAAACAATGCTGAGGCCCAGGTGGAATGCCTGCCGTCAACATCTAAGGTCACTTTTAGTTTTAAAATCTCATAACTCTGAACTCCCATGTGGCTGTTAACCCGATCACTTTCCCCACTCCATCCCGCTCTGCCCTTACCATGGACAGTTTGAATGGCTTTTTCACAATGAATATAGTCATAGCTGTCACCAGATATACTCTACTATGCACATTTATTGAATGAATGAATGAATGAATGAATGAATGAATGAAAGGAAAAAACATTATTTAGAGCAGTAGAAATTTTTTGTTATTTCCTAAAAATTCCCTGTCACATTCCAAGGAGGGCAAATCCTGAGGAAAGAATTTTGCTTGCTGAGCAGGATAATGCTCATTAAGATACAAAAGAGGGGCAGCCAAAAGAGAGTTACACTTCCCTACATGAGACACCAGGTGAGTGTGCTGGAAGTAGATGCAGGTCTCAGAAAAGCCGAGAGCCAGTGCGATGAGAGGGAGAAGGGCGGAGAGGGAGATGAGGGTGCTGATGCTAAAGAAGAAATTTAAGTGACAGGCTGGAGAGAGGGTTGCGAAGAGACCCAGCGGAAATTTTCATTAACTTCCATTGTCGGATTGGTAGTACAACGACCTCATTTGCCTCTCCATGGCATCTTCAGCAAAGATTCTTTAAAACCTGCTTTCCTTAACAGTGCTTGAAGAATTCTGCATTTGTTCTTGGGGGAGGGATGTGCCCAAGGATGAACAGAGACTGTCCATGACCCCTGCTCTATCTGGGTTAAAGATGGAAAGATTGGAGGAGGGGAGAGAGGGAAAGGGAGAAGGAGAAGGAGGGGGGGAGGGAGGGAGAGAGGGCGAGGGAGAGAGAGGAGGGAGGGAGGGAAGGGTGAGGGAGGAGGAGGAGGGAGAGGGGAAAGGGGGTGCAAAGGAGAGAGGGAGAGAAGGAGGAAAAACTTTTTAGTAGGAATTTAAGCCTCTGCCCAGTGTGCCTGAGGCAGCAAATTCATCTCATGTCACATGTCATCTCCCACTTTTAAATACTTTGTAGATAAGAAAATTAAAACTGATGTCACCCCGAAATAAGTAATTAGGTCTGAGGAGCTAAAAATTTAGAAAACTTATAAATATAGCTAGAAGGGGATTAAGGATGAGGTATGGAGAGGCACATGTCTTTGATTTTCATTTTATAATCCCCTTTGAACTATCTGTACTCAGATCTCCCAGTCCCTACAGGAATTTCCTCCAAGGTCTCTGGAAAGACAATCCGGAGTTCTTTCAGAGCTCTTTGCTCCAACTGGAAATGAATGGCTCCCTTCCTCCGTGCTGATAAATCACGGGCCTAGTTATTTTTTATGAGTTTTATTTTTAAAAACAGCCTTTTCCTATGCTATTAGGGCCATGAGCCACCATAAATAATGGGCATTTCCAATAAATAATCCAAATCTTCTTGATAGACCACTAAATCAGCTGGGTGCTCCCACCTCAGAGCTCTGTGGCCATGTCGTGGGCTTTGCTGAGCCTTCTGGGAAAAGAGGCCCTCAGGGAACACCTCACAGGAAGGGAGTGAACTAGGGGAGGTGGGAGCATCAAAGCCTTGGAGTTCCACAGGGGGCTCTCCTGCCTATGATAGAGATTATGTGACTGAAGAAATAGAACAAATTTTCGCAGAGTCCACTTGGGATGATGTCTTCTGGACAGGTAGGGCAATCTGCACTCAGGCTACTGAGCGGGACCCCCTCACAAGGTACAAACCCCTGAAGAGGTCTCTACCTGAGCCCCATGAGAAAATGGCCTAGCCTTCTTGTGCTTCGTAAGCCTTTAGATTTCAATTGCTACAGGGATGTAAAGGAGGAAAGTCAACATGAAGAGAGTACGAGTAGGCAGAAGGCAACCCTTCTCCATCCTTTCTATGCTCCTGAAATCCCAGGGCCCCCAGAAAGCCACCCCAGGTTGATTAGAGGCCATCTGAAGGTTTCCCATGCTCCCAGCATGGGAACAGAAATAGGTTTCCAACAGAAGGCAGACTCAATCTAGGACCAGGAAGGACAATGAGATAGAATTCCCATGCAGAGCCATTACCCACCCCTTCTCTTGTACGTGGTAAACCTCTGGAGCATTGCGTCATGAAAAAAAATACTACAAATGGCCCAGCTGTACATTGCCTTGGAAAATAATTAATATGAAAGCCCGAGTCAATCCCAGGG
>NW_011888897.1:2855956-2866988 GCF_000151845.1 Pteropus vampyrus | reverse complement strand
GGTGTCACTGAGGGTCACCTCCCTCAGAGAGAGGTGAAATGAGGTCTCACGAGATCGGTGATTTGAAAGTTTAAGAAGACAAGCTGTATGCTCCCAAGGTAGATTTTCAGGTAGAGAAAGGACTCCTTGTTTCTGGATCTACGTGATGGATGACATCCTGGAGATGTGCCCTGAAAGCAGGGGACCCTCAACTGCTTACTCTAAAGGAAAGGATTATCCTTCCTTAAAGAGCCTGTTGGCCTGTGTGGGACTTGCCATATGGAGGGACCATCTCAGCAGTGGCCCAGCCTCTTCAGTCAGATGGGACAGCATCCACTAGCAATGCTGTGTAGCAATGAGACCTAAAGGAAGGAAGGGTTGGCCATACTCCAGGCGTTTCTCTTTTTAAGTGTGCATGTTGGGTTAACCATCTCTGTTTGTCAGGATCCCAACAGGAAACAGAATTTACCTCAGCTGGTTCAAAAAAGTGATTCTAACGGAGGCACCTCTCATAACAGTGAAGGGACAAGAAGAAATGTGTTACTGGAACCTAAGAAGAACCACCATGGAGGACTCATCCTGCAGAAGCTATAATCATGAAAGGATGCAGTTTTGCCAGAGATGAGGGAGAAGAGGGAAGAAATAAGCTCCAATCTACTCTCCTTCTGCCCTCTGAGCTCCTTCTATTGCTTCCTGTTGGCCGAACCAGTAGTCAGAGTGGGGAGGAGCCAGGGTGACACAATCTGCTGGGCCTCAGGGGCACAGAACATGAAAGAGAAAGGTGGAGAAGGGTCTGGAGAGGGGACACGGCAGAGAACGACCACCATCACTCCTCTCCCTTCTCATGGTTTCAGTCTCTGGATTCTTAGAAAAGTCAAAGAAAAGGAGAGGAACACATTGGACTTCTTGCTAGCAGGAGAGATGAGTGCGTCAGTGATTAACTGGAAAAATGAAAGAGAGATGTTCCTACTTACAGCCCGAGTTTGGGAAGGAATTCTTGCCAGTTACATTAAGCAGCAGTGTTACCAGTTATATATAAGCAGCAGCGTTACTAATAATAGCTTCATATAACTGGAATGAATTGTTCCACAGACTTGGGCTAAAACCATGATCACAGTCGTTTTTATGAGTAGTAGCAGCCTCCTACCATCCTCTCTCCTTCTCAGACATTTACAATGCTTTAAGCCAACCTCACTGAGGGGGACCCTCAGTCAATGGTAGAATCCGCTCTCACCACACCCTTCCCCTGGTCTCACAGATGCGGCAGGCAGGAGGATCTTCCTCCCCAGGTGCCCAAGGCCACCCAGGGAGGCAGGAGCTGGTGGCAGAGCGGCTACAAGCCAGCAGACCTGACTCAGGCCAGATTTCAAATTACCAGCACTACGGTCTCCCCCCATCCCCCAAAGAAGACATAGGTCCCAGGCCGACCACACTCGCCCACACACCCACATGCACCCTTGCTCTGGAAGTACGTCCCTCCCTGTGTAGGCTCAGGCTGCAGTGTCGCTGACTCTCTGGGCCCAGAACTCTGAGCCAATAAACCCAGCACTTGACCCTGAACTCTAAAAACCCATGTTGTCCACACTTGATGGAAAATTAGATCCATCAATCTATACCTCAAATATTCTTCTTGAAAGAATTTTTCATGTCCCTGCAGCCTTCGGTACCGAGTTTTCCCCTCCTTTTTCCTTCCTTTCCTCTCTTCTCTCCTTAATAGGAATATATTGCCTTTTGTTGAAGAGATGCTAAAACTGGGCGAAAAATTTTAGACTCAGTACTTTCTGGTGGCATTTCAATTCTTTTAATTATTTTTAACTTAATAAAGCATGCGGGATCCCCAAAGTCTGAACTTAGGGAGGTCTCCTCTTGCATGCAGGCCTAGGAAGCACGCTATCATAGCTTGCTCCCACTGAGTCTTCCTGCTCGTCCCCAGGGACTCCCACCCCCTGACATTCACATAGGTGGATGCATTGCATTTCAAATCTTCTGGAGCTTCCGGTGTATTTTCTTTTGCTTTCCCAACACATTTAAAATTTTCTGAGGAACAAGGACAGCTACATATCACCAGGCAGTAGAGCATTATGGTCTGAGTAAGGATACTGAGGCCAGAGTCGCCACTTAAAAGCCATATGACCTTGGGCCTGTCATTTACCTCTCTGTGTCTCAGTCTTCTCATCTCTAAAATGACAGTGTTAAAACTATCGACATGCTTGGGGCAATTCTGAAGATTAAATGTACTGATATATATTAAGTAAATAGTGTGTAGCACAAAGGGGTGTGTGTGTGTGTGTGTGTGTGTGTGTGTGCGTGCGCGCGTATGCGAATGTACTCACTCACATGCCCCACTATTAACCATGTGCCTTGGCCAAGTTTCTAAACCTCTTCAAGCTTCTCATAAGTAACATGCATGACAAACTTCCAGTGCTAATGTGAAAATTATGTTGGACAATGTATACATAATGCCTACCAATGTCTGGTACGTGGCGGGTGCTCAGTAAAAATCAGGTCCTTTTCCCCATTTCTCCTTTCGTTCACTTCCCTGCACCCACTTCAGAAGCATCTGGGGCACTGACACTAAGTAGGCGGATATCTGCAATATTTAAATAACTCACAAATGCAGCCATTTCATAAGAATGGAAGACTTTGATTTGATACAATAATCATTTTTCAAGTAGAAGACAAGCTGTATGCTCCCAAGGTAGATTTTCAGGTAGAGAAAGGACTCCTTGTTTCTGGATCTACGTGATGGATGACATCCTGGAGATGTGCCCTGAAAGCAGGGGACCCTCAACTGCTTACTCTAAAGGAAAGGATTATCCTTCCTTAAAGAGCCTGTTGGCCTGTGTGGGACTTGCCATATGGAGGGACCATCTCAGCAGTGGCCCAGCCTCTTCAGTCAGATGGGACAGCATCCACTAGCAATGCTGTGTAGCAATGAGACCTAAAGGAAGGAAGGGTTGGCCATACTCCAGGCGTTTCTCTTTTTAAGTGTGCATGTTGGGTTAACCATCTCTGTTTGTCAGGATCCCAACAGGAAACAGAATTTACCTCAGCTGGTTCAAAAAAGTGATTCTAACGGAGGCACCTCTCATAACAGTGAAGGGACAAGAAGAAATGTGTTACTGGAACCTAAGAAGAACCACCATGGAGGACTCATCCTGCAGAAGCTATAATCATGAAAGGATGCAGTTTTGCCACAGATGAGGGAGAAGAGGGAAGAAATAAGCTCCAATCTACTCTCCTTCTGCCCTCTGAGCTCCTTGTATTGCTTCCTGTTGGCCGAACCAGTAGTCAGAGTGGGGAGGAGCCAGGGTGACACAATCTGCTGGGCCTCAGGGGCACAGAACATGAAAGAGAAAGGTGGAGAAGGGTCTGGAGAGGGGACACGGCAGAGAACGACCACCATCACTCCTCTCCCTTCTCATGGTTTCAGTCTCTGGATTCTTAGAAAAGTCAAAGAAAAGGAGAGGAACACATTGGACTTCTTGCTAGCAGGAGAGATGAGTGCGTCAGTGATTAACTGGAAAAATGAAAGAGAGATGTTCCTACTTACAGCTCGAGTTTGGGAAGGAATTCTTGCCAGTTACATTAAGCAGCAGTGTTACCAGTTATATATAAGCAGCAGCGTTACTAATAATAGCTTCATATAACTGGAATGAATTGTTCCACAGACTTGGGCTAAAACCATGATCACAGTCGTTTTTATGAGTAGTAGCAGCCTCCTACCATCCTCTCTCCTTCTCAGACATTTACAATGCTTTAAGCCAACCTCACTGAGGGGGACCCTCAGTCAATGGTAGAATCCGCTCTCACCACACCCTTCCCCTGGTCTCACAGATGCGGCAGGCAGGAGGAGCTTCCTCCCCAGTTGCCCAAGGCCACCCAGGGAGGCAGGAGCTGGTGGCAGAGCGGCTACAAGCCAGCAGACCTGACTCAGGCCAGATTTCAAATTACCAGCACTATAGTCTCCCCCCATCCCCCAAAGAAGACATAGGTCCCAGGCCGACCACACTCGCCCACACACCCACATGCACCCTTGCTCTGGAAGTACGTCCCTGTGTAGGCTCAGGCTGCAGTGTCGCTGACTCTCTGGGCCCAGAACTCTGAGCCAATAAACCCAGCACTTGACCCTGAACTCTAAAAACCCATGTTGTCCACATTTGATGGAAAATTAGATCCATCAATCTATACCTCAAATATTCTTCTTGAAAGAATTTTTCATGTCCCTGCAGTCTTCGGTACCGAGTTTTCCCCTCCTTTTTCCTTCCTTTCCTCTCTTCTCTCCTTAATAGGAATATATTGCCTTTTGTTGAAGAGATGCTAAAACTGGGCGAAAAATTTTAGACTCAGTACTTCCTGGTGGCATTTCAATTCTTTTAATTATTTTTAACTTAATAAAGCATGCGGGATCCCCAATGTCTGAACTTAGGGAGGTCTCCTCTTGCATGCAGGCCTAGGAAGCACGCTATCATAGCTTGCTCCCACTGAGTCTCCCTGCTCGTCCCCAGGGACTCCCACCCCCTGACATTCACATAGGTGGATGCATTGCATTTCAAATCTTCTGGAGCTTCCGGTGTGTTTTCTTTTGCTTTCCCAACACATTTAAATTTTTCTGAGGAACAAGGACAGCTACATATCACCAGGCAGTAGAGCATTATGGTCTGAGTAAGGATACTGAGGCCAGAGTCGCCACTTAAAAGCCATATGACCTTGGGCCTGTCATTTACCTCTCTGTGTCTCAGTCTTCTCATCTCTAAAATGACAGTGTTAAAACTATCGACATGCTTGGGGCAATTCTGAAGATTAAATGTACTGATATACATTAAGTAAATAGTGTGTAGCACAAAGGGGTGTGTGTGTGTGTGTGTGTGTGTGCGCGCGCGCGCGTATGCGAATGTACTCACTCACATGCCCCACTATTAACCATGTGCCTTGGCCAAGTTTCTAAACCTCTTCAAGCTTCTCATAAGTAACATGCATGACAAACTTCCAGTGCTAATGTGAAAATTATGTTGGACAATGTACACATGATGCCTACCAATGTCTGGTACGTGGCAGGTGCTCAGTAAAAATCAGGTCCTTTTCCCCATTTCTCCTTTCGTTCACTTCCCTGCACCCACTTCAGAAGCATCTGGGCACTGACACTAAGTAGGCGGATATCTGCAATATTTAAATAACTCACAAATGCAGCCATTTCATAATGGAAGACTTTGATTTGATACAATAATCATTTTTCAAGTACCTACGAATAAGCTCAAGCCTATAACTAAGAGAGAGAAGGATGTATTGCTCCGACCCACACACAACCCAGCGCTTTGCACATAGCTTTGAAAGGGAAAGGAAGAGGAGGGGGTGGTGGGGAGCCGAAGTGAGAATGATGCTGATAAAAACAAACTGCTGGCATCTTGATGGTTCAGCCTAGAAGCCTGGTGACAGTCCTACCTCCTCTGCTCTGCCTCTAGCTAGAATAACCCCCCACAGTGAGAGGATGAATAGGCCCCCTTCTCAGTCAAGCCTGACCCAGCCCATGTTTGTCGCCATAAAACTCTACAGTTTTCAGGAGCACTGGACATCCTGCTCCCTAATGCGGTGGGCTCAGAAGCTCATTGCTTCAAAGGTACAGTATATCTCTGTGTCCTGACCCAAAGAGAGAGCTTCTATGGTCTCAGTGTTTATGCCGCCCCTCCGCCCCCCGCCCCCAAATTCATGTTGAAAACCTAATGCCCAGTGCGATAGTATTAGAAGGTGGGGCCTTTGGAAGGTGGTAGTCATGAGGGTGGAGCGCTCATAAATGGGATTAGTGCCCTTGTAAAAGAGGCTCCAGAGAGACCTCTACCTGCTTCCTCCAAGTGAGGACACAGCAAAGTTATGGTCCAGAAGAGGACTTTCACCCAACCCTGCTGGCACCCTGATCTCAGACTTCCAGTGTGAAGTTCTGTTGTTTATAAGACCCCCAGTCTGTGGTATTTTGTTACAGCAGCCCAAACACAGAGGACAGAAGCACTCCTTGAGCTGACCTGCTTGGTGACCCATGTTGCCTGGCCTCCAGTGATGCCACAGCCCTGTCTTTTTGGCCTGGATGTCCGGGGTCTTGAGGTCTTGTCCAGCTCTTGTTTCCTACCCCAGGAACCAGGTCCTTTCCCTATAACCACCACCTGTGACCCTGTCAGGAACAAACAGGTCACTAGGGACTAAGATAGTCCTTGTCCAACCCGTTCATTGGGATCTGCACAAACTGCATTATTGATGTTTGCTGAATGGGGCTGCACACTTTGTACAGTGAGCTTTGACTGACCAGGCTCCAGAGCTTCATTTCCCTAGCAACCTGTTCTAGCACCGTAGGCTTCAGCCCAGCCCTGCTCCCCAGTCCTGCACAGCCTCTAGATTATAGCATGTCTCACACCCAAGCCCATGACTATTGTTATTCTGACAGCTAGGAAGACAATTACTGCTTTTATCTACCCCTGCTGAGTCAATCACTCTCAAGGCATTTAACAAATTCTGTCTTTCGTCATAACTCTGTGGCAAGAATGGACCCCAGAAAGGCTCACACCTGGGCCGGCTGAGGGATACTCCTAGGAAAGTGGTCCTCCATCCCCCAGCCTTGCAGAAAACACTTGGGAGCTTGTTGTTTACACCAGCTGTTTGCACCTGGTGGGCAAAGCACATAGTCACAGCCTCCTCATCAATCAGGAGATTTAGGGCGGGAAGCCAGATGGGTATGAAACCCAGCATGAGAATGGCAAAGGAAGCCCCTAAACCTGGCAGAATCCTCATTCCATTAGGTGGCATTATCCAGAGCTTTATGTCCCCATGGAGACCTGAAGCCCTACCTTTGCCTGCAGGTGTGCTAGTCATCCCCCGTTGTGTATGACCATCTCCATTAGTATGTCTACTTTTTGCCATTAATGAAAATTCAAGTCTTCAGATATCTTTGTTGCACCTTTCAGTCACTCTCGCATTATGACAACTTTGCATTTGCCTTATACATCTCAGTATTTCCTCAAGTCCTTTGATAAGTAGGCAGAGTGGAAATAAAGAATATAGAATAAAGAATAATGCTCACGGTAGCCTCTACTAGGGCTTACAGGATGCCTAGCCTATGGGCATTCCTTGAAAGAGTTTTTCTGAATGCACAAATTAAAAGAGAGATGATTTCACCAATAATCTGCATTGATAAACTTATGCTAAGATCTACCGTGAGGCAGGACTGTGTAGGAAATAAAGAGCAAAGTAAAACAGAGTAGCTGTTCTCTAAGGCTTTGTAGCCTGGTTGGAGCAAGTGGCAGAGACCTTTCCTGCTCACAGAATGTCCACACACGTACACACATTTTCTAATGACTTCATAATTAGGCTGGTTCTCACCAGTGCACTGTGAACAGTGATGGATGACACTTCCAGACTGAAGTATTTCATAGCCTCTGTGGGACCACCCAGCTCTCTCTTTCCCCTACATGGTGTCCATGTGGCCTCCATCAGTCTGGGTCCTTGAGCAACTGTGTGCAGCAGAGATCCCTGGCCTCTCACACTAGACATGTAGTCTGAGCAACAAATAAACAACTTCGCGTTATGCAACTGAGATTTTAAGATTAATTTATTGCCCTAGCATAGTCTTGTCTAATCTAATACTGGGATATACATCCACACCCACAAATACAGGAATGATACCAGACAGGACAGGACAAATTCCAGTGAATGGAGTAGATGATACACTCCAAGCTGACTCCCACCTTTTGGTTTATAAGCCACCCAGTCTGTGGTATTGTGTCCCCTCTGTTATGGCCTTTGCTGTTGCCTCTTCCTGAGTCCTCCCTGCAGATCTCGGTGTGGTTGGTGCCCTCCTGTTGTTCGTGTCTCACCTATAATGGTACCACTGCAACAGGCCTTTCCCAGCCACCTGTTCCAAAGCACACAACCCCAACAACTATCATAGCTCTCTGTTCTGCTTTCTCGCCCTCCAGGGAATGTTCTCATCTACTGTCCATCTTTCCTGTGCCACAGTGTAAATACAAGAAGAGCAGGGACCGTGTCTTTCTTGTTTACAGCTGTGTTTCCAGAATTGAGCCTGGCACAAAGTAGGCACTCAATCAACGTCTGAGAGGTGAACAAATGAATGAATGATCTGTGGCCAAGTTGTTCAGAAGTGGGTAAGAGGAACGGCAGCAATGCCCCACCAATCCCATTTTTTAAGAAAGGCTAAGTGGATTGGAGTTTCCAAGATAGATGCCCATAGAAAGAAGCTAAAAACAAAGGCATAACCATTAGGCTATGACAACAGTCAAGATAGGGGTGATGATCCACGGAGAAGAAGGAGGAAAACGATTAAGGAAGGAGCAATAAAACTTGGCCCAGAAAAGTTCCCTGTTTGCCCGGTGCCATCCAGCTAAGAGTGGGAGGGAGGAGCCAGGTCTAGAACGCACAGGTTCTTTCCACGACACTCATGAATTCATTGTTCCTTCTGCTACACAGCAGCAGTTGTGAGCCCTCTGGGACCACCCAGTCTGAGACCGACAAAAGCAACAACCTGGACGATGCCTGCAGAGTTCCTGAGTGGAGACCCAATACTCTACTTCAATCCAAACAGTAAGAAACTTACATCAAAATAGCACAAAAGACCTTTGTGTTTTAGAGGTAAAATCTGAGTTCGAATCTTAGTATATGAGGATGTAGTAATTCCCTTGCTGAAAACACATGGTTTTTGCGAAGATGAAATAGGATAATAGAATTTCTTTTTTAGTTTAAAACTACTTTATGAGTATCACTATGATGAAGGACAAAATGTACTTGCTAGAATTTTATCTCCTTTCTAGAACTCATAGGTTCTTTCCACTGGACAGATTTTGTTGTGGAGAACTGAATGCTGGTTTAATAGCCTAGGGAGACCTGAACTTTTGGGGTGTGGAAGGGAGTGCTATTAGAAGCAGCTGTAGCTTTATAGTATGGAAACTGTTTTATGGCTCAATGCAAAGAGAATTTGCCCAGCCTTGAACATGGGAGGTGCTCACTAAATACTTGCTAATGAGTTTTTAATTGTCAACCACTCCATTTATCTTCTGTCTTTATCACTATCTGGAGCTGTGTAAGAAAAGTGAAATAAAGTAATGCAAATGGACAGCAAGAAGACATTTCTCCATCATCACCGAGTCTCAGTTCCTCTCTTCCCTACTTCCTGCCCACACACTCAGTAATCTCCCTTACATTACATCTTCTAGCCTCTCGCTACTCTGTGGCATCCTATATTCCAGCCTGAGTAATTCTGAAAACATACAGCTCCCATCACATCGCACTCTTCAAAAAGTCTTCAGTGGGGATGGAGCTATTGAGTCAGGAACTGTTGAGGCAACATTACTTTCCACTGCTGATGTTTCTTCCAGGTGGAGGGAGTGTGATTAGTTGCAATGTCCTGCCTTATCGCCTCCCCCGCTTCACTCATTCCTCCTCTTGGGTGACAGAAGCGGGGAATAGTTTATCTCATTGGTCACACCGGAAGGTGACACTGGCATTCGTCGTCTACCCACTTCCTCTGCCCTTTCTTCAGGGAGCAAAGTGCCTGCACTAAGCTGGTGTTGGTCTAAGACCTGTAGGGCTGCCTCGTCCGCTGTTGCCCACCAGGGTAAATCTGCCTGGAATCCACTATTAGGAAGCTATTTGGCTCTCTTCCAATGCAACCTTTTTCAGCTTTAAAGGTGATATCCTGGCTTTTGTCTATATCTGTCTTTATTTTATTTCTCAGCTGGTTCAGTACTCAGGCTGGGATGATGGGTACTTTTCACTGAATGCCCTTTTGAACTCCTGCAAACACTTTTCCATTGTCTATGAAAATAAGCAGAGTCCTCAGCATGGCATTTGAGGTCTTCCACCAAAAAAAAAAAAAGGCAGATATCACCAACTCTCTGGGCCCAGTCCGCCACTATGCTGTGCCTCAGACATGCCACAGACCCTAGAACCACCCCATACCGGCTCCTCCGGTATCCTGGAAATGCTTCCTGTTCTCTTTCTTCCATATACTGAGCTCTGCTCCTTTGGCTCCCTGGCATTTAGGCCCACCGACATCCCACCCACCTACCCAGCGTACGAACCCAGCCACACACCCCTTCTGTGTGCCTTTCCTAACCCTGAGGGATCTGATCTCCCTCTTTAGGGATTTCTCCTTCTGTTTCCTCTGCCAGGAATCTTCTTCTCCCGCCCACTCTCTCCTCCCTCTGCATGTGCCTGTCTGACCACCACTTATCTGTGAGCTCTCCAACTGGATGCCTTTCCCTCCGAAGCCTCCCCTGAGCCCCCAGGAGTGTCGGATGGTCCTTTTAAGTGCTTCCATAGAATCTCATGTACCACTAAATACACTGAGGTAAAACGCTCTGACTACTTGTCTTAAGAAGCGTATGAAGGAATACAGATAACACTTACAATTATGTACCTGCCTAAAGAGAGCAGAACTGCCACTCTAGATGGTAAATTGCCTGTATCCACATAGAAACCAAGGTAAATGCTTACTATGAATAGAAGCGGAGACGGGGAAAGGCACTGAAAGAGTAACTGGAATTAGTGAAACCTTTCCGGAATTCTCTGACCCTCCGGGGAAAGCTCTCTTGAAGAGGGGGTTATCCTATCAAGTGTCTTAGCTTCTAACTGGTCAGTGAATTAAAGACATTGTATCATTAATTCAGCCTCCCACAGGTTATTGAGAAGATTCCGAGTCCTTAGATTCAACTATGGAAAGGGGTACATCCGGGCCACCCAGAATAAACCAGATGAGGAAAGGGTCTCAGCTCTCAGCACCCACCCCCTCCCAGCTAACAGGCACAATTGCCAAGAAGTGGTGTTCAGGCAACAGCAGGTCGCGGCTCAAATGACACGTCTGAATATTGAGGCCACTGCATTTTTCTCACCGGCTTGAAGCTTGGGAAGTCTGATACGTCTCTTTGAAGTCTGCTCAGTGCATGGGGAATGTGTGGATTTTCTGGGGCCTCTGACAATATGGGGATAGATAAGACCCTCTTGGGCTCAAGTATCAAGAGGCTTTCTCAACTTTATAAATGCTGCTGGGAAAATG